>NC_136344.1:1496372-1516748 GCF_964198595.1 Lampetra fluviatilis | reverse complement strand
CCCCCCCAATGTCATTTTATTTAATAATCGATTAATAATCATCGACTCTCTCGATCCGCCCCTATCGCTCGATTACTCTCCCCTTGCCACCCCCAATGGCATTTTATTTAATAATAATCGATTAATAACAATCGATTATTAATAATCGACTGTCTCGATCCAACCCTATCGCTCGATTACTCTCCCCTTGCAACCCCCCCTCCCTCAGCGTGGCCACTTATTTAATAATCTATTAATAATCGATTAATAATAATCGACTGTCTCGATCCGCCCCCTATCGCTGGATTACTCTCTCCTTGCCACCTACACCCCCCCAAATGGCAATTAATTTAATAATCGATTAATAATAATCGACTGTCTCGATCCGCCCCCTATCGCTGGATTACTCTCTCCTTGCCACCTACACCCCCCCAAATGGCAATTAATTTAATAATCGATTAATAATAATCGACTCTCTCGATCCGCCCTATCGCTCGATTACTCTCCCCTTGCCACCCCCCCAATGACAATTGATTTAATAATAATCGATTAATAACAATCGATTATTAATAATTGACGGTCTCGATCCACCCCCTATCGCTCGATTACTCTTCCTTGCCACCTCCCCATCCAAATGTCAATTTATTGAATACTAATAATCGATTAATAATCGACTGTCTCGATCCGTCCCCTATCGCTCGATTGCTCTCCCCTTGCCACCCCAATGGAATTTTATTTAATAATAGATTAATAATAATCGATTCTTAATAATTGACTCTCTCGATCCGCCCCCTATCGCTCGATTACTCTCCCCTAGCCACTCCCCCCCATAGCAATTTAATAATAATCGATTATTAATAATTGACGGTCTCGATCCACCCCCTATCGCTCGATTACTCTTCCCTTGCCACCTCCCCATCCAAATGTCAATTTATTGAATACTAATAATCGATTAATAATCGACTGTCTCGATCCGTCCCCTATCGCTCGATTGCTCTCCCCTTGCCACCCCAATGGAATTTTATTTAATAATAGATTAATAATAATCGATTCTTAATAATTGACTCTCTCGATCCGCCCCCTATCGCTCGATTACTCTCCCCTAGCCACTCCCCCCCATAGCAATTTAATAATAATCGATTCTTAATAATCGACTCTCTCGATCCGCCCCCTATCGCTCGATTACTCTCCCCTTGCCACCCGCCCCCCTCCCTCAGCGTGGCCACTTATTTATTTATTTCCTCACTCCACCCTCCGTCTCCCTCCGCTCGCCGCCTCCGCCGCCGCCTCCGCCTCCTCCTCCGCCGCCGACGATGGAGCTCGAGGCGGTGCTGCTCAAGCTGCTGGTGCCCGACAACGCCGTCATCCAGCAGGTTCGAGCGAAATAGTTCATCGCCATCACCTCATCATCATCATTATTACCTCATCATTACCTCACATCATCATTATTACCTCATCATCATTACCTCATCATTACCTCACCACCAATCACCTCATCACCAATCACCTCATCATCATTACCTCATCATCACCTCATCACCAATCACCTCATCACCGCAAACCTCATCACCGCCATCGCCGAAGCGGAGGGACTTTTTTTTCTCCCGCCAAAGCCACGTGGGGGTGGGGGATGACGGGGGAGGGGGGGATATTGGGGGAGGAGCCAACGGCCCCGTTTGCATTTCGTAGCGCGGATAGGCGAAGGCGGCCAATGGGGCGACGAGATTCGATCGGCGGTTCGCGTCCACGTTGGCCAATGGGGAGGCGTGATAGGGTGGCCACGCCCCCACGCTAGCAGCCCCCACCCACTAGCCCCCACCCAGCCCCCCCCATCCCCCCTAGCCCCCCACCCACTAGCCCCCACCCAGCCTCCCCATCCCCCCTAGCCCCCACCTTGCCCCCCTAGCCCCCACCCAGCCCCTAGCGCAAGCGTAGTGCGATTTCTAATTGCGTAGTCGGTCAACGTTATTATTTGTTAACATCATAACTTGTTAACGTTTAACTTGTTAACGTTTTGACTTGTTAAAGTTTTAACTTGTTAACGTTGTGACTTGTTAACGTTTTGACTTGTTAACGTTTAACTTGTTAACAAGTTAAAACGTTAACAAGTCTTAACTTTAACAAGTCAAACTTTAGCAAGTTAAACTTTAACAAGTTAAACTTTAACGTTATGACTTTAACGTTTCACTTGTTAACGTAATAACTTGATGATGCTAACGTGAACAAGGTTAGTTGTCTTATTTCAGAATCGATCAAGCGAGACTTTTTAGAGACATCGGTGAAGTTTTGTCTCTTTAAAGTTTAAAATCGAGATTTTAAAAACAAATTTAAACATTTTTTTACCTCAGAAAGTGTCAAAATTTGTTTATTTTTTTAAAAAAAATTTTAACGAATAACTTTTAACGAATAACCTGCCACACCAGCACGACGAAGGCTTTTAACTTTATACAAAAACTTAATAAACGTTTGACGTTTAACATTAACGCGATTTAAAACTTTGTAGCGCCTGTAGACTTCAACGGCCAGTTGCGATAAGTCGTTATGGTTGTTGTGGTTGTTGTTATTGTTTTATTGTTGTTTGTTATTGTTGTGGTTGTTGTTATGGTTGTGTTTGTTATTGTTATGTGGTTGTTGTTGTGGTTGTTGTTATTGTTGTTATTGTTTACACCTGAATGAAAATCGACGCTTGATAGCGCCTAATTTTCTGACAATTAACACCCCCAAATTAGCCAGTCACCACTCAGCACTCAGCCTGTCAATCATCGATTAGTGTCGTCACCAATCAGCCTGTCAATCATCGATTAATGTCGTCACCAATCAGCCTGTCAATCATCGATTAATGTCGTCACCAATCAGCCTGTCAATCATCGATTAATGTCGTCACCAATCAGCCTGTCAATCATCGATTAATGTCGTCACCAATCAGCCTGTCAATCATCGATTAGTGTCGTCACCAATCAGCCTGTCAATCATCGATTAATGTCGTCACCAATCAGCCTGTCAATCATCGATTAGTGTCGTCACCAATCAGCCTGTCAATCATCGATTAATGTCGTCACCAATCAGCCTGTCAATCATCGATTAATGTCGTCACCAATCAGCCTGTCAATCATCGATTAATGTCGTCACCAATCAGCCTGTCAATCATCGATTAATGTCGTCACCAATCAGCCTGTCAATCATCGATTAGTGTCGTCACCAATCAGCCTGTCAATCATCGATTAGTGTCGTCACCAATCAGCCTGTCAATCATCGATTAATGTCGTCACCAATCAGCCTGTCAATCATCGATTAATGTCGTCACCAATCAGCCTGTCAATCATCGATTAGTGTCGTCACCAATCAGCCTGTCAATCATCGATTAGTGTCGTCACCAATTAGCCTGTCAATCATCAATGAGCCTGTCACCAATGTCGTGTCTGAGTGTATCTTGCTGCCTCTGTCTAACCGGTGTCTGCATGGACGTTGCGTGGGTTGCGTTGCGTGGGTTGCGTTGCGTGTGGTGGGTTGCATCGTGTGCGTTGCGTGCGTTGCGTGGGTTGCGTTGCGTGCGTTGCGTGTGGTGGGTTGCATCGTGTGCGTTGCGTGGGTTGCGTGGGTTGCGTTGCGTGCGTTGCGTGTGGTGGGTTGCATCGTGTGCGTTGCGTGGGTTGCGTTGCGTGGGTTGCGTTGCGTGCGTTGCGTGTGGTGGGTTGCATCGTGTGCGTTGCGTGGGTTGCGTTGCGTGGGTTGCGTTGCGTGGGTTGCGTTGCGTGGGTTGCGTTGCGTGGGTTGCGTTGCGTGGGTTGCGTTGCGTGCGTTGCGTTGCGTGCGTTGCGTGCGTTGCGTGTGGTGGGTTGCATCGTGTGCATTGCGTGGGTTGCGTTGCGTGCGTTGCGTGTGGTGGGTTGCATCGTGTGCATTGCGTGGGTTGCGTTGCGTGGGTTGCGTGCGTTGCGTGTGGTGGGTTGCATCGTGTGCGTTGCGTGGGTTGCGTGTGGTGGGTTGCATCGTGTGCGTTGCGTGGGTTGCGTTGCGTGGGTTGCGTGCGTTGCGTGGGTTGCGTTGCGTGGGTTGCGTTGCGTGCGTTGCGTGTGGTGGGTTGCATCGTGTGCATTGCGTGGGTTGCGTTGCGTGGGTTGCGTGCGTTGCGTGTGGTGGGTTGCATCGTGTGCGTTGCGTGGGTTGCGTTGCGTGGGTTGCGTGCGTTGCGTGGGTTGCGTTGCGTGGGTTGCGTTGCGTGCGTTGCGTGTGGTGGGTTGCATCGTGTGCATTGCGTGGGTTGCGTTGCGTTGCGTGTGGTGGGTTGCATTGTGTGTGTGACGTGGGTTGCATTGCGTGGGTTGCGTTGGGTTGCGTGTGTTGCGTGACGTGGGTTGCGTGGGTTGCGTGTGCAGGCTACGGCCGAGCTCAAGGTTGCCTTCCGGAGCCCCGCGATCATCGCTGCGCTCTGCTCCGTGCTGAGCGGCTCACAGAATCCCCAGGTACCCACTAGGCCAGTGGAGTCAACAACAACAACAACACGTTTAGTCAACAACAACAACACGTTTAGTCAACAACAACAACACGTTTAGTCAACAACAACAACACGTTTAGTCAACAACAACCACACGTTTAGTCAACAACAACCACACGTTTAGTCAACAACAACAACACGTTTAGTCAACAACAACCACAACAACAACAAGTTTAGTCAACAACAATAACAACTAGCAGCAAGCACAAGGGGATTGGGAGCACAGCGCCATTACCTCCCCTCCCTCCTCCCATCTCCTCCCTCCTCCCCTCCCCTCTCCTCCCTCTCCTCCCTCCCTCCTCCCCTCTCCCCCCTCTCCTTCCCCCTCCTCCCTCCCCTCCCTCTCCCCGCTCTCCTTCCCCCTCCTCCCTCTCCCCTCCTCCCTCCTCCCCTCTCCCCCCTCTCCTCTCCCCTCTCTCCTCCCTCCTCCCCTCCCCTCTCCTCCCCCCTCCCCTCTCCCCCCTCCCCTCCCTCCCCTCACCGCACCCCCCACACGCCGCCTGTGATGTGGCCCCGGTGTAACGCGGTGATTCCTGTGGTGCCGGCGGTGCCGCAGGTCCGGCAATTGGCTGCGGTGCTTCTGAGGAGACGCGCTGGTCGGCAGTGGAAGAGACTCACCGACGACACCAAGATCACGTGAAGCCCGCACACACACCGCACACACTCACACACACACACACACACCGCACACACACACACACACCGCACACACTCACACACACACACACCGCACACACCGCACACACACACCGCACACACACACACACACACACACCGCACACACACACACCGCACACACACACACACACACCGCACACACTCACACACACACACACACCGCACACACATACACTCACACACACACACCGCACACACACACACCGCACACACTCACACACTCACACACACACACACACACCGCACACACACACACACACCACACACACACCGCACACACTCACACACACACACACCGCACACACACACACCGCACACACTCACACACACACACCGCACACACACACCGCACACACACACACCGCACACACACACACCGCACACACTCAACCGCACACACACACCGCACACACTCACACACCGCACACACACACCGCACACACACACCGCACACACACACCGCACACACACACACACACCGCACACACTCACACACACACACACACACACCGCACACACTCACACACCGCACACACTCACACACACACACCGCACACACACACACACCGCACACACACACACACACACCGCACACACACACACACACCGCACACACTCACACACACACACCGCACACACACACACCGCACACACTCATACACACACACACACCGCACACACACACACCGCACACACTCACACACACACACACACCGCACACACACACACCGCACACACACACACACCGCACACACACACACACACACCGCACACACACACACCGCACACACACACACACACACCGCACACACTCACACACACACACACACCGCACACACACACACACACCGCACACACACACCGCACACACTCACACACACACACCGCACACACACACACACACCGCACACACTCACACACACACCGCACACGCACACACTCACACACACACCGCACACGCACACACACACATACACACACCGCACACACTCACACACACACACACCGCCCACACACACACACACCGCACACACACACCGCACGCACACACACACACCGCACACACACACACACCACACACACACACCGCACACACACACACCGCACACACACACACACCGCACACACACACACACACACCGCACACACACACCGCACACACAGACACACACCGCACACACTCACACACACACACACACACACCGCACACACACACACACACACACACCGCACACACACACCGCACACACACACACACACACACCGCACACACACCGCACACACACACACACACCGCACACACTCACACACACACACACACACACACCGCACACACTCACACCGCACACACACACACACCGCACACACTCACACCGCACACGCACACACACACACCGCACACGCTCACACACACACACACACCGCACACACACACACACACACTGCACACACACACACCACACACACACACCGCACACACACACACACACACCGCACACACACACACACACCGCACACACACACACACACCGCACACACAGACACACACACACACCGCACACGCATACACACTGCACACACACCGCACACACACACACCGCACACGCCTTCACCTCCACCACCACCGCCACTAATGCCCCCACCGCCACCACCCCCTACACTTTCACCGCCACCACTGCCACCTACGCCACCACCACCACCACCACTCCACTACCGCCACCACCACCACCTACACTGCCACCACCCCCGCCACCACCCCCACCACCACATCCACTCCACCACCACCACCATCACCACCTCCACCCACTACCACCACCGTCACCGATTTATCTGAACCGGTCCCAACGCCTCTCTAGCGAACGAGCACCTGGGGGGGGTGCGATGTGCAGTCAGCGTCACCACTGGGGGGAGGGGGGGGGTGAGTGCAACACTGACCCCCACCCCCCCTCACCCCCACCCCCCCCTCACCCCCCCCTCACCCCCACTCTCCCCCCCCCCGTGTCTTTGTCGGCAGCTTGAAGCCCATCATTCTCCAGATCCTGCGTGACGAGGCCGAGTGAGTTCACCACCACAACACCTCCACTCACTCACTCCACTCACTCACTCCACTCACTCACTCCACTCACTCACTCCACTCACTCACTCCACTCTCTCCCCTCCCTCCCCTCCCTCCACTCCCTCCACTCCCTCCCCTCCACTCCCTCCACTCCCTCCACTCCCTCCACTCCCTCCACTCACTCACTCCACTCCCACCACTCACTCCACTCACTCCACTCCACTCCCTCCACTCCCACCACTCCCACCACTCCCACCACTCCCACCACTCCCACCACTCACTCCACTCCCTCCACTCCCTCCACTCCCACCACTCACTCCACTCACTCCACTCAATCCACTCACTCCACTCACTCCACTCCCACCACTCCCACCACTCACTCCCCTCCACTCCACTCCACTCTCACCACTCACTCCACTCCCTCCACTCCCTCCACTCTCACCACTCCCTCCACTCCCTCCACTCACTCCCTCCACTCCCTCCACTCCCTCCCTCCACTCCCTCCCCTCCCTCCACTCCCTCCACTCACTCACTCCACTCCCACCACTCACTCCACTCACTCCACTCTCACCACTCCCTCCACTCACTCCACTCTCACCACTCCCTCCACTCTCTCCACTCCCACCACTCCCTCCACTCCCTCCACTCCACTCCCTCCACTGTGAGGGAGTTTACCCTGTTGAGGTTGTAATAAACGTAGCGCCTCCGAATTCAAGTGTGTGCCTCCGTGTGAACGCCACGACACACATCCGACCATTGGGCTGACTGATTAGACCAAGGGACATTTGTATATTTAGAACATCATTCACGCGCCGTACAAAATTATCAACTTAAAAATCAGCCCGTTGTTATATTTGGTCAAACGTTTAATTAACTCGCCCCTAATGCGATGGCTGGAACTGCTTCTCTTTGGTGAGGCGTGTGATGTTGTTAGCTGGCGTTGACGATAGTAATAGGTTTTTACCCTTTCAACTGGTACAAAAACTGACACCTTTATACAAGGCATCATGTTTGCAATAACCACAACACAAGCAGTCAAAATGCAAACAAAAAGAAACAACTCTGATGATGATAATGATATGCACTGTCCTTGAAGTTGATTGGTCCACACCCGAGACAGCTTTTCTTAGAGCCTAGTCTCACATGGTGTTGGACCAGATGATGCCAAAAGGCGCACAACTCAAAGACAGCGCACTATCAGAGTATTGAGAGCTCGGGGTAAGCATTTACACTATGAGACATCTCCTTTACCAGTGGCAAAATATAGTAATAGGTTTTTACCCTTTCAACTGATACAAAAACTGACACCTTTATACAAGGCATCATGTTTGCAATAACCACAACACAAGCAGTCAAAATGCAAACAAAAAGAAACAACTCTGATTATGATAATGTATGCACTGTCCTTGAAGTTGATTGGTCCACACCCGAGACAGCTTTTCTTAGAGCCTAGTCTCCATTGGTGTTGGACCAGATGACGCCAAAAGGCGCACAACTCAAAGACAGCGCACTATCAGAGTATGAGAGCTCGGGGTTAAGCATTTACACTGAGACCTCCTTTACCAGTGGCAAAATATAGTGATAGGTTTTTACCCTTTCAACTGGTACGCATTGTTTTTATTTTTTAATTAATTTTAATTTAAATTTTTTACCCACGCGGTGACCATACCGCAAAGAAGCAAGAGTGTGAATCCTTGCAGTCACGAAAGGTTCAAATCTAGGATTGACCGACCGATTGACCGATCGATTGACGCCTCGGTCAAGCGCGTCGCCAACTCTCGCCTCGCCCCCCCCCACCCCCCCCGCCCCCCCCTTCGCAGACACACAGTGCGCCGATCGGCAGCTCACCTGGCCGCGGACGTGAGCCGGCACGAGGGGGCGACCGCCAAGCGTTGGCCGGAGCTGCTGCAATTCCTGACGCACGCCACACGCTCACACAGCGTCGCGGAGCGGGAGGTGCACGCCGCACTCGCCACGCACTCACCACGCACTCACCACGCACTCACCACGCACTCACCACGCACTCACCACGCACTCACGCCGCACTCACCACGCCACCACCACTGCCACAACTACCACAACTACCACCACAACTACCACCACAACTACCATCACAACTACCACGACCACCACAACTACCACCAGCGCCACAACTACCACGACCACCACCACTACCACGACCACCACCACGACAACCACCACCACGACCACCACTACCACCACCACTACCACCACCACTACCACGACCACTACCACGACCACTACCACGACCGCCACAACTACCACGACCATCACGACTACCACCACGACCACCACGACTACCACCACAACTACCACGACCGCCACAACTACCCCCACAACTACCACCACGACTACCACCACGACCACCACGACCGCCACAACTACCACCACAACTACCACGACCACAACTACCACCACAACGACCACAACTACCACCACAACCGCCACAACTGCCACGACCACCACGACCCCCGTGTGTGTCCCCCCCCCCCCCCCCCCCCCCCCCAGGTGGGCATGCTGGTGCTGAGCGTGGTGCTGGACAGGGCCCCGCAGTGCCTGCGTCCGCAGCAGCGCGACCTGCTGCGCCTGCTGCAGGCGACGCTGGCCGACGGCGCCTCGCCGCTGGTGCCGCATTACTCGGCACGCTGCCTCCGCGCCGTCATCCCCCTGGTCGGCTCGGACGAGATGGTGCGCGCGGCGCTGGCTCGCGTGTGCCTCGTGCGTGTGTGTGTGTGCTTTTGTGTGTGCTTGTGTGTGTGCGTGTGTGTGTCTGTGTCAGTGTGTGTGTCAGTGTGTGTCTGTGTGTGTGTGTGTCTGTGTGTGTGTGTGTTTGTGTGTGTGTCTGTGCGTGTGTCTGTGCGTGTGTGTGTCTGTGCCTGTGCGTGTGTGTCTGTGTGTGTGTCTGTGTGTGTGTCTGTGCGTGCGTGTGTGTGTGTCTGTGTGTGTGTGTCTGTGTCTGTGTGCGTGTGTGCCTGTGCGTGTGTGTGTCTGTGTGTGTCTGTGCGTCTGTGTGTCTGTGCGTGTGTGTGCCTATGTGCGTGCGTGTGTGCCTGTGTGTGTGAGTGTGACTGTGTGTGTGTGTGACTGTGTGTCTGTGCATGTCACTGTGTGTGTGTGTGCGTGTGTGTGTGTCTGTGCGCGTGTGTGTCTGTGTGAGTGTGCATGTGCGTGCGTGTGTGTCTGTGCGTGCATGTGTGTGCCTGTGCGTGTGTGTGTGTCTGTGCGTGTGAGTGTGCATGTGCGTGCGTGTGTGTCTGTGCGTGCATGTGTGTGTGTGTGTGTGCCTGTGCGTGTCTGTCTGTATGTGTGTGGATGAGTAAGTGGATGAGCGAGTGGGTAATGTAGTGTGTGAGTGGGTGGTGTGGGGAGCGGTGGTGTAGTGGTTAGCGCTACGCTGCGCTACGAACCCGGCGACCCGAGTTCGATTCCCGCTCTCGGCCAACACCGTCAGTGACGATTATCTGAACCGGTCCTGGGCCTCCCCTAGGTCGACTCAGCCTCAAATGAGTACCTGGTGCGATGTGTAATCATCGCCACTGTAAGGGCGTGGTGCTGGCCACCTACCCCCTCGTGTGCCGTGCCTGCCTTCATAGGTGCTCGCTAACAGCACTTGCCCCTACAGCCTGTTACAGGCTACACGGGGGATCTTTTTGTGTATCAGTGTGCCTGTGTGTGTGTGTGTCGGTGCCTGTGTGTGTGTCTCTGTGTGTCTCTGTATTGTGTCTATACGTGGTTAATGAATGCAGTGAAGTGATTCCTTGCAAAAGGGTTCCAGTTTGGTGTTTTGACGTCTTTAACACGACCGTTTTATTGCTGGAAAGGGTGAAACCTCTTCTTGTGTTTTGATACCACGGGTCAGGGGAGGGGTCCCACGATGTAGCTGCCCCAGCCCAAGCGCTCAATGCCCTGACAGTAGCATTGTCCTGGGGCTGTTTGACTTCTGGC
The DNA here is from genome assembly GCF_964198595.1 of Lampetra fluviatilis. Taxonomy (NCBI): domain Eukaryota; kingdom Metazoa; phylum Chordata; class Hyperoartia; order Petromyzontiformes; family Petromyzontidae; genus Lampetra; species Lampetra fluviatilis. The sequence goes on along the minus strand of NC_136344.1, from coordinate 1,505,574 downwards.
GTTGACCTCTGGTCTGTCCTCTGGTGAAATGGGGCTCAAAAGAAAGCGGTCTCTCTGGTGTGGACCAATCGGTTTCAAAGACGATGCCATCATCGTAAAAAAACAACACTGTAAGTTAAATAAAAGCATGTCAAAAGTTTTAAAAGATGTTTTGGATTTTTAATGATAGAATATCGTGTTGTCATCAGTATGACATAGCTATACCAAGTTTGCAGTCGATAGCACATTGGGAAGTGTGTAAAAATTGAGTTACAAGATTTATTTTTAAATCCTTTATATCAAGTTCACTTGCTTGCTTGCTTGCGCGCTTACGACCGTGCAAATCTTTCGGTCGTTTTTTAACCCACTTCCCGTGATCCAATCGAGCTGACATTTTGCACAATTTTCGTGAAAAAAAAATTCCAAAATTGTACACAGTTTTGGATATATTTATTTATTTAATTACCAATTGCTTAATGGTGGCAGGCAATCATCTGGCCCATAGTTGGCAGCCATCTCAAGCCAGAGGACGAGAGGACTCTAGCCGCCACGCATATAAAAGATTTATAGTGAAAAACTTTTTTTGAGGATATAACAAACAGAGTGAGTTCAATAAAAGTGTGAAATATTGAACGAGTTTTGTCAGCGCTAGGCGGCGATGATGATGACGGTCCAACAGAAGCTGTTGCCGCCGCGAGAATGACCAGCGAAGAGTTCACGTGGCTAACGGGTCATGTGACCTTTCCCAGAATGCCGTGCGTGCCCTGGTGCCCCGGGTGATGGAGGCGGTGGTGCGGCTCGTTGCGGTCGACGAGGTGGGACGACGGTGGCTCGCCGGAGCGTCACAGTCACCCCCAGCTAGTCACCCCCAGCTAGTCACCCCCAGCTAGTCACCCCCAGCTAGTCACCCCCAGTCACCCCCAGCTAGCCACCCCCAGCCCCAACCACCCCCAGCCACCCCCACCACCCCAACCACCCACCCACCCCACCATCACCCACCCCACCCACCCCACACCACCCCAACCACCCACCCACCCCACACTACCCACCCAGCCATCCCAGCCAGGCAGGAATCCAGCCAGGTCATCTCCAGGACGATGGGGGATGATGATGATGATGATGTTGTTGTTGTGTTTGTGCAGGACAAGGCGTGCGAGGCCATGGAGGTGTTTGAGGAGATGATTGAGAGCGAGGTGTCAATCCTGGCGTCCAACATCGCAGACCTCGTCCGCTTCTCGCTGCAGGTGAAGGCCCACAGGAAGTGCTGCCCCCCCCTCCCTCCCATACAGGAAGTGCTGCCCCTCCCACCCACACTGCATCTACAGAACGTGAAGAACCAGTGGCATCTACATCTACAGAACGTGAAGAACCAGTGGCATCTACATCTGCAGAACGTGAAGAACCAGTGGCATCTACATCTGCAGAACGTGAAGAACCAGTGGCATCTACATCTACAGAACGTGAAGAACCAGTGGCATCTACATCTGCAGAACGTGAAGAACCAGTGGCATCTACATCTACAGAACGTGAAGAACCAGTGGCATCTACAGAATGTGAAGAACCAGTGGCATCTACATCTACAGAACGTGATGAACCAGTGGCATCTACATCTGCAGAACGTGAAGAACCAGTGGCATCCACATCTGCAGAACGTGATGAACCAGTGGCATCTACATCTGCAGAACGTGAAGAATCAGTGGCATCTACAGAATGTGAAGAACCAGTGGCATCTACATCTACAGAACGTGATGAACCAGTGGCATCCACATCTACAGAACGTGAAAAACCAGTGGCATCTACAGAACGTGAAGAACCAGTGGCATCTACAGAACGTGAAGAACCAGTGGCATCTACAGAACGTGAAGAACCAGTGGCATCTACAGAACGTGAAGAACCAGTGGCATCTACATCTGCAGAACATGAAGAACCAGTGGCATCTACAGAATGTGAAGAACCAGTGGCATCTACAGAACGTGAAGAACCAGTGGCATCTACAGAACGTGAAGAACCAGTGGCATCTACATCTGCAGAACATGAAGAACCAGTGGCATCTACAGAACGTGAAGAACCAGTGGCATCTACATCTGCAGAACGTGAAGAACCAGTGGCATCTACATCTGCAGAACACGTTTGGAATCGACGGGATTTAAAGCTTTCGTGACTGCAGGGATTCATATGCTTGGTTCTTTCGGTAAAGTCACGTAGAAGGGAAATAATAAAATAATAAAAATATAAAACAATAAAATTGTCACGACGTTTCGACTGCAACACAAGCAATCGTCATCGGGTGTGAAAAAACACAGAAAGAATTTTTCTTTACCGAAAGAACCAAGAATATGAATATGCTTCGTAAATAGTTTACTTTTTAAATCCTTTATATTAAGTTCGCTTGCTTGCTTACGACCGTGCAAATCTTTCGGTCGTTTTTTAACCCACTTCCCGTGATCCAATCGAGCTGACATTTTGCACACAGACTCGTTGTGCGTGACAAATAATTTTCGTGAAAAATAATTTCCAAAATTTTCCACTTTTTAGGGAAAAAAAAATTTCATATTTAATTTTTAGGAATTTTTTTTTTTATATTTTATTTAAAATACCAATGTGATAAAAATGAAACTCTTACTCAAGAAAAACAGAAATGAATAATAAAATAAAACCGATGCCACGCATATAAAGGATTTATAGTGAAAAACATTGTTTTTACGGGTTAATTTTTTTAAAGTTTAGTTTTGTATTTGTGTTTGCCCTTGACCTCTGTCTCCACAGTTGGCCTCTAACCCTCAGCTGGGCGACAGCATCCGCGTGAAGGCCCTGTCGCTGATTTCCTGGCTCGCGAAAACCAAGAGCAAGGTAGCCGCCTGCGACGCCACTCACCCACCCAGCCACCCACCCAGCCACCCACCCAGCCACTCACCAAGCCACTCACCCAGTCACCCACCCAGCCATCCACCCAGCCAGACAGCCACCCACCCACCCACTCACCAAGCTACTCACCCAGTCACCCACCCAGCCACCCACCCAGCCACTCACCAAGCCACTCACCCAGTCACCCACCCAGCCATCCACCCAGCCAGACAGCCACCCACCCACCCACCCACTCACCAAGCCACTCACCCATTCACCCACCCAGCCACTCACCCAGCCAGACAGCCAGCCACTCACCCAGCCACTCACCCAGCCACTCACCCAGCCACTCACCCAGCCAGACAGCCACCCACCCAGCCACCCACCCAGCCAGACAGCCACCCACCCACCCACCCTGTGTGTGTCTGCGTGTGTGTCTGCGTGTGTGTCTGCGTGTGTGTGTGTGCGTGTGTGTGTGTGCGTGTGTGTCTGCGTGTGTGTCTGCGTGTGTGTGTGTGCGTGTGTGTGTGTGCGTGTGTGTCTGCGTGTGTGTGTCTGCGTCTGTCTGCGTGCGTGTCTGCGTGCGTGTCTGCGTGCGTGTCTGCGTGTGTGTCTGCGTGTGTGTCTGCGTGTGTGCGTCTGCGTGTGCGTCTGCGTGTGTGTGTGCGTGTGTGTGTCTGCGTGTGTGTGCGTCTGCGTGTGTGTCTGCGTGTGTGTCTGTGTGTGTGTCTGCGTGTGTGTGTCTGTGTGTGTGTGTGCGTCTGTGTGTGTGTCTGCGTCTGTGTGTGCGTCTGTGTGTGTGTCTGCGTGTGTGCGTCTGCGTGTGTGTCTGCGTGTGTGTCTGCGTGTGTGTCTGCGTGTGTGTCTGTGTGCGTGCCCGCCAGGCTCTGGTGAAGCACAGGCTGGTGGCGCCGGTGCTGTCGGCGCTGTTCCCCATCGCCAGCGCCGCGCCGCCTGAAGGCACCGAGGACCCCGAGGACGAGGAGCGCGGCGGTGGTGGTGGTGGTGGTGGTGGCGGTGACGATGATGATGATGAAGAGGAGGAGGATGTCTTCACGGACAATGCAGAGGCGCACACACCCAAACACTTCGCTGTGCAGGTGTGTGAGGTGTGTGTGTGCGGTGTGTGTGTGTGGCAGTGTGTGTGGTGTGTGTGTGTGGTGTGGTGTGTGTGGCAGTGTGTGTGATGTGTGGGGTTTGTGAGGTGTGTGGTGTGTGTGCTGTGTGTGTGCTGTGTGGGGTTTGTGTGTGTGGTGTGCTGTGTGTGTGCTGTGTGTGGGGTGTGTGTGGTGTGTGGGGTGTGTGCAGTGTGTGCTGTGTTGTGTGTGTGGTGTGTGGTGTGTGTGGTGGTGTGCTGTGCAGTGTGTTTGTGGTGTGTGTGGTGGTGTGGTGCGTGTTTATGGTGTGTGGTGTGCGGTGTGTGCTGTGGGTGTGTGTTTGTGGTTCTGTGTTTGGTGTGCGGTGTGTGGCGGTGTGTATTGGTGTGGTGTGCGCTGTGTGTGTGTGCTGTGTGTGCGGTGTGTGGTGTGTGTGTGTGTGTGGTGTGTGGCGGTGTGTGGTGCGTGTTTGTGTGTGTGTGGTGTGTGGTGTGTGTGTGGTGTGTGTGGTGGTGTGGTGTGTGTGGTGGTGTGTTGTGCAGTGTGTTTGTGGTGTGTGTGGTGGTGTGGTGCGTGTTTATGGTGTGTGGTGTGCGGTGTGTGCTGTGGGTGTGTGTTTGTGGTTCTGTGTTTGGTGTGCGGTGTGTGGCGGTGTGTATTGGTGTGGTGTGTGCTGTGTGTGTGTGCTGTGTGTGCGGTGTGTGTGTGGTGTGTGGTGTGTGGTGTGTGTGTGTGTGTGGTGTGTGGCGGTGTGTGGTGCGTGAGTGGTGTGTGGTGTGTGTGTGCTGTGTGTGTACTGTGTGGTGTGTGGGGTGTGTGTGTGTGTGGTGTGTGGGGTGTGTGTGTGTGTAGTGTGTGTGGTGAGCGGTGTGTGTGTGTGTGTGGTGTGCGTCTGTGGGGAGCGGTATTGTCGCAATCAGCGTGAGTTTGATTCCCGCTCACAGCAAACACCAGCAGTGACCATTATCTGAACCGGTCCTGGGCCTCCCCTAGGTCGACTCAGCCTCAAATGAGTACCCGGTGCTGTGTGGTGAACATCGCCACTGGGGAGACAAAGGCGGCCGGGCGTGGTGCTGGCCACCCACCCCCTCGTGTGCCGTGCCGGCCTTCATAGGTGCCGCTCGCTAACAGCACTTGCCCCTACAGCCTGTTCAAAGGCTACACGGGGGATCTTTGTAATTGTCTTTGTGTCTGTGTGACTGTGTGTGTGTGTGACTGACTGTGTGTGTGTGTAACTGACTGACTGTGTGTGTACCGTGTGCGTGTGTGTGTGTGTGTGTGTGCGCGTGTGTGTGTGCGCGTGTGTGTGTGCGTGTCTGTGTGTGTACCGTGTGTGTGCGTGCGTGTCTGTGTGTGTACCGTGTGCGTGTGTGTGTGTGTGCGCGTGTGTGTGTGTCTGTGCGCGTGTGTGTGCGTGTGTGCGGGTGTGTGTGTGTGCATGCGTGTGTGTGCGTGCGTGCGTGTGTGTGCGTGTGTGCGTGTGTGCGTGTGTGTGTGTGCGTGTGTGTGTGTGTGTGTGCGCGTGTGCGTGCGTGTGTGTGTGTGCGTGCGTGTGTGTGTGCGTGTGTGTGCGTGCGTGCGTGCGTGTGTGTGTGCGTGCGTGTGTGCGTGCGTGTGTGCGTGCGTGTGTGCGTGCGTGTGTGTGTGTGTGTGCGTGCGTGTGTGCGTGTGTGTGTGTGCGTGTGTGTGTGTGTGTGCGCTGTGCAGGTCATCGACGTGTTGGCGCTGCACCTGCCTCCAGACAAACTTCTCCCTCACCTGGTGAGCATCTGGACAGTGACACGGAGTCACAACCCTCACCACCAGTCCCAGCCCCTACCACTAACCCTCACCACCAGCCCCTACCACTAACCCTCACCACCAGCCCCTACCACTAACCCTCACCACCAGCCTTGAGCCCCTACCACTAACCCTCACCACCAGCCCTTACCACTAACCCTCACCACCAGCCCCTACCACTAACCCTCACCACCAGCCCCTACCACTAACCCTCACCACCAGCCCCTACCACTAACCCTCACCACCAGCCCCTACCACTAACCCTCACCACCAGCCCCTACCACTAACCCTCACCACCAGCACCAGCCCCTACCACTAACCCTCACCACCAGCCCCTACCACTAACCCTCGCCACCACCACCAGCCATAGCCCTTAACCCGTGTCTCTCTCTGTGTCTCTCTGCATCTGTGTCTCTCTCCACGCGTCTCACTGCGTGTCTCTCCGTCGTCTGCTTGCGTGCCTTTGTGTGTGCTTCTGTGCGTGTGCCTGTGCGTGCGGCTGCGTGTGTGTGTGTGTCTGTGTGTCTGTGTGTCTGCGTGCACGCGTGCGCGTGTGTGTGTGTGTCTGTGCGTGTGTGTGTGTGTGCGTGTCTACGTGTGTGTCTGTGTGTGTGCGTGTGTCTTGGCGTCTGCGTGTGTCTGCGTGTGTGTGTGTGCGTGTGTCTGTGCGTCTGCGTGTGTGTGCGTGTGTGTGTGCGTGTGTGTGTGCGTGTGTGTGTGTGTGCGTGTCTACGTGTGTGTCTGTGTGTGTGCGTGCGTCTGTGCGTCTGCGCGTGTCTGCGTGTGTGTGTGTGCGTGTGTCTGTGCGTCTGCGCGTGTCTGCGTGTGTGTGTGCGTGTGTGTGTGCGTGTGTGTGTGTCTGCGTGTGTGTGTGTGTCTGCGTGTGTGTGTGTGTCTGCGCGTGTGTGCGTGTGTGTGTGCGTGTGTGTGTGTCTGCGTGTGTGTGTGTGTCTGCGTGTGTGTGCGCGTGTGTGCGTGGTGTGAGTCAAGACGCCGCTGATGGAGCCGGCGCTGCTCAGCGAGGACCCGTACCGCCGCAAGGCGGCGCTCATGTGCCTCGCCGTGCTCGCCGAGGGCTGCGCCGATCACATCCGCAACAAGTGAGGCCCCCCCCACCCTCGTGTCCCCCCCCCTCTCCCCTCGTGTTTCCCCCCCCTCCCCCCCCTCGTGTTTGCCAGTGTCCCCCCCCCTCCCCCCCCCTCGTGTTCCCCCCCCTCCCCCCCCCTCGTGTTCCCCCCCCCTCGTGTTCCCCCCCCTCTCCCCTCGTGTTCCCCCCCTCCCCCCTCGTGTTTCCCCCCCTCCCCTCGTGTTTCCCACCCCTCCTCGTGTCTCCCCCCCCCCCCCTCGTGTTTCCCAGTGTTCCCTCCCCTCCCCCCTGCCACCATGTTTCCCAGTGTTCCCCTCCCTCCCCGCTGGCACCGTGTTTCCCAGGTGCCTGGAGCCGATGCTGCGCTGCGTTTGCTGCGGGATGAGCGACCCGAGTCACATCGTGCAGAACGCAGCCCTCTTCGCTCTCGGACAGTTCTCGGAGCACCTGCAGGTGTGGGAGGGATGGGTGGGGTGGGTGGGGTGGGTGGGGTGGGTGGGGTGGGTGGGGTGGGTGGGGTGGGTGGGGGGTGGGTGGGGGGGAGGGAGGGGTGGGGGGGCGGGGGGGTGGGGGAGGGGTGGGGGTAGGGGTGGTGGGGGGAGGGGGTTGTTTCTTCTTCTTTGCAGCTTGTGCTGCGCCGCGCTCCTCTTGCTGCGGGGACAGAGTTACATGGCGAACGTTGACGCTGGCTGGGTGACGATGACGACGATGACGATGATGACGACGACGACGATGATGATGATGATGACGACGACGATGATGACGACGATGATGACGATGACGACGACGATGACGACGATGACGACGATGACGACGATGACGACGATGACGACGATGACGACGACGACGACGACGATAACGACGATGGTTCAACGTGCCGTGTCGTCATTGGAGGGCGAATCCGCTCGACTTAACGGAGTGCGGCGGCCGCTTCCAGGAAACGCGGCCGTCGCGATTTGATTCGTCAAGTCGCGCGTGGGGATACCCACCTCGCCCGGCGGCGAGTTAACAATCCGTTCCGGCGGCAATCCCAAGTCACACGCCGCCGTTTTTCCAACACCCGCCGCCCGCCCAAAGTATCGTGACGTAGCGGTTACATTTCGATGTAAAGCTTCTTTCGTGACTGCAGCGGGGATTCATCGTTCTCAGTTCTTTCGGTAAAGCCATCGCGTAGAAGGGAAATAATAAAAATTGAACGTAATAAAATACAATTCTCACGACGTTTCGGCCACAACGCAAGCAGCCGTCCTCAGGTGAAGAATGAAACACCACCAAGCTTGGAGCGTATATTTAATCTGCTGGGTTGGAGGGGGGAAGACGAGCGCCTTGACAAAATAATTTGCATATCAAGAGGAATTTAGCGGTATTCCTCCCCCCTCCAACCCAGCAGCTTAAATATACGCTCCAAGCTTGGTGGTGTTTGATTCTTCACCTGAGGACGGCTGCTTGCGTTGTGGCCGAAACGTCGTGAGAATTGTATTTTATTATGTTTTATTTCTATTATTTTATTACTTCCCTTCTACGTGACTTTACCGAAAGAACCAAGAAGATGAATCCCTGCAGTCACGAAAGCATTAAATCGAAATTTAATTATATTTTATTATGTTTTATTTTTATTATTTTATTACTTCCCTTCTACGTGACTTTACCGAAAGAACCAAGAAGATAATACAATAATTCTCACGACGTTTCGGCCACAACGCAAGCAGCCGTCCTCAGGTGAAGAACAGGGCTGTCGGAAAGACAGCGTCTGAATGAAACACCACCAGGCTTGGCAGCGTATATTTAAGCTGCTGGGTTGATATGCAAATTCCTTTTGTCAAGGCGCTCTTCCCCCTCCAACCCAGCCGGAGGTCAGTGCCTACAGCTCCAAGGTGATGCCGCTGCTCATGGCGCAGCTTGGCCACACCGGAGGGGAGCGGGGCGCTGGCCCGGCGCGCAGGCGACGGCAGGCTGTCACACGGGCCTACTACGCCCTGGACAACTTCGTGGAGAGCCTCGGTGAGGCGACCCCCTCCCTCCATCCCCCCTCCCCCCCTCCCTCCCCTCCCTCTCTCTCCATCCCCCCTCCCTCCCCCCTCTCCCTCCCCCCTCCCTCTCCCCTCGCTCCCTTCCCTCTCCCTCACTCGCCCCTCCCTCCATCCCCTCCCTCCCTCTCCATCCCTCCCTCCCTCCCCCTCCATCCCCCCTTCCCTCCCCTCCCCCTCTCCCTTCATCCCTCCCCTCTCCTCTCCTCCCCCTCCATCCCCCCTTCCCTCCCCTCCCCCTCTCCCTCCATTCCTCCCCTCGCCCCTCCCTCCATCCCCCCTCCCTCTCCTCTCTCCCCTCCCTCCCCTCTCTCTCCCTCCCCCCTCTCCTTCCCTCTCCCCTCCCTCCATCCCCCCTCCCCTCCCTCCCTCCCTCCCTCCATCCCCTA
>NC_136344.1:1483872-1493872 GCF_964198595.1 Lampetra fluviatilis | reverse complement strand
TCCCTCACCCCCCACGTAGACACCTGTGTGTGTCCCTCACCCCCCACGTAGACACCTGTGTGTGTCTCTCACCCCCATGTAGACACCTGTGTGTGTCCCTCACCCCCCACGTAGACACCTGTGTGTGTCCCTCACCCCCACGTAGACACCTGTGTGTGCCCCTCACCCCCCACGTAGACACCTGTGTGTGTCTCTCACCCCCACGTAGACACCTGTGTGTGTCCCTCACCCCCACGTAGACGCTGTGTGTGTCTCTCACCCCCCACGTAGACACGCTGTGTGTGTCTCTCACCCCCCACATAGACACGCTGTGTGTGTCTCTCACCCCCCACGTAGACACCTGTGTGTGTCCCTCACCCCCACGTAGACACCTGTGTGTGTCTCTCACCCCCCACGTAGACACCTGTGTGTGTCCCTCACCCCCCACGTAGACACGCTGTGTGTGTCACTCACCCCCACGTAGACACGCTGTGTGTGTCACTCACCCCCACGTAGACACCTGTGTGTGTCCCTCACCCCCCACGTAGACACCTGTGTGTGTCCCTCACCCCCCACGTAGACACCTGTGTGTGTCTCTCTCCCCCCACGTAGACACCTGTGTGTGTCTCTCACCCCCCACGTAGACACCTGTGTGTGTCTCTCACCCCCCACGTAGACACCTGTGTGTGTCCCTCACCCCCCACGTAGACACCTGTGTGTGTCTCTCACCCCCACGTAGACACTTGTGTGTGTCCCTCACCCCCCACGTAGACACCTGTGTGTGTCCCTCACCCCCCACGTAGACACCTGTGTGTCTCTCACCCCCCACGTAGACACCTGTGTGTGTCTCTCACCCCCCACGTAGACACCTGTGTGTGTCCCTCACCCCCCACGTAGACACCTGTGTGTGTCCCTCACCCCCCCCCACGTAGACACCTGTGTGTGTCCCTCACCCCCCACGTAGACACCTGTGTGTGTCCCTCACCCCCCCACGTAGACACCTGTGTGTGTCCCTCACCCCCCCCCACGTAGACACCTGTGTGTGTCCCTCACCCCCACGTAGACACCTGTGTGTGTCCCTCACCCCCCACGTAGACACCTGTGTGTGTCTCTCACCCCCCACGTAGACACCTGTGTGTGTCTCTCACCCCCCCCCCCCACGTAGACACCTGTGTGTGTCTCTCACCCCCACGTAGACACCTGTGTGTGTCTCTCACCCCCCCCCCCACGTAGACACGCTGTGTGTGTCCCTCACCCCCACGTAGACACCTGTGTGTGTCTCTCACCCCCCACGTAGACACGCTGTGTGTGTCTCTCACCCCCCACGTAGACACCTGTGTGTGTCTCTCACCCCCACGTAGACACCTGTGTGTGTCTCTCACCCCCCCCCACGTAGACACCTGTGTGTGTCTCTCACCCCCACGTAGACACGCTGTGTGTGTCTCTCACCCCCACGTAGACACGCTGTGTGTGTCTCTCACCCCCCCCACGTAGACACCTGTGTGTGTCTCTCACCCCCCCACGTAGACACCTGTGTGTGTCTCTCACCCCCCCCCCCCCACGTAGACACCTGTGTGTGTCTCACCCCCCACGTAGACGCTGTGTGTGTCTCTCACCCCCACGTAGACACCTGTGTGTGTCTCTCACCCCCCCACGTAGACACCTGTGTGTGTCCCTCACCCCCCCCCACGTAGACACCTGTGTGTGTCCCTCACCCCCCCACGTAGACACCTGTGTGTGTCTCTCACCCCCACGTAGACACGCTGTGTGTGTCTCTCACCCCCCCCCCACGTAGACACGCTGGGAGTACTTGCGCGTACCGTGGGTAGCGACGCGTTCTCTCCGCTGGTGGAGGAATGCGCCATGCTCGGCCTCGGTCTCATAGACCAGGTGGACGACCCGGATCTTCGCAGATGCACGTACGTACGTGTGTGGGTGTGTGTGTGTGTGGGTGTGTGTGTGGGTGTGTGTGGGTGTGTGGGTGTGGTGTGTGTGTGTGTGGGTGTGGTGTGTGTGTGTGTGTGGTGGGTGTGTAGGTGTGTGTGTGTGGGTGTGGGTGGGTGTGTAGGTGTGTGTGGGTGTGGTGTGTGTGTGTGTGGGTGTGGGTGTGTGTGGGTGGGTGTGTAGGTGTGTGTGGGTGGGTGTGTAGGTGTGGGTGGGTGTGTGTGTGTGGGTGTGTGTGTGTGGGGGTGTGGGTGGGTGTGTAGGTGTGTGTGGGTGTGGTGTGTGTGTGTGTGGGTGTGGGTGGGTGTGTAGGTGTGTGTGGGTGGGTGTGTAGGTGTGTGTGTGTGGTGTGTGTGTGTGTGGGTGTGGGTGGGGGTGTGTAGGTGTGTGTCTGTGGGTGTGTGTGTGTCAGAGGTCGCAACCGGGTACCCGATACCCAATACCCGGCTACCCGTACCCGGCCGGGTACGGGTACCTGTTTGCGACCCTGGTGCGGCCGGGTACGGGTAAGGAATCAAAACCCGTTTGCGATCTCTGCTGTGTGTGGGTGTGTGTGTGTGGGTGTGTGTGGTGTGTAGTGTGTGTGGGTGTGAGTGGGTGTGTGGTGTGTGTGAGGTGTGTGTGGGTGTGTGTGTGTGTGTGGGTGTGTGTGTGAGGTGTGTGTGTGTGTGTGTGGGTGGGTGTGTGTGTGAGGTGTGTGTGGGGGTGTGTCTGTGTGTGTGGGTGTGGTGTGGGTGTGTGTGGGGGTGGGTGAGTGGGTGGGTGAGTGGGTGTGTGTGTGTGGGTGTGTGTGGGTGAGTGGGTGGGGGTGTGTGTGGGTGTGTGTGTGGGGGTGTCTGTGGGGGTGTGTGTGGGGGTGTGGGTGGGTGAGTGGGTGTGTGTGTGGGGGGGGTGTGTGCGTGTGTGTGGTGTGTAGGGTGTGTGTGTGGTGTGTGGGTGAATGTGGGTGTGTGGGTGGTGTGTGGGTGTGTGTGGGTGTGTGTGTGTGGGGTGTGTGTGAGGTGTGTGTGGGTGTGTGGGTGTGTGTGGGTGTGGGTGGGTGTGTAGGTGTGTGTGGGTGTGTGGGTGTGGGTGGGTGTGTAGGTGTGTGTGGTGTGTGTGTGTGTGGGTGTGGGTGGGTGGGTGTGTGGGTGTGTGGGGGTGTGTGTGTGTGTGTGGGTGTGTGGGGGTGTGTGTGGGTGTGTGGTGTGTGTGGGGGTGTGGGTGTGTGTGTGGTGTGGGTGGGAGTGTGTAGGTGTGTGTGTGTGGGTGTGTGTGTGTCAGAGGTCGCAACCGGGTACCCGATACCCGATACCCGGCTACCCGTACCCGGCCGGGTACGGGTACCTGTTTGCGACCCTGGTGCGGCCGGGTACGGGTAAGGAATCAAAACCCGTTTGCGATCTCTGATGTGTGTGGGTGTGTGTGTGTGGGTGTGTGTGTGTGGGTGTGAGTGGGTGTGTGTGGTGTGTAGGGTGTGTGTGTGAGTGGGTGTGGGTGTGTGTGGGTGTGGGTGGGTGTGTAGTGTGTGTGTGGGTGTGTGTGTGTGGTGTGTGTGTGTGTGTGGTGTGTGTACGTGTGGTGTGTGTACGTGTGGTGTGTGTGTGTGTGTGTGGTGTGTGTACGTGTGGTGTGTGTACGTGTGGTGTGTGTTCGTGTGGTGTGTGTTCGTGTGGTGTGTGTGTGTGAGTGAGTGTGTGTGAGTGAGTGAGGTGTGTGTGGTGTGTGAGTGTGGTGTGTGAGTGAGGTGTGTGTGTGGTGTGTGTGTGAGTGAGTGTGTGTGTGAGTGAGCTGTGTGTGTGAGTGAGCTGTGTGTGTGGTGTGAGTGAGCTGTGTGTGGTGTGTGTGTGTGTGGTGTATGAGTGTGTGTGGGGTGTGTGTGGGGTGTGTGTGAGTGAGCTGTGTGTGAGTGAGCTGTGTGTGGTGTGTGGTGTGTGAGGTGGGTGGTGTGTGAGTAAGGGGTGTGTGTGGTGTGTGTGAGTGAGCTGTGTGTGTGTGTGGTGTGTGTGAGTGAGCTGTGTGTGTGTGTGTGGTGTGTGTGTGTGTGTGAGTGAGCTGTGTGTGTGTGGTGTGTGTGTGTGTGAGTGAGCTGTGTGTGTGTGTGTGGTGTGTGAGTGAGTGAGCTGTGTGTGTGTGTGTGGTGTGTGTGTGTGTGTGTGAGTGAGCTGTGTGTGTGTGTGTGGTGTGTGTGTGAGTGAGTGAGCTGTGTGTGAGTGAGCTGTGTGTGAGTGAGCTGTGTGTGTGTGTGTGTGAGTGAGTGAGCTGTGTGTGTGAGTGAGCTGTGTGTGTGAGTGAGCTGTGTGTGTGTGTGTGTGAGTGAGTGAGCTGTATGTGTGTGGTGTGTGAGTGAGTGAGCTGTGTGTGTATGTGTGTATGTGTGTATGTGTGTGGTGTGTGAGTGAGCTGTGTGTGTGTGTGTATGTGTGTGGTGTGTGAGTGAGCTGTGTGTTTGTGCCCCTGCGTAGGTACGGGCTGTTTGCGTCGCTGTCGGTGGTGATGGGGGCCTCGATGGCACCGCACCTCGAGAGGATGACCACCAGGATGTTGCTGTCTCTACGCTCAACCGACGGGGTCGTGGTGAGAGGGGGGAGGTCACGGGGGGGTCATTGGGTCACACCGGTTACTCACTCACCCACCCACTCACTCACACAGAGACCCACCCACCCACCCACTCGCCCACTCACCCGCTCAACCACCCGCCCACACACTCACCCACCCACTCACCCATCCACTCACACACCCACCTACTCACTCGATCACCCACACACCCACCCACTCATACACCCACCCACTCACTCGATCACCCACTCACCCACCCATCCACTCACCAACTCACTCACCCACACGCCCACTCACACATTCACGCACCCACTCACACACCCACTCAGACACTCACACACCCACTCACATACCCACCCACCTAGCCACTCACACACTCACTCATACGCTCGCCCACTCACACACCCACTCATGCACCCACCCGCTCACTCACACAGAGACCCACCCACCCAGCCACTCACACACTCACTCATACGCTCGCCCACTCACACACCCACTCATGCACCCACCCGCTCACTCACACAGAGACCCACCCAGCCACTCACACACTTACTCATACGCTCGCCCATCCACTCGCTCAACTACTCGCTCGCTCACCCACCCGCTCACCTGCCCACCTGCCCACACACTCACCCACCCACCCACTCACACACCCACTCACCCACCCACCCACTCGCTCACACACTCACCCACCCACCCACCCACCCACTCACCCACCCACCCACCCACTCACGCACCCACACACTAACCCATCCATCCACCCACCCACCCACCCACACATCCACTCACCCACTCACCCAACCACTCACTCACCCACCCACTCACTCACCCACTCACCCGCCCACTCACCCATTCACCCGCCCACCCACTCACCCACTCACCCAACCACCCACCCACCCACTCACCCACCCACTCACCCACCCACTCACACACACACCCACTCACTCACCCACCCACTCACCCACTCACTCACCCACTCACTCACACATCCACTCACCCACCCACCCACTCACTCACCCACTCACCCGCCCACTCACCCATTCACCCGCCCACCCACTCACCCACTCACCCAACCACCCACCCACCCACCCACTCACCCACCCACTCACCCACCCACTCACACACACACCCACTCACTCACCCACCCACTCACCCACTCACTCACCCACTCACTCACTCACCCACTCACCCACCCACCCACCCACTCACCCGCCCACCCACTCACCCACTCACCCACCCACCCACCCACTCACGCACCCGCCCACTCACCCGCCCACTCACCCGCCCACTCACCCGCCCACCCACTCACTCACCCACCCACCCACTCACTCACCCACCCACTCACTCACTCACCCACTCACCCACCCACTCACACACACCCACTCACTCACCCACCCACTCACCCACCCACCCGCCCACTCACTCACCCACTCACTCACCCATTCACTCACCCACTCACCCACTCACTCACCCACTCACCCACTCACCCACTCACTCACCCACTCACCCACCCACTCACTCACCCACCCACTCACACACCCACTCACCCACCCACCCACCCACTCACCCACCCACTCACACACCCACTCACCCACCCACCCACTCACTCACCCATCCACCCACCCACCCACTCGCCCACCCACTCACCCACTCACCCACCCGCCCACTCACGCACCCGCCCACTCACCCGCCCACCCACTCACCCACTCACCCAACCACCCACCCACTCACTCACCCACCCACCCACTCACTCACTCACCCACCCACTCACCCACCCACTCACCCACCCACCCACTCACTCACCCACTCACCCACTCACCCACCCGCCCACCCACCCACTCACCCACCCACCCACCCACCCACCCACTCACTCACCCACCCACTCACCCACTCACCCACCCACCCACCCGCTCTGGCAGTGAGAGGCCACGTGGGTGCCCGTGTCTCCCCCCCCTGCCCCCCCTCCCCCCAGACCCACTACAACGAAGAGGGCGGCGATGAGGAGGGTGGGGCCCGCAGCTTCCTTCTGCTGGATGACGATGGCCTAGAGGAGGAGGAGGGGGAGGAGGAGGAGGGAGATGAGGAGGAGGACATCACGAGCGAGGAGTGCAGGAGCTTTGACGACGACGACGACGACGTTGCAGGGTCAGCGTTGGGGCCCTGTCACTCGGACGCTGTCGTCATCACCACCATCATCACCATCACCACCGTCATCACCGTCGCCATCGTCATCACCATCATCACCATCACCACCGTCATCACCATCACCACCATTACCACCGTCATCATCATCATCACCACCGTCATCATCACCATCACCACCGTCATCACCATCATCACCATCACCACCGTCATCACCATCATCACCATCATCACCATCATCATCACCACCACCGTTATCACCGTCACCACCACCGTTATCACCGTCACCACCACCATCACCACCACCACCACCGTCATCACCGTCACCACCACCACCACCACCGTCATCACCGTCACCACCACCATCACCACCACCACCACCGTCATCACCACCACCACCGTCATCACCACCACCACTGTCATCACCACCACCGTCACCACCACCATCACGACCGTCATCACCATCATCACCACCACCACCGTTATCACCGTCACCACCACCGTCATCACCGCCACCACCACCACCTCCACCGTTATCACCGTCACCACCGTCACCATCACCGCCACCACCGTCACCACCACCATCATCATCACCGTTGCCGTCATCACCTCCACCACCACCACAGTCATCACCACCACCACTGTCGCCACCTTCACCATCACCACCGTCACCACCTTCATCACCTTCACCACCACCTTCACCACCACCACCACCGTGTCTCCCTCCCCCCCGCCCCCAGGTACAGTGTGGGCAACGCGTACGTGGAGGAGAAGGAGGATGCCTGCAACGCTCTGGGGGAGATCGCCGTCAACACCGGGTAGGGCGCAGGGACCACGTGGGGCCTTGTGGGGCCTTGTGTAGTGTGTGTGTGTGTAGTGTGTGTGTGGGGCGTGTGTGGTGGGTGTGTGTGGGGTGTGTGGGGTGTGGGTGTGTGTGGGGTGTGTGCAGCGTGTGTAGCGTGTGTGTAGCGTGTGCGTATGCATGCATGCGGAAGACAGTGCCCTGTAAGAGGTCGTGGGTTCTATCCCGTGACCCTGACGATGCCTGCTGCTGTATATTTGGAGTCTGTGTCTCTCTCACCATCATCATCATCACGGTGGCTAGGAGATGTTGACTACCTCGCCTGGTATGTAGGAGGTCGTGGGTTCTATCCCGTGTGTGCCCACCAGGGCTGCCTTCCTGCCCTTCCTGGAGGCGACCTTCACAGATGTCTTCAAGATGGTGGAGGTGAGAATCACTCACTCACTGACGCATCCACTCACCCACTCATCCACCCACTCATCCACTCATTCACTCACCCACTCATCCACCCACTCACCCATCCACCCACTCACTCACCCACCCTCTCACCCACCCTCTCACCCACTTGCCCACCCACTCACCCACTCTCTCACCCACCCACTCACCCACCCTCCCACTCACCCACCCACCCTCTCACCTTCCCTCCCACCCACTCACCCACCTACCTTCTCACCCACTTGCCCACCCACCCTCCCACCCTCCCACTCACCCACCCACCCTCCCACTCACCCACCCTCTCACCCTCCCACCCACCCTCCCACTCACCCACCCTCTCACCCTCCCACTCACCCACCCACACACTCATTCACTCACCCACCCACTCACCCTCTCACCCTCCCACCCACCCTCTCACCGACCCTCTCACCCACCCTCTCACCCACCCACTCACCCTCTCACCCACCCACTCACCCACTCACCCACCCTCCCACACCACTCACCAACCCACTCACCCACCCACCCTCCCTCTCACCCACCCTCCCACCCACTCACCCACCCACCCTCCCACTCACCCACCCACCCTCTCACCCACCCACCCTCCCACCCACTCACCCACCCACTCACCCACCCTCCCACACCACTCACCCACCTACCCTCCCACTGACCCACCCTCTCACCCTCTCACCCACCCACTCACCCACCCTCCCACTCACCCACCACCCTCCCACCCACCCACCCACTCACCCTCTCACCCACCCACTCACTCACCCACTCACCCACCCACTCACCCACCCTCTCACCCACCCTCTCACCCACTCACCCTTCCACCCACCCTCCCACACCACACACCCACCCACCCACTCACCCACCCACTCACCCACCCACCCTCTCTCCCACACCACACACCCACCCACCCACCCACTCACCCACCCACCCTCCCACTCACCCACCCACTCACCCACCCACCCTCTCACCCACCCACCCACCCACCCACTCACCCACTCACCCACCCACTCACCCACCCACCCTCTCACCCACCCACCCACTCACCCACCCACCCTCCCGTGCCCCGTGTCTGTGTGGCAGTACCCAGCGGAGGATGTTCGCAAGGCGGCTCTCAGGGGCCTTGCTCAGCTCTGCGTCGCCCTGCACGCTGCGTGCAAGCAGCAGCCCAGCGCCCCCAGCCTGGACGGTGAGGGTCGCTCGCTCACCACTCGCTAAACACTCGCTAAACACTCGCTAACCACTCGCTAAACACTCGCTAACCACTCGCTAAACACTCGCTAAACACTCGCTAAACACTCGCTAAACACTCGCTAAACACTCGCTAAACACTCGCTCACCACTCGCTAAACACTCTCGCTAAACACTCGCTAAACACTCGCTAAACACTCGCTAAACACTCGCTAAACACTCGCTAAACACTCGCTAAACACTCGCTAAACACTCGCTAAACACTCGCTCACCACTCGCTAAACACTCGCTAAACACTCGCTCACCACTCGCTCACTCGCTCACCACTCGTTAAACACTCGCTAAACGCTCACTAAACACTCGCTCAACGCTCGCTCTCTCGCTCGCCACTCGCCGCTTGCTCGCCTCTCCGTGCCTCTCTGTGTGTCTGTGTGTCTCTCAGTGTCTCTCTCCGTGTCTCTCTCTGTCTCCGTGCCTCTCTGTGTGTCTGTGTGTCTCTCAGTGTCTCTCTCCGTGTCTCTCTCTGTCTCCGTGACTCTCTGTGTGTCTGTGTGTCTCTCTGTGTCTCTCTCCGTGTCTCTGTCTCCGTGCCTCTCTGTGTGTCTGTGTGTCTCTCAGTGTCTCTCTCCGTGTCTCTCTCTGTCTCCGTGCCTCTCTGTGTGTCTGTGTGTCTCTCAGTGTCTCTCTCCGTGTCTCTCTCTGTCTCCGTGACTCTCTGTGTGTCTGTGTGTCTCTCTGTGTCTCTCTCCGTGTCTCTGTCTCCGTGACTCTCTGTGTGTCTGTGTGTCTCTCAGTGTCTCTCTCCGTGTCTCTCTCTGTCTCCGTGACTCTCTGTGTGTCTCTCAGTGTCTCTCTCCGTGTCTCTCTCTGTCTCCGTGCCTCTCTGTGTGTCTGTGTGTCTCTCTGTGTCTCTCTCCGTGTCTCTCTCTGTCTCCGTGACTCTCTGTGTGTCTGTGTGTCTCT
>NC_136344.1:1475776-1478672 GCF_964198595.1 Lampetra fluviatilis | reverse complement strand
GATGACGACGACGATGACGACGATGACGACGATGACGACGATGACGACGACGACGACGACGACGACGACGATAACGACGATGGTTCAACGTGCCGTGACGTCATTGGAGGGCGAATCCGCTCGACTTAACGGAGTGCGGCGGCCGCTTCCAGGAAACGCGGCCGTCGCGATTTGATTCGTCAAGTCGCGCGTGGGGATACCCACCTCGCCCGGCGGCGAGTTAACAATCCGTTCCGGCGGCAATCCCAAGTCACACGCCGCCGTTTTTCCAACACCCGCCGCCCGCCCAAAGTATCGTGACGTAGCGGTTACATTTCGATGTAAAGCTTCTTTCGTGACTGCAGCGGGGATTCATCGTTCTCAGTTCTTTCGGTAAAGCCATCGCGTAGAAGGGAAATAATAAAAATTGAACGTAATAAAATACAATTCTCACGACGTTTCGGCCACAACGCAAGCAGCCGTCCTCAGGTGAAGAATGAAACACCACCAAGCTTGGAGCGTATATTTAATCTGGGTTGGAGGGGGGAAGACGAGGGCCTTGACAAAATAATTTGCATATCAAGAGGAATTTAGCGGTATTCCTCCCCCCCTCCAACCCAGCAGCTTAAATATACGCTCCAAGCTTGGTGGTGTTTGATTCTTCACCTGAGGACGGCTGCTTGCGTTGTGGCCGAAACGTCGTGAGAATTGTATTTTATTATGTTTTATTTCTATTATTTTATTACTTCCCTTCTACGTGACTTTACCGAAAGAACCAAGAAGATGAATCCCTGCAGTCACGAAAGCATTAAATCGAAATTTAATTATATTTTATTATGTTTTATTTTTATTATTTTATTACTTCCCTTCTACGTGACTTTACCGAAAGAACCAAGAAGATAATACAATAATTCTCACGACGTTTCGGCCACAACGCAAGCAGCCTTCCTCAGGTGAAGAACAGGGCTGTCGGAAAGACAGCGTCTGAATGAAACACCACCAGGCTTGGCAGCGTATATTTAAGCTGCTGGGTTGATATGCAAATTCCTTTTGTCAAGGCGCTCTTCCCCCTCCAACCCAGCCGGAGGTCAGTGCCTACAGCTCCAAGGTGATGCCGCTGCTCATGGCGCAGCTTGGCCACACCGGAGGGGAGCGGGGCGCTGGCCCGGCACGCAGGCGACGGCAGGCTGTCACACGGGCCTACTACGCCCTGGACAACTTCGTGGAGAGCCTCGGTGAGGCGACCCCCTCCCTCCATCCATCCCTCCATCCCCCCTCCCTCCCCTCCCCTCTCTCCTCCATCCCCCCTCCCTCCCCCCTCCCTCTCCCTCGCTCCCTTCCCTCTCCCTCACTCGCCCCTCCCTCCATCCCTCCCTCCCTCTCCATCCCCCCCTCCCTCCCCCTCCATCCCCCCTTCCCCTCCCCTCCCCCTCTCCCTCCATCCCCCCCTCCCTCCCCCTCTCCCTCCATCCCTCCCCTCTCCTCTCCTCTCCCTCCATCCCCCCCTTCCTCCCCCTCTCCCTCCATCCCTCCCCTCGCCCCTCCCTCCATCCCCCCTCCCTCTCCCCTCCCTCCCCTCTCTCTCCCTCCCTCCCCCTCTCCCCCCTCTCCTTCCCTCTCCCCTCCCTCCATCCCCCCTCCCCTCCCTCCCTCCATCCCCTAAAGGCTACACGGGGGATCTTTGTCTTGTGTGTGTGTTCGCTAACAGCACTTGCCCTGACTGTGTAAAGGCTACACGGGGGATCTTTGTCTTGTGTGTGCGTTGCAGGTGAGAGTGTAGTACCGTACCTGCCGGCGCTGCTTGAACACGTGCTGGCTGTGTTGGCGAGCGGTGGTGGCGGTGGTGGCGGTGGTGGCGGTGGTGGCGGTGGTGGCGGTGGTGGCGGTGGTGGTGGCGGTGGTGGCGGTGGTGGCGGTGGTGGCGGTGGTGGCGGTGGTGGCGGTGGTGGTGAGGATGCCGAGGTGAAGGAGCTGGCCATCAGCGCCGTCGGAGCCATCGGTGGGTAACGGTGCGGTGGCGCGTGGCTGGGAGGGACGACGTGTGTGTGTGCGTGCGTGTGTGCGTGTGTGTGTGTGCGAGTGTGCTTGTGTGCGTGCGTGTGTGTGCGTGTGCGTGCGTGCGTGTGTGTGTGTGCGTGTGCGTGCGCGTGCGTGTGTGTGTGTGCGCGTGTGTGCGTGCGTGTGCGTGCGTGTGCGTGCGTGTGCGTGTGTGTGCGTGTTTGTGCGTGCGTGCGTGTGTGTGCGTGTGCGTGCGTGCGTGTGTGTGTGCGCGTGTGTGCGCGCGTGTGCGCGCGCGCGTGTGCGCGCGCGCGTGTGCGCGCGTGTGTGCGTGCGTGCGTGTGTGCGTGCGTGTGTGCGTGTGTGCGTGTGTGTGTGTGTGCGTGCGTGTGTGACAGTGTATGGGGAGCGGTGGGTGTAGTGGTTAGCGCTACGCTGCGCTACGAACCGGGCGGCCCGATCACGATTCCCGCTCACGGCCAACACCACCAGTGACGATTATCTGAACCGGTACCTGGGCCTCCCCTAGGACGACTCAGCCTCAAATGAGTACCTGGTGTAGCTGTGTGTAGTGAACATCGCCACTGGGGAGACAAAGGCGGCCGGGCGTGGTGCTGGCCACCCACCCCCTCTGTGTGTGCCACAGTGTCGGTAGCCTTCATAGGTAGCGCTACTACTCGCTAACAGCACTTAGCCCCGACAGTGATTAAAGGCTACACGGGGGGCCTTTGTCTTTGTGTGTTAGCCAACGCGGCCAAGGGGGCCCTGCTTCCATACTTCCCCCTCGGTCATGGAGCACCTCAGGGGATACCTGGTGACCACGCGGCCAGAAGACATGCAGCTGCAGATACAAGCACTGGGTACGCACACTCACACACACTCACTCACACGCTCACACACACACGCTCACACACTCACG
>NC_136344.1:1425776-1473276 GCF_964198595.1 Lampetra fluviatilis | reverse complement strand
TGTGTCCCTCACCCCCACGTAGACACCTGTGTGTGTCTCTCACCCCCACGTAGACACCTGTGTGTGTCTCTCACCCCCCACGTAGACACCTGTGTGTGTCTCTCACCCCCACGTAGACACCTGTGTGTGTCTCTCACACCCCCACGTAGACACCTGTGTGTGTCTCTCACCCCCACGTAGACACCTGTGTGTGTCTCTCACCCCCCACGTAGACACCTGTGTGTGTCTCTCACCCCCCACGTAGACACCTGTGTGTGTCTCTCACCCCCCACATAGACACCTGTGTGTGTCCCTCACCCCACGTAGACACCTGTGTGTGTCTCTCACCCCCCACATAGACACCTGTGTGTGTCCCTCACCCCCACGTAGACACCTGTGTGTGTCCCTCAACCCCCCACGTAGACACCTGTGTGTGTCTCTCACCCCCCACATAGACACCTGTGTGTGTCCCTCACCCCCACGTAGACACCTGTGTGTGTCTCTCACCCCCCACGTAGACACGCTGTGTGTGTCCCTCACCCCCCACGTAGACACCTGTATGTGTCTCCTCTCACCCCCCACATAGACACCTGTGTGTGTCCCTCACCCCCACGTAGACACCTGTGTGTGTCTCTCACCCCCCACGTAGACACCTGTGTGTGTCCCTCCCCCCACGTAGACACCTGTGTGTGTCCCTCACCCCCACGTAGACACCTGTGTGTGTCCCTCACCCCCCACGTAGACACCTGTGTGTGTCTCTCACCCCCACATAGACACCTGTGTGTGTCCCTCACCCCACGTAGACACCTGTGTGTGTCCTCACCCCCACGTAGACACCTGTGTGTGTCCCTCACCCCCACATAGACACCTGTGTGTGTCTCTCACCCCCCACGTAGACACCTGTGTGTGTCTCTCACCCCCCACGTAGACACCTGTGTGTGTCTCTCACCCCCACGTAGACACCTGTGTGTGTCTCTCACCCCCACGTAGACACCTGTGTGTGTCTCACCCCCCACGTAGACACCTGTGTGTGTCTCTCACCCCCACGTAGACACCTGTGTGTGTCTCTCACCCCCCCCCACGTAGACACCTGTGTGTGTCCCTCACCCCCACGTAGACACGCTGTGTGTGTCCCTCACCCCCCACGTAGACACCTGTGTGTGTCTCTCACCCCCCCCCACGTAGACACCTGTGTGTGTCCCTCACCCCCCACGTAGACACCTGTGTGTGTCTCACCCCCCACGTAGACACCTGTGTGTGTCTCTCACCCCACGTAGACACCTGTGTGTGTCTCTCACCCCCCCCCCACGTAGACACCTGTGTGTGTCCCTCACCCCCACGTAGACACGCTGTGTGTGTCCCTCACCCCCCCACTTAGACACCTGTGTGTGTCTCTCACCCCCCCACGTAGACACCTGTGTGTGTCTCTCACCCCCACGTAGACACCTGTGTGTGTCCCTCACCCCCACGTAGACACCTGTGTGTGTCCCTCACCCCCCACATAGACACCTGTGTGTGTCCCTCACCCCCCACGTAGACACCTGTGTGTGTCCCTCACCCCCCACATAGACACCTGTGTGTGTCTCTCACCCCCCACGTAGACACCTGTGTGTGTCCCTCACCCCCCCCACGTAGACACCTGTGTGTGTCTCTCACCCCCACGTAGACACCTGTGTGTGTCCCTCACCCCCCCCACGTAGACACCTGTGTGTGTCTCTCACCCCCCCCACGTAGACACCTGTGTGTGTCTCTCACCCCCCACGTAGACACCTGTGTGTCTCCCCCCCCCCTACACCTGTGTCTCTCACCCCCACGTAGACACCTGTGTGTGTCTCACCCCCCCACGTAGACACCTGTGTGTGTCTCTCACCCCCCACGTAGACACCTGTGTGTGTCTCTCACCCCCACGTAGGCACCTGTGTGTCTCTCACCCCCACGTAGACACCTGTGTGTGTCTCTCACCCCCACGTAGACACCTGTGTGTGTCCCTCACCCCCCCACGTAGACACCTGTGTGTGTCCCTCACCCCCCCCCCACGTAGACACCTGTGTTGTGTCTCTCACCCCCCACGTAGACACCTGTGTGTGTCTCTCACCCCCCCCCACGTAGACACCTGTGTGTGTCCCTCACCCCCCACGTAGACACCTGTGTGTGTCTCTCACCCCCCACGTAGACACCTGTGTGTGTCCCTCACCCCCCCCCCACGTAGACACCTGTGTGTGTCCCTCACCCCCCACGTAGACACCTGTGTGTGTCTCTCACCCCCACGTAGACACCTGTGTGTGTCTCTCACCCCCCACGTAGACACCTGTGTGTGTCCCTCACCCCCCCCCACGTAGACACCTGTGTGTGTCTCTCACCCCCCCCCACGTAGACACCTGTGTGTGTCTCTCACCCCCCCACGTAGACACCTGTGTGTGTCCCTCACCCCCCACGTAGACACCTGTGTGTGTCTCTCACCCCCCACGTAGACACCTGTGTGTGTCCCTCACCCCCCCTACGTAGACACCTGTGTGTGTCTCTCACCCCCCACGTAGACACCTGTGTGTGTCCCTCACCCCCCACATAGACACCTGTGTGTGTCTCTCACCCCCCACGTAGACACCTGTGTGTGTCCCTCACCCCCACATAGACACGCTGTGTGTGTCCCTCACCCCCCACGTAGACACCTGTGTGTGTCCCTCACCCCCACATAGACACGCTGTGTGTGTGTCCCTCACCCCCCACGTAGACACGCTGTGTGTGTCCCTCACCCCCCACGTAGACACCTGTGTGTGTCTCTCACCCCCACGTAGACACGCTGTGTGTGTCCCTCACCCCCCACGTAGACACCTGTGTGTGTCCCTCACCCCCCACGTAGACACCTGTGTGTGTCCCTCACCCCCCACGTAGACACCTGTGTGTGTCCCTCACCCCCCACGTAGACACCTGTGTGTGTCTCTCACCCCCACGTAGACACCTGTGTGTGTCCCTCACCCCCCACGTAGACACCTGTGTGTGTCTCTCACCCCCCACGTAGACACCTGTGTGTGTCCCTCACCCCCCACATAGACACCTGTGTGTGTCTCTCACCCCCACGTAGACACCTGTGTGTGTCCCTCACCCCCCCCACGTAGACACCTGTGTGTGTCCCTCACCCCCCACGTAGACACCTGTGTCTCACCCCCACGTAGACACCTGTGTGTGTCTCTCACCCCCACGTAGACACCTGTGTGTGTCCCTCACCCCCCACGTAGACACCTGTGTGTGTCTCTCACCCCCCACGTAGACACCTGTGTGTGTCTCTCACCCCCACGTAGACACCTGTGTGTGTCTCTCACCCCCCACGTAGACACCTGTGTGTGTCTCTCTCCCCCACGTAGACACCTGTGTGTGTCCCTCACCCCCCACATAGACACCTGTGTGTGTCTCTCACCCCCCACGTAGACACCTGTGTGTGTCCCTCACCCCCCACGTAGACACCTGTGTGTGTCTCTCACCCCCCACGTAGACACCTGTGTGTGTCCCTCACCCCCCACGTAGACACCTGTGTGTGTCCCTCACCCCCACGTAGACACCTGTGTGTGTCTCTCACCCCCCACGTAGACACCTGTGTGTGTCTCTCACCCCCACGTAGACACCTGTGTGTGTCTCTCACCCCCCACGTAGACACCTGTGTGTGTCTCTCACCCCCACGTAGACACCTGTGTGTGTCTCTCACCCCCCACGTAGACACCTGTGTGTGTCTCTCACCCCCCACGTAGACACCTGTGTGTGTCTCTCACCCCCCACGTAGACACCTGTGTGTGTCTCTCACCCCCCACTTAGACACCTGTGTGTGTCCCTCACCCCCACGTAGACACCTGTGTGTGTCTCTCACCCCCCCACGTAGACACGCTGTGTGTGTCTCTCACCCCCCACGTAGACACGCTGTGTGTGTCCCTCACCCCCCACGTAGACACCTGTGTGTGTCTCTCACCCCCCACGTAGACACCTGTGTGTGTCCCTCACCCCCACGTAGACACCTGTGTGTGTCCCTCACCCCCCACGTAGACACCTGTGTGTGTCTCTCACCTTCCACATAGACACCTGTGTGTGTCCCTCACCCCCACGTAGACACCTGTGTGTGTCTCTCACCCCCCACGTAGACACGCTGTGTGTGTCCCTCACCCCCCACGTAGACACCTGTATGTGTCCCTCACCCCCCACATAGACACCTGTGTGTGTCCCTCACCCCCACGTAGACACCTGTGTGTGTCTCTCACCCCCCACGTAGACACCTGTGTGTGTCCCTCACCCCCACGTAGACACCTGTGTGTGTCCCTCACCCCCACGTAGACACCTGTGTGTGTCCCTCACCCCCCACGTAGACACCTGTGTGTGTGTCCCTCACCCCCCACGTAGACACCTGTGTGTGTCTCTCACCCCCCACATAGACACCTGTGTGTGTCCCTCACCCCCACGTAGACACCTGTGTGTGTCCCTCACCCCCACGTAGACACCTGTGTGTGTCTCTCACCCCCCACGTAGACACCTGTGTGTGTCCCTCACCCCCACGTAGACACCTGTGTGTGTCCCTCACCCCCACGTAGACACCTGTGTGTGTCCCTCACCCCCCACGTAGACACCTGTGTGTGTGTCTCTCACCCCCCACGTAGACACCTGTGTGTGTCTCTCACCCCCCACGTAGACACCTGTGTGTGTCTCTCACCCCCACGTAGACACCTGTGTGTGTCTCTCACCCCCCCCCCCACGTAGACACGCTGTGTGTGTCCCTCACCCCCCACTTAGACACCTGTGTGTGTCTCTCACCCCCCCCCCACGTAGACACCTGTGTGTGTCCCTCACCCCCACGTAGACACCTGTGTGTGTCTCTCACCCCCCACGTAGACACCTGTGTGTGTCTCTCACCCCCACGTAGACACCTGTGTGTGTCTCTCACCCCCCACGTAGACACCTGTGTGTGTCTCTCACCCCCCACATAGACACCTGTGTGTGTCCCTCACCCCCCACGTAGACACCTGTGTGTGTCCCTCACCCCCCACGTAGACACCTGTGTGTGTCTCTCACCTTCCACATAGACACCTGTGTGTGTCCCTCACCCCCACGTAGACACCTGTGTGTGTCTCTCACCCCCCACGTAGACACGCTGTGTGTGTCCCTCACCCCCCACGTAGACACCTGTATGTGTCCCTCACCCCCCACATAGACACCTGTGTGTGTCCCTCACCCCCACGTAGACACCTGTGTGTGTCTCTCACCCCCCACGTAGACACCTGTGTGTGTCCCTCACCCCCACGTAGACACCTGTGTGTGTCCCTCACCCCCACGTAGACACCTGTGTGTGTCCCTCACCCCCCACGTAGACACCTGTGTGTGTGTCCCTCACCCCCCACGTAGACACCTGTGTGTGTCTCTCACCCCCCACATAGACACCTGTGTGTGTCTCTCACCCCCCACATAGACACCTGTGTGTGTCCCTCACCCCCACGTAGACACCTGTGTGTGTCCCTCACCCCCACGTAGACACCTGTGTGTGTCTCTCACCCCCCACGTAGACACCTGTGTGTGTCCCTCACCCCCACGTAGACACCTGTGTGTGTCCCTCACCCCCACGTAGACACCTGTGTGTGTCCCTCACCCCCCACGTAGACACCTGTGTGTGTGTCTCTCACCCCCCACGTAGACACCTGTGTGTGTCTCTCACCTTCCACGTAGACACCTGTGTGTGTCTCTCACCCCCACGTAGACACCTGTGTGTGTCTCTCACCCCCCCCCACGTAGACACGCTGTGTGTGTCCCTCACCCCCCACTTAGACACCTGTGTGTGTCTCTCACCCCCCCCCACGTAGACACCTGTGTGTGTCCCTCACCCCCACGTAGACACCTGTGTGTGTCTCTCACCCCCCACGTAGACACCTGTGTGTGTCCCTCACCCCCACGTAGACACCTGTGTGTGTCCCTCACCCCCCACATAGACACCTGTGTGTGTCCCTCACCCCCCACGTAGACACCTGTGTGTGTCCCTCACCCCCCACATAGACACCTGTGTGTGTCTCTCACCCCCCACGTAGACACCTGTGTGTGTCCCTCACCCCCACATAGACACCTGTGTGTGTCTCTCACCCCCCACGTAGACACCTTTGTGTGTCTCTCACCCCCCACGTAGACACCTGTGTGTCTCTCACCCCCACGTAGACACCTGTGTGTGTCTCTCACCCCCACGTAGACACCTGTGTGTGTCTCACCCCCCACGTAGACACCTGTGTGTGTCTCTCACCCCCACGTAGACACGCTGTGTGTGTCTCTCACCCCCCACGTAGACACCTGTGTGTGTCTCACCCCCCACGTAGACACCTGTGTGTGTCTCTCACCCCCACGTAGACACCTGTGTGTGTCCCTCACCCCCCACGTAGACACCTGTGTGTGTCCCTCACCCCCACGTAGACACCTGTGTGTGTCTCACCCCCCACGTAGACACCTGTGTGTGTCCCTCACCCCCACGTAGACACCTGTGTGTGTCCCTCACCCCCCACGTAGACACCTGTGTGTGTCTCTCACCCCCCACGTAGACATCTGTGTGTGTCCCTCACCCCCCACGTAGACACCTGTGTGTGTCCCTCACCCCCCACGTAGACACCTGTGTGTGTCTCTCACCCCCCACGTAGACACCTGTGTGTGTCTCTCACCCCCCACGTAGACACCTGTGTGTGTCCCTCACCCCCACGTAGACACCTGTGTGTGTCCCTCACCCCCCACGTAGACACCTGTGTGTGTCCCTCACCCCCCACGTAGACACCTGTGTGTGTCTCTCACCCCCCACGTAGACACCTGTGTGTGTCCCTCACCCCCACGTAGACACCTGTGTGTGTCCCTCACCCCCCACGTAGACACCTGTGTGTGTCCCTCACCCCCCACGTAGACACCTGTGTGTGTCCCTCACCCCCCACGTAGACACCTGTGTGTGTCCCTCACCCCCACGTAGACACCTGTGTGTGTCTCACCCCCCACGTCGACACCTGTGTGTGTCCCTCACCCCCCACGTAGACACCTGTGTGTGTCCCTCACCCCCCACGTAGACACCTGTGTGTGTCTCACCCCCCACGTAGACACCTGTGTGTGTCCCTCACCCCCACGTAGACACCTGTGTGTGTCCCTCACCCCCCACGTAGACACCTGTGTGTGTCTCTCACCCCCCACGTAGACACCTGTGTGTGTCCCTCACCCCCACGTAGACACCTGTGTGTGTCTCACCCCCCACGTCGACACCTGTGTGTGTCCCTCACCCCCCACGTAGACACCTGTGTGTGTCCCTCACCCCCCACGTAGACACCTGTGTGTGTCCCTCACCCCCCACGTAGACACCTGTGTGTGTCCCTCACCCCCCACGTAGACACCTGTGTGTGTCTCTCACCCCCACGTAGACACCTGTGTGTCCCTCACCCCCCACGTAGACACCTGTGTGTGTCTCTCACCCCCCACGTAGACACCTGTGTGTGTCCCTCACCCCCCACGTAGACACCTGTGTGTGTCTCTCACCCCCACGTAGACACCTGTGTGTGTCTCTCACCCCCACGTAGACACCTGTGTGTGTCTCACCCCCCACGTAGACACCTGTGTGTGTCCCTCACCCCCCACGTAGACACCTGTGTGTGTCCCTCACCCCCACGTAGACACCTGTGTGTGTCTCTCACCCCCACGTAGACACGCTGTGTGTGTCTCTCACCCCCCCCCCCCCACGTAGACACCTGTGTGTGTCTCTCACCCCCCCCCACGTAGACACCTGTGTGTGTCTCTCACCCCCACGTAGACACGCTGTGTGTGTCTCTCACCCCCCCCCACGTAGACACCTGTGTGTGTCTCTCACCCCCACGTAGACACGCTGTGTGTGTCTCTCACCCCCACGTAGACACCTGTGTGTGTCTCTCACCCCCCCCCCCACGTAGACACCTGTGTGTGTCTCTCACCCCCACGTAGACACCTGTGTGTGTCTCTCACCCCCACGTAGACACCTGTGTGTGTCTCTCACCCCCACGTAGACACGCTGTGTGTGTCTCTCACCCCCCCCCCCACGTAGACACGCTGGGAGTACTTGCGCGTACCGTGGGTAACGACGCGTTCTCTCCGCTGGTGGAGGAATGCGCCATGCTCGGCCTCGGTCTCATAGACCAGGTGGACGACCCGGATCTTCGCAGATGCACGTACGTACGTGTGTGTGTGGTGTGTGTGTGTGGGTGTGTGTGGGTGTGTGTGTGTGGGGTATGTGTGGTGTGTGTGGGTGTGGGTGGGTGTGTGTGTGTGTGTGGGGTATGTGTGGTGTGTGTGGGTGTGGGTGGGTGTGTGGGTGTGTGTAAGGGTGGGTGTGTAGGTGTGTGTGGGTGTGTGTGTGGTGTGTGTGTGGGTGTGGGTGGGTGTGTGTGTGTGTGGGTGTGGGTGGGTGTGTAGGTGTGTGTGGGTGGGTGTGTAGGTGTGTGTGTGTGGTGTGTGTGTGTGTGGGTGGGGGTGTGTAGGTGTGTGTCTGTGGGTGTGTGTGTGTCAGAGGTCGCAACCGGGTACCCGATACCCAATACCCGGCTACCCGTACCCGGCCGGGTACGGGTACCTGTTTGCGACCCTGGTGCGGCCGGGTACGGGTAAGGAATCAAAACCCGTTTGCGATCTCTGCTGTGTGTGGGTGTGTGTGTGTGGGTGTGTGTGGTGTGTAGTGTGGGTGTGTGTGGTGTGTAGTGTGTGTGGGTGTGAGTGGGTGTGTGGTGTGTGTGTGTGTGTGAGGTGTGTGTGTGTGTGGGTGTGTGTGTGAGGTGTGTGTGGGGGTGTGTCTGTGTGTGTGGGTGTGGTGTGGGTGTGTGTGGGGGTGGGTGAGTGGGTGGGTGTGTGTGTGTGGGTGTGTGTGGGTGAGTGGGTGGGGGTGTGTGTGGGTGTGTGTGTGGGGGTGTGGGTGGGTGAGTGGGTGTGGGTGTGGGTGTGTGGGGGGGGTGTGTGCGTGTGTGTGGTGTGTAGGGTGTGTGTGTGGTGTGTGGGTGAATGTGGGTGTGTCGGTGGTGTGTGGGTGGTGTGGGTGGTGTGGGTGTGTGTGGTGTGTGTGTGTGTGTGTGGGTGGGTGGGTGGGTGGGTGTGTAGGTGTGTGTGGGGGTGTGGGTGTGTGTGGGGGTGTGGGTGTGTGTGGGGGTGTGGGTGTGTGTGGGGGTGTGTGTGGGTGTGTGGGGGTGTGTGTGGGTGTGTGGGGGTGTGTGTGGGTGTGTGGTGTGTGTGGGGGTGTGGGTGTGTGTGTGGTGTGGGTGGGGGTGTGTAGGTGTGTGTGTGTGGGTGTGTGTGTGTCAGAGGTCGCAACCGGGTACCCGATACCCGATACCCGGCTACCCGTACCCGGCCGGGTACGGTTATCTGTTTGCGACCCTGGTGCGGCCGGGTACGGGTAAGGAATCAAAACCCGTTTGCGATCTCTGATGTGTGTGGGTGTGTGTGTGTGTGTGGGTGTGTGTGTGTGGGTGTGTGGGTGTGGGTGTGAGTGGGTGTGTGTGGTGTGTAGGGTGTGTGTGTGAGTGGGTGTGGGTGTGTGTGGTGTGTGTGGGTGTGGGTGGGTGGGTGGGTGGGTGTGTAGTGTGTGGTGGGTGTGTGTGTGGGTGGGGGTGTGAGTGGGTGTGTGTGTGGGTGTGTGTGGTGTGTAGGGTGTGTGGGTGGGTATGGGTGTGTGGTGTGTTGGGTGCGTGTGGTGTGGGGTGGGTGGGTGGTGTGTGTGTGGGTGTGTGTGTGTGATGTGTGTACGTGTGGTGTGTGTGTGTGTGTGGTGTGTGTACGTGTGGTGTGTGTTCGTGTGGTGTGTACGTGTGGTGTGTGTGTGAGTGAGTGAGTGAGTGTGTGTGAGTGAGTGAGGTGTGTGTGGTGTGTGAGTGTGGTGTGTTTGTGAGGTGTGAGTGAGGTGTGTGCGTGTGTGTGTGTGTGAGTGAGTGTGTGTGTGAGTGAGCTGTGTGTGTGTGTGTGAGTGAGCTGTGTGTGTGGTGTGAGTGAGCTGTGTGTGTGGTGTGAGTGAGCTGTGTGTGGTGTGTGTGAGTGAGCTGTGTGTGGTGTGTGTGAGTGTGTGTGTGTGTGGTGTATGAGTGTGTGTGGGGTGTGTGTGGGGTGTGTGTGAGTGAGCTGTGTGTGGTGTGTGGTGTGTGAGGTGGGTGGTGTGTGAGTAAGGGGTGTGTGTGGTGTGTGTGAGTGAGCTGTGTGTGTGTGTGTGTGAGTGAGCTGTGTGTGTGTGTGTGGTGTGTGTGTGTGTGAGTGAGCTGTGTGTGTGTGGTGTGTGTGTGTGTGAGTGAGCTGTGTGTGTGTGTCTGGTGTGTGAGTGAGTGAGCTGTGTGTGTGTGGTGTGTGTGTGTGTGAGTGAGCTGTGTGTGTGTGTGTGGTGTGTGTGTGAGTGAGTGAGCTGTGTGTGAGTGAGCTGTGTGTGTGTGTGTGAGTGAGTGAGCTGTGTGTGTGAGTGAGCTGTGTGTGTGAGTGAGCTGTGTGTGTGTGTGTGAGTGAGTGAGCTGTATGTGTGTGGTGTGTGAGTGAGTGAGCTGTGTGTGTGTGTGTATGTGTGTATGTGTGTGGTGTGTGAGTGAGCTGTGTGTATGTGTGTATGTGTGTGGTGTGTGAGTGAGCTGTGTGTGTGTGTGTGAGTGAGTGAGCTGTATGTGTGTGGTGTGTGAGTGAGTAAGCTGTGTGTGAGTGAGCTGTGTGTGTGTGTGTATGTGTGTGGTGTGTGAGTGAGCTGTGTGTTTGTGCCCCTGCGTAGGTACGGGCTGTTTGCGTCGCTGTCGGTGGTGATGGGGGCCTCGATGGCACCGCACCTCGAGAGGATGACCACCAGGATGTTGCTGTCTCTACGCTCAACCGACGGGGTCGTGGTGAGAGGGGGGAGGTCACGGGGGGGTCATTGGGTCACACCGGTTACTCACTCACCCACCCACTCACTCACACAGAGACCCACCCACCCAGCCACTCGCACACTCACTCATACGCTCGTCCATCCACTCGCTCACCCGCTCGCCCACCCACCCACTCGCCCACTCACCCGCTCAACCACCCGCCCACACACTCACCCACCCACTCACCCATCCACTCACACACCCACCTACTCACTCGATCACCCACACACCCACCCACTCATACACCCACCCACTCACTCGATCACCCACTCACCCACCCATCCACTCACCAACTCACTCACCCACACGCCCACTCACACATTCACGCACCCACTCACACACCCACTCAGACACTCACACACCCACTCACATACCCACCCACCTAGCCACTCACACACTCACTCATACGCTCGCCCACTCACACACCCACTCATGCACCCACCCGCTCACTCACACAGAGACCCACCCACCCAGCCACTCACACACTCACTCATACGCTCGCCCACTCACACACCCACTCATGCACCCACCCGCTCACTCACACAGAGACCCACCCACCCAGCCACTCACACACTCACTCATACGCTCGCCCACTCACACACCCACTCATGCACCCACCCGCTCACTCACACAGAGACCCACCCAGCCACTCACACACTCACTCATACGCTCGCCCATCCACTCGCTCAACTACTCGCTCGCTCACCCACCCGCTCACCTGCCCACCTGCCCACACACTCACCCACCCACTCACACACCCACTCACCCACCCACCCACTCGCTCACACACTCACCCACCCACCCACCCACTCACCCACCCACCCACCCACTCACGCACCCACACACTAACCCATCCATCCACCCACCCACCCACACATCCACTCACCCACTCACCCAACCACTCACTCACCCACCCACTCACTCACCCACTCACCCGCCCACTCACCCATTCACCCGCCCACCCACTCACCCACTCACTCACCCACCCACCCACTCACACACACACCCACTCACTCACCCACCCACTCACCCACTCACTCACCCACTCACTCACTCACCCACTCACCCACCCACCCACCCACCCACTCACTCACCCATCCACCCACCCACCCACTCACCCGCCCACCCACTCACCCACTCACCCACCCACCCACCCGCTCACGCACCCGCCCACTCACCCGCCCACTCACCCGCCCACTCACCCGCCCACCCACTCACTCACCCACCCACCCACTCACTCACCCACCCACCCACTCACTCACCCACCCACCCACTCACTCACTCACCCACTCACCCACCCACTCACACACACCCACTCACTCACCCACCCACTCACCCACCCACCCGCCCACTCACTCACCCACTCACTCACCCATTCACTCACCCACTCACCCACTCACTCACCCACTCACCCACTCACCCACTCACTCACCCACTCACCCACCCACTCACCCACCCACTCACTCACCCACTCACCCACCCACCCACCCACTCACACACCCACTCACACACCCACTCACCCACCCACCCACCCACTCACCCACCCACTCACACACCCACTCACCCACTCACTCACCCACCCACCCACTCACTCACCCATCCACCCACCCGCCCACCCACTCACCCACTCACCCACCCACCCACTCACGCACCCGCCCACTCACCCGCCCACCCACTCACCCACTCACCCAACCACCCACCCACTCACTCACCCACCCACCCACTCACTCACCCACCCACTCACCCACCCACCCACTCACCCACCCACCCACTCACTCACCCACCCACCCACCCACTCACCCAACCACCCACCCACTCACTCACCCACTCACCCAACCACCCACCCACTCACTCACCCACCCACCCACTCACTCACCCACCCACTCACCCACCCACCCACTCACTCACCCACTCACCCACTCACCCACCCACCCACCCACTCACCCGCCCACCCACCCACCCACTCACCCACCCACCCACCCACCCACCCACCCACTCACTCACCCACCCACCCACTCACCCACTCACCCACCCACCCACCCGCTCTGGCAGTGAGAGGCCACGTGGGTGCCCGTGTCTCCCCCCCCGCCCCCCCTCCCCCCAGACCCACTACAACGAAGAGGGCGGCGATGAGGAGGGTGGGGCCCGCAGCTTCCTTCTGCTGGATGACGACGGCCTAGAGGAGGAGGAGGGGGAGGAGGAGGAGGGAGATGAGGAGGAGGACATCACGAGCGAGGAGTGCAGGAGCTTTGACGACGACGACGACGACGTTGCAGGGTCAGCGTTGGGGCCCTGTCACTCGGACGCTGTCGTCATCACCACCGTCATCACCGTCATCACCGTCATCATCACCGTCATCACCATCATCACCATCACCACCGTCATCACCGTCGCCATCGTCATCACCATCACCACCGTCATCACCATCACCACCATCACCACCGTCATCATCATCATCACCACCGTCATCATCATCATCACCACCGTCATCATCACCATCACCACCGTCATCACCATCATCACCATCATCACCATCATCACCATCATCATCACCACCACCGTTATCACCGTCACCACCACCGTTATCACCGTCACCACCACCATCACCACCACCACCACCGTCATCACCGTCACCACCACCACCACCACCGTCATCACCGTCACCACCACCATCACCGTCACCACCACCATCACCACCACCACCACCGTCATCACCACCACCACCGTCATCACCACCACCACTGTCATCACCACCACCACTGTCATCACCACCACCGTCACCACCACCATCACGACCGTCATCACCATCATCACCACCACCACCGTTATCACCGTCACCACCACCGTCATCACCGCCACCACCTCCACCGTTATCACCGTCACCACCGTCACCATCACCGCCACCACCGTCACCACCACCATCATCATCACCGTTGCCGTCATCACCTCCACCACCACCACAGTCATCACCACCACCACTGTCGCCACCTTCACCATCACCACCGTCACCACCTTCATCACCTTCACCACCACCTTCACCACCACCACCACCGTGTCTCCCTCCCCCCCGCCCCCAGGTACAGTGTGGGCAACGCGTACGTGGAGGAGAAGGAGGATGCCTGCAACGCTCTGGGGGAGATCGCCGTCAACACCGGGTAGGGCGCAGGGACCACGTGGGGCCTTGTGGGGCCTTGTGTAGTGTGTGTGTGTGTAGTGTGTGTGTGGGGCGTGTGTGGTGGGTGTGTGTGGGGTGTGGGTGTGTGTGGGGTGTGTGCAGCGTGTGTAGCGTGTGTGTAGCGTGTGCGTATGCATGCATGCGGAAGACAGTGCCCTGTAAGAGGTCGTGGGTTCTATCCCGTGACCCTGACGATGCCTGCTGCTGTATATTTGGAGTCTGTGTCTCTCTCACCATCATCATCATCACGGTGGCTAGGAGATGTTGACTACCTCGCCTGGTATGTAGGAGGTCGTGGGTTCTATCCCGTGTGTGCCCACCAGGGCTGCCTTCCTGCCCTTCCTGGAGGCGACCTTCACAGATGTCTTCAAGATGGTGGAGGTGAGAATCACTCACTCACTGACGCATCCACTCACCCACTCATCCACCCACTCATCCACTCATTCACTCACCCACTCATCCACCCACTCACCCATCCACCCACTCACTCACCCACCCTCTCACCCACCCTCTCACCCACCCTCTCACCCACTTGCCCACCCACTCACCCACTCTCTCACCCACCCACTCACCCACCCTCCCACTCACCCACCCACCCTTTCACCTTCCCTCCCACCCACTCACCCACCTACCTTCTCACCCACTTGCCCACCCACCCTCCCACCCTCCCACTCACCCACCCACCCTCCCACTCACACACCCTCTCACCCTCCCACCCACCCTCCCACTCACCCACCCTCTCACCCTCCCACTCACCCACCCACACACTCATTCACTCACCCACCCACTCACCCTCTCACCCTCCCACCCACCCTCTCACCGACCCTCTCACCCACCCTCTCACCCACCCACTCACCCTCTCACCCACCCTCCCACACCACTCACCAACCCACTCACCCACCCACCGTCCCTCTCACCCACCCTTCCACCCACTCACCCACCCACCCTCCCACTCACCCACCCACCCTCTCACCCACCCACCCTCCCACCCACTCACCCACCCACTCACCCACCCTCCCACACCACTCACCCACCTACCCTCCCACTGACCCACCCTCTCACCCTCTCACCCACCCACTCACCCACCCACTCACCCACCCTCCCACTCACCCACCACCCTCCCACCCACCCACCCACTCACCCTCTCACCCACCCACTCACTCACCCACTCACCCACCCTCTCACCCACCCTCCCACTCACCCACTCACCCTCCCACCCTCTCACCCACTCACCCTTCCACCCACCCTCCCACACCACACACCCACCCACCCACTCACCCACCCACTCACCCACCCACCCTCTCTCCCACACCACACACCCACCCACCCACCCACTCACCCACCCACCCTCCCACTCACCCACCCACTCACTCACCCACTCACCCACCCACTCACCCACCCACCCTCTCACCCACCCACCCTCCCACTCACCCTCCCACTAACCCACCCACCCTCTCACCCACCCACCCACTCACCCACCCACCCTCCCGTGCCCCGTGTCTGTGTGGCAGTACCCAGCGGAGGATGTTCGCAAGGCGGCTCTCAGGGGCCTTGCTCAGCTCTGCGTCGCCCTGCACGCTGCGTGCAAACAGCAGCCCAGCGCCCCCAGCCTGGACGGTGAGGGTCGCTCGCTCACCACTCGCTAAACACTCGCTAAACACTCGCTAAACACTCGCTAAACACTCGCTCACCACTCGCTAAACACTCGCTAACCACTCGCTAAACACTCGCTAAACACTCGCTAAACACTCGCTAAACACTCGCTCACCACTCGCTAAACACTCGCTAAACACTCGCTAAACACTCGCTCACCACTCGCTAAACACTCGCTAAACACTCGCTCACCACTCGCTCACTCGCTCACCACTCGTTAAACACTCGCTAAACGCTCACTAAACACTCGCTCAACGCTCGCTCTCTCGCTCGCCACTCGCCGCTTGCTCGCCTCTCCGTGCCTCTCTGTGTGTCTGTGTGTCTCTCAGTGTCTCTCTCCGTGTCTCTCTCTGTCTCCGTGCCTCTCTGTGTGTCTGTGTGTCTCTCAGTGTCTCTCTCCGTGTCTCTCTCTGTCTCCGTGCCTCTCTGTGTGTCTGTGTGTCTCTCAGTGTCTCTCTCCGTGTCTCTCTCTGTCTCCGTGCCTCTCTGTGTGTCTGTGTGTCTCTCAGTGTCTCTCTCCGTGTCTCTCTCTGTCTCCGTGACTCTCTGTGTGTCTGTGTGTCTCTCAGTGTCTCTCTCCGTGTCTCTCTCTGTCTCCGTGACTCTCTGTGTGTCTGTGTGTCTCTCAGTGTCTCTCTCCGTGTCTCTCTCTGTCTCCGTGCCTCTCTGTGTGTCTGTGTGTCTCTCAGTGTCTCTCTCCGTGTCTCTCTCTGTCTCCGTGCCTCTCTGTGTGTCTGTGTGTCTCTCAGTGTCTCTCTCCGTGTCTCTCTCTGTCTCCGTGACTCTCTGTGTGTCTGTGTGTCTCTCAGTGTCTCTCTCCGTGTCTCTCTCTGTCTCCGTGACTCTCTGTGTGTCTGTGTGTCTCTCTGTGTCTCTCTCCGTGTCTCTCTCTGTCTCCGTGACTCTCTGTGTGTCTGTGTGTCTCTCAGTGTCTCTCTCCGTGTCTCTCTCTGTCTCCGTGACTCTCTGTGTGTCTGTGTGTCTCTCAGTGTCTCTCTCCGTGTCTCTCTCTGTCTCCGTGACTCTCTGTGTGTCTGTGTGTCTCTCAGTGTCTCTCTCCGTGTCTCTCTCTGTCTCCGTGACTCTCTGTGTGTCTGTGTGTCTCTCAGTGTCTCTCTCCGTGTCTCTCTCTGTCTCCGTGACTCTCTGTGTGTCTGTGTGTCTCTCAGTGTCTCTCTCCGTGTCTCTCTCTGTCTCCGTGACTCTCTGTGTGTCTGTGTGTCTCTCAGTGTCTCTCTCTGTCTCCGTGACTCTCTGTGTGTCTGTGTGTCTCTCTGTGTCTCTCTCCGTGTCTCTGTCTCCGTGACTCTCTGTGTGTCTGTGTGTCTCTCAGTGTCTCTCTCCGTGTCTCTCTCTGTCTCCGTGACTCTCTGTGTGTCTGTGTGTCTCTCAGTGTCTCTCTCCGTGTCTCTGTCTCCGTGACTCTCTGTGTGTCTGTGTGTCTCTCTGTGTCTCTCTCCGTGTCTCTGTCTCCGTGACTCTCTGTGTGTCTGTGTGTCTCTCAGTGTCTCTCTCCGTGTCTCTCTCTGTCTCCGTGACTCTCTGTGTGTCTGTGTGTCTCTCTGTGTCTCTCTCCGTGTCTCTGTCTCCGTGACTCTCTGTGTGTCTGTGTGTCTCTCTGTGTCTCTCTCCGTGTCTCTGTCTCCGTGACTCTCTGTGTGTCTGTGTGTCTCTCAGTGTCTCTCTCCGTGTCTCTCTCTGTCTCCGTGACTCTCTGTGTGTCTGTGTGTCTCTCTGTGTCTCTCTCCGTGTCTCTGTCTCCGTGACTCTCTGTGTGTCTGTGTGTCTCTCTGTGTCTCTCTCCGTGTCTCTGTCTCCGTGACTCTCTGTGTGTCTGTGTGTCTCTCAGTGTCTCTCTCCGTGTCTCTCTCTGTCTCCGTGACTCTCTGTGTGTCTGTGTGTCTCTCTGTGTCTCTCTCCGTGTCTCTGTCTCCGTGACTCTCTGTGTGTCTGTGTGTCTCTCAGTGTCTCTCTCCGTGTCTCTGTCTCCGTGACTCTCTGTGTGTCTGTGTGTCTCTCAGTGTCTCTCTCCGTGTCTCTGTCTCCGTGACTCTCTGTGTGTCTGTGTGTCTCTCAGTGTCTCTCTCCGTGTCTCTGTCTCCGTGACTCTCTGTGTGTCTGTGTGTCTCTCAGTGTCTCTCTCCGTGTCTCTCTCTGTCTCCGTGACTCTCTGTGTGTCTGTGTGTCTCTCTGTGTCTCTCTCCGTGTCTCTGTCTCCGTGACTCTCTGTGTGTCTGTGTGTCTCTCAGTGTCTCTCTCCGTGTCTCTGTCTCCGTGACTCTCTGTGTGTCTGTGTGTCTCTCAGTGTCTCTCTCCGTGTCTCTCTCTGTCTCCGTGACTCTCTGTGTGTCTGTGTGTCTCTCTGTGTCTCTCTCCGTGTCTCTGTCTCCGTGACTCTCTGTGTGTCTGTGTGTCTCTCTGTGTCTCTCTCCGTGTCTCTCTCTGTCTCCGTGACTCTCTGTGTGTCTGTGTGTCTCTCTGTGTCTCTCTCCGTGTCTCTGTCTCCGTGACTCTCTGTGTGTCTGTGTGTCTCTCAGTGTCTCTCTCCGTGTCTCTGTCTCCGTGACTCTCTGTGTGTCTGTGTGTCTCTCAGTGTCTCTCTCCGTGTCTCTCTCTGTCTCCGTGACTCTCTGTGTGTCTGTGTGTCTCTCTGTGTCTCTCTCCGTGTCTCTGTCTCCGTGACTCTCTGTGTGTCTGTGTGTCTCTCTGTGTCTCTCTCCGTGTCTCTCTCTGTCTCCGTGACTCTCTGTGTGTCTGTGTGTCTCTCTGTGTCTCTCTCCGTGTCTCTGTCTCCGTGACTCTCTGTGTGTCTGTGTGTCTCTCAGTGTCTCTCTCCGTGTCTCTGTCTCCGTGACTCTCTGTGTGTCTGTGTGTCTCTCAGTGTCTCTCTCCGTGTCTCTCTCTGTCTCCGTGACTCTCTGTGTGTCTGTGTGTCTCTCTGTGTCTCTCTCCGTGTCTCTGTCTCCGTGACTCTCTGTGTGTCTGTGTGTCTCTCTGTGTCTCTCTCCGTGTCTCTCTCTGTCTCCGTGACTCTCTGTGTGTCTGTGTGTCTCTCTGTGTCTCTCTCCGTGTCTCTGTCTCCGTGACTCTCTGTG
Source organism: Lampetra fluviatilis (assembly GCF_964198595.1). Lineage (NCBI taxonomy): Eukaryota > Metazoa > Chordata > Hyperoartia > Petromyzontiformes > Petromyzontidae > Lampetra > Lampetra fluviatilis. The sequence goes on along the minus strand of NC_136344.1, from coordinate 1,454,503 downwards.
TGTCACTCTGTGTGTAACTCTCTCTGTGTCTCTCTCCGTGTCACTGACTCTCTCTGTGTGTCTCTCTCTCCGTGTCTCTCACTGTGTCTCTCACTGTGTCTCTCTCCGTGTCTCTCTCCGTGTCTCTCTCTCTCTGTCTCTCTCTCTGTCTCTCTCTCTGTGACTCTCTCTCTCCGTGTCTCTCTCTCTCTGTCTCTCTCTCCGTGTCTCTCACTGTGTCTCTCACTGTGTCTCTCTCCGTGTCTCTCTCCGTGTCTCTCTCTCTCTGTCTCTCTCTCTGTCTCTCTCTCTGTCTCTCTCTGTGTCTCTCTCTCTGCGTGTCTCTCTCCGTGACTCCGTGTCTCTCTCTCCGTGTGCCTCCCCAGCGCTGCGCCGCGTGCTGTGCGTGACGGTGCCGTGCCTCTCTCCGTGTCTCTGTCTCCGTGTCTCTCTCCGTGTCACTCTGTGTGTAACTCTCTCCGTGTAACTCTCTCCGTGTCTCTCACTGTGTCTCTCACTGTGTCTCTCTCCGTGTCTCTCTCCGTGTCTCTCTCTCTCTGTCTCTCTCTCTGTCTCTCTCTCTGTCTCTCTCTGTGACTCTCTCTCTGCGTGTCTCTCTCCGTGACTCCGTGTCTCTCTCTCCGTGTGCCTCCCCAGCGCTGCGCCGCATGCTGTGCGTGACGGTGCCGTGCCTCTGCTTGCGCGCCCGCAGCGAGCGCGACCGCCACGTGGCCATGGCGGCGCTGGAGGCCCAGAACGAGCTGCTTGCCGCCTGCGGCGCCGAGGCGATGGCCTCCGTGCCGGGGGCCCTGGACGACGTCACGAGCCTCCTGCGTGACGTCCTGCAGCGCAAGGTGACGGGGGCTGGGAGATGTTGACCACCTCGCCTGGTCTACAGGAGGTCGTGGGTTCGAGCCTTGTGAGATGTTGACTACCTCGCCTGGTCTGCAGGAGGTCGTGGGTTCGAGCCCTGCTGCTGTATATGTGGAGTCTGCGTCTCTCTCTCATCATCATCATCATCACGGTGACTATGAGATGTTGACTACCTCGCCTGGTCTACAGGAGGTCTGTGTGAAGTCTGCGTCTCTCATCATCATCATCATCATCACGGGAGACGAAGGCGGCCGGGCGTGGCGCTGGCCCCACCGCGTCGTGTGCTGCCTTCGTAGGCGCCGCTCGCCGTCACAGCACTTGCCCCCGACGGCGGCGTGGGCTACCCGGGTGCGGGCGGGACCTTTGCCTGTTGTGTGTGCGCCCAGGTGACCTGCCAGGGGCACGGCGCCGGTGACGAGGGCGACGACGACGGCGGTGGGGACGACGAGGAGCAGCAGGTGAGGGGACAGACGTGTGTGTGTGTGTGTACGTGTGTACGTGTGTGTGTGTGTACGTGTGTGTGTGTGTACGTGTGTGTGTGTGTACGTGTGTGTGTGTGTGTACGTGTGTGTGTCTACGTGTGTGCGTCTACGTGTGTGCGTGTACGTGTGTGTGTGTACGTGTGTGTGTGTACGTGTGTACCTGTGTGTGTGTGTGTGTGTGAGTGTGTGTATGTGTGTGTGTGTACGTGTGTGTGTGTGTACGTGTGTGCGTGTACGTGTGTGTGTGTACGTGTGTGTACGTGTGTGCGTGTACGTGTGTGCGTGTACGTGTGTGCGTGTACGTGTGTGCGTGTACGTGTGTACGTGTGTGTGTGTGTACGTGTGTGTGTGAGTGTGTGTGCGTGTGTGTGCGTGTGTGTGCGTGTGTGTGCGTGTGTGTGCGTGTGTGTGTACGTGTGTGTGTACGTGTGTGTGTGTACGTGTGTGTGTACGTGTGTGTGTGAGTGTACGTGTGTGCGTGTACGTGTGTGCGTACGTGTGAGCGTACGTGTGTGTGTACGTGTGCGTGTGCGTGTACGTGTGCGTGTACGTGTGTGTGTGTGCATGTACGTGTGTGCGTGTACGTGTGTGCGTGTACGTGTGTGTGTACGTGTGTGAGTGTACGTGTGTGAGTGTACGTGTGTGAGTGTACGTGTGTGTGTGTGTACGTGTGTGTGTGTACGTGTGTGTGTGTACGTGTGTGTGTGTACGTGTGTGTGTGTGTACGTGTGTGCGTGTACGTGTGTGTGTACGTGTGTGTGTGTGAGTGTGTGTATGTGTGTGTGTACGTGTGTACGTGTGTGTGTGTGAGTGTACGTGTGTGTGTACGTGTGTGTGTGTGTGTGTACGTGTGTACGTGTGTGTGTGTGAGTGTCTATGTGTACGTGTGTATGTGTGTGTGTACGTGTGTGTGTGTGTATGTGTGTGTGTACGTGTGTGTATACGTGTGTGTGTCTGTGTGTGAGTGTGTGTGTGTGTGAGTATGTGTGTGCGTGTGTGTGTGTGTACGTGTGTGTGTGTACGTATATGTACGTGTGTACGTGTGTGTGTGTGTGTACGTGTGAGTGTGTGTGTACGTACGTGTGTGTACGTGTGTGTGTGTGTACGTGTGTGAGTGTGACTGTGTGTGTGTACGTGTGTGTGTACGTACGTGTGTGAGTGTGACTGTGTGTGTACGTGTGTGTGTGTGCGTGTGTGCGTACGTGTGTGAGTGTGTGCGTGTGTGTGTACGTGTGTGTACGTGAGTGTGTGTGTGTACGTGTGTGTGTGTACGTGTTTGTGTACGTGTGTGTGTACGTGAGTGTGTGTGAGTGTGTGTGTGTGTGTACGTGTGTGTGTGTACGTGTGTGTGTGTACGTGACTGTGTGTGTACGTGTGTGAGTGTATGTGTACGTGTGTCTGTGTGTGTATCTGTGTGTATCTACGTGCGTGTGTGTCTGTGTGTGTGTGTGTCTGTGTGTGTATCTGTGTGTATCTGCGTGTGTGTCTTTGTGTGTGTGTGTGTGCATCAGGCTGAGTACGACGCCATGCTGCTGGAGTTTGCCGGTGAGGGAGTGCCGCTGGTGGCCAAGGCCTTGGGTGGCGGTGAGGAGTTTGCGCCGTACTTTGCCGGCTTCCTGCCCATGCTGCTCACCAAGATGGTGAGGCAACCCTCCACCCCCCCCACCACCTCCACCCCCCATCTCCCCCCCTCACCATCTCCCCCCCTCACCATCTCCCCCCCCACCTCCCCCCACCACCACCTCCCCCCCCCACTACCTCCCCACCATCTCCCCCCACCTCCCCCCACCATCTCCCCCCCACCATCTCCCCCCACCATCTCCCCCCCACCACCTCCCCCCACCACCACCTCCCCCCCCCACTACCTCCCCACCATCTCCCCCCACCTCCCCCCACCATCTCCCCCCCCCACCATCTCCCCCCACCATCTCCCCCCCACCATCTCCCCCCACTACCCCCCCCACCATCTCCCCCCCCCACAACCCCCCCCCACCACCACCCCCCACCGTCTCCCCCCACCCACCATCTCCCCCTACCACCTCCCCCCACCACCTTCCCCCACCGCACCACCTCCCACCACCGCACCACCTCCCACCACCTCCCCACCACCATCACCCCCCACCATCTCCCCACCACCTCCCCACCATCTCCCCATCATCTCCCACCACCTCCCCCCCACCACCTCCCCCCCTCACCATCTCCCCCCCACCATCCTCCCCCCACCGCACCACCTCCCACCACCTCCCCACCACCTCCCAACATCCCCCCACCCCCCCACTATCTCCCCCCACCTCCCCCCACCATCTCCCCCCACCGCACCACCTCCCACCACCTCCCCACCACCTCCCACCATCCCCCCACCCCCCCACCATCTCCCCCCACCTCCCCCCACCATCTCCCCCCCCCCCCCCACCATCTCCCCCCCACCATCTCCCCCCACCACCCCCCCCCACCGTCTCCCCCCACCCACCATCTCCCCCTACCACCTCCCCCCACCACCTTCCCCCACCGCACCACCTCCCACCACCGCACCACCTCCCACCACCTCCCCACCACCATCACCCCCCACCATCTCCCCACCATCTCCCCGCCACCTCCCCCCACCATCTCCCCACCACCTCCCCACCATCTCCCCATCATCTCCCACCACCTCCCCCCCACCACCTCCCCCCCTCACCATCTCCCCCCCACCATCCTCCCCCCACCGCACCACCTCCCACCACCTCCCACCATCCCCCCACCCCCCCACTATCTCCCCCCACCCACCATCTCCCCCCACCCACCATCTCCCCCCACCCACCACCTCCCCCCACCACCTCCCCCCACCGCACCACCTCCCACCACCTCCCCACCACCTCCCCACCACCATCTCCCCCCACCACCTCCCACCACCTCCCCCCACCTCCCCACCGTTTCCCCCCACCATCTCCCCCCCCCCACCACCCCCCCACCACCTCCCCTCACTATCCCCCCCCCACCATCTCCCCCCCCCCACCACCTCCCCTCACTATCCCCCCCCCACCATCTCCCCCCCCCACCGTCTCCCCCCACCGTCCCCTGCGTAGCGACGGGGCAGCACTGCGTCCGAGCGCTCTCTGGCCGTGGGAGTGCTGGCCGAGACGGTGGCGGCGCTGGGCTGCGGCTGCTGCCGCCGCTTTGCCGGGCGGCTGCTGCCGGCGCTGGCCGAGTCGGCGCGCGACGCCGACGCCGAGGTGCGCAGCAACGCCGTGTACGGCCTGGGGGTGCTGGTGCACGGCGCTAGCGACGCACTCGCAGCGTATCCTGCACACACAGACACACACACACAGACACACACAGACACACACACAGACACACAGACACACACACACACAGACAACAACAACAACCGCCATTCGCCACTAAGTGGCGGTGACGTCACCACGACGCTTGTGCCAGGCCAAGTGCACCTTGAGGCCACGTGAAGTGTCGAACGCCCGCTGGCAGGAGGTCACGGGGCAGACCCAGCAGGTGCCACAGGTCGACTGACCGAGATGACCGAGATGACTGGCTGATCCACCACCTTTGCCCCCTACTGTACCAACTTGCTGTGCTTTAGCCACCCGGCGCTCCGTTCGTTGTTGTGAGCGTCGCTCCTCCGCCCTCCGTTGTTGCTGGAGGGTGACTGCCTCCAACTGCCCAGTAGCGTCCTTCACGAGCCTCCTCCACAGAGGCCGATCTTGACACCGCTGGTACCAGTCATCGGCAAGTCCACTCAGCTCCACGTCCTTCTGTACCACATCACTCCATCTCTTCTCCAGCCCGTGTCGCACCCGTTTAGCCCCCTTGACCCGGCCGAACAAAAGCTGTTTAGGCATGCGGTGGCTGGGCATGCGGGCTACATGGCCCAGCCAACGCAGCCTTGCCTGCCGGAGGAGCTCACCGATGGGACTTTGCCCAGATATTTCAAGGATTTGTGAGCTCCTCACACAATCCAGCCTGGTTAAACCCAGGATGGATCGTAGGCAGGCCAGCCTAAATGTTTCCAACCGGCGAAGATGCTCCACTAGGGGGATCCACGTTTCGCAAGCGTAGAGGAGGGAGGGAATGACCGTGGCCGAGAAGACCTGAAGCTTCGTGCGGAGCGACAGACCAGGTAGCTTCCACACAGCGTTACGCAACCGATGAAAAGATATTGCCGCTCGACTGATTCGGAGTGAGACCTCCGCTGATCAATACACACACACACACAGACACACACACAGACACACACACAGACACACACACAGACACACACACAGACACACAGACATGTAGGGGTCTTACGGAGGAAATATGTGTAGAGCTGATATGTATGGGATCCTACGGGAAACTAGCACAGTGGGCGGGGCTACGTCAGTGCACGGGCAGGTGCCCTCTACGACGTCCGCGCTTCGGACGTTACGATCCCCCGGGGCCCCACCCCTCAGGGAGGGGGATGTATAAAAGGGGAATGTATCGGGGGGCTCGGGAGAGTTGGGTTAGCTAAGAAGAGAAGACGGAAGACGTCCTAGATAGAGCCCTGGTCTCCCCCTGGCACGCCGTCCTTGTCAGGACCGCGCAGGCTCGAGCCAGTGGCGTGGTGCCAGAGCCAGAGCCAGTGTTGGTCTGGACTCTGAGTACCGGGCCCGACTGACCAGTGTCGGGCCAAGATAGCCTCCCCTAGTCCACGAGAGGAGGACTCTGAGGCAGGCTAGGGTTAGCTAGGAGGTGTGTCCTCAGATAGACGGGTGAGGGGGCCAATACCCCCTCAAGTGTGTATGTCACAACGTTGGTGTAATAAACCTCAGTGTGCCTCAACCCCGGGTGTCGACCTGTATTCGACGGTACTACAGACACACACACAGACACACACACACGACTACCACCACCGCCCTTGACGCAGGCTGCCCCAGACACTTGCCGAAGCTGCTGGGGCTCCTGTCCTCGCTGCTGTCCCACGAGGAGAACCGCCGCGTCGTGGACAACGCGTGCGGCGCCCTCGCACGCACCATCTGCAGCGCCAGCGCCACCCTCGCCGTGCCCGTAGAGCTGGTGGGTGGGGGGGGTGGGGGGGTGGGGGGGTGGGTGGGTGAGTGGGTGAGTGGGTGGGTGGGTGGGTGGGTGAGTGGGGGGGTGGGTGAGTGAGTGGGGGGGTGGGTGAGTGAGTGAGTGGGTGGGTGGGTGGGTGAGTGGGTGGGTGGGTGAGTGGGTGGGTGGGTGAGTGGGTGGGTGGGTGAGTGAGTGGGTGAGTGGGGGGGTGGGTGAGTGAGTGAGTGGGTGGGTGGGTGGGTGAGTGGGTGAGTGGGTGGGTGGGTGAGTGGGTGCGTGGGTGGGTGGGTGAGTGGGTGAGTGGGTGAGTGGGTGGGTGGGTGAGTGAGTGGGTGGGTGGGTGAGTGGGGGGGTGGGTGAGTGGGGGGGTGGGTGAGTGAGTGGGGGGGTGGGTGAGTGAGTGAGTGGGTGGGTGGGTGGGTGAGTGGGTGGGTGGGTGAGTGGGTGGGTGGGTGAGTGAGTGGGTGAGTGGGGGGGTGGGTGAGTGGGTGGGTGGGTGAGTGGGTGAGTGGGTGGGTGGGTGAGTGGGTGGATAGGGGGGTGGGTGGGTAGGGGGGTGGGGGGACGTGGATGGGTGAGTGGGTGGGTGGGTGGGTGAGTGGGGGAATGGGTGGGTGGGTGAGTGGGTGGGTGAGTGGGTGGGTGGGTGGGTGAGTGGGTAGAGGGGTGGGTGGGTGAGTGGGTAGAGGGGTGGGTGGGTGGGTGAGTGGGTGGGTGGGTGGGTGGGTGAGTGGGTGGGTGGGTGAGTGGGTGGGTGAGTGGGTGGGTGGGTGAGTGGGTGGGTGAGTGGGTGGGTGGGTGGGTGAGTGGGTGGGTGGGTGGGTGAGTGGGTGGGTGGGTGGGTGAGTGGGTGGGTGGGTGGGTGAGTGGGTGGGTGGGTGGGTGAGTGGGTGGGTGGGTGGGTGAGTGGTGGGTGAGTGGGTGGGTGGGTGGGTGGGTGGGTGGGTGGGTGGGTGGGTGAGTGAGTGAGTGGGTGGGTGGGTGAGTGAGTGAGTGGGTGGGTGGGTGGGTGAGTGGGTGGGTGGGTGGGTGAGTGGGGGGGTGGGTGAGTGAGTGAGTGGGTGGGTGGGTGAGTGGGTGGGTGGGTGAGTGGGTGGGTGGGTGAGTGAGTGGGTGAGTGGGGGGGTGGGTGAGTGGGTGAGTGGGTGAGTGGGTGGGTGAGTGGGTGAGTGGGTGAGTGGGTGGGTGGGTGAGTGGGTGAGTGGGTGAGTGGGTGGGTGGGTGAGTGGGTGGGTGGGTGAGTGGGGGGGTGGGTGAGTGGGGGGGTGGGTGAGTGAGTGGGGGGGTGGGTGAGTGAGTGAGTGGGTGGGTGGGTGAGTGGTGGGTGGGTGAGTGGGTGGGTGGGTGAGTGAGTGGGTGAGTGGGGGGGTGGGTGAGTGGGTGGGTGGGTGAGTGGGTGAGTGGGTGGGTGGGTGAGTGGGTGGATAGGGGGGTGGGTGGGTAGTGGGGTGGGGGGACGTGGATGGGTGAGTGGGTGAGTGGGTGGGTGGGTGAGTGGGTGGATAGGGGGGTGGGTGGGTAGGGGGGTGGGGGGACGTGGATGGGTGAGTGGGTGGGTGGGTGGGTGAGTGGGGGAATGGGTGGGTGGGTGAGTGGGTGGGTGGGTGGGTGAGTGGGTAGAGGGGTGGGTGGGTGAGTGGGTAGAGGGGTGGGTGGGTGGGTGAGTGGGTGGGTGAGTGGGTGGGTGGGTGGGTGAGTGGGTGGGTGGGTGAGTGGGTGGGTGAGTGGGTGGGTGGGTGGGTGGGTGAGTGGGTGGGTGGGTGGGTGAGTGGGTGGGTGGGTGAGTGGGTGGGTGGGGTGAGTGAGTGAGTGGGTGGTGAGTGAGTGAGTGTGAGTGGGTGGGTGAGTGAGTGAGTGGGTGGGTGAGTGAGTGGGTGGGTGGGTGGGTGGGTGGGTGAGTGGGGGGTGGGTGAGTGGGGGGGTGGGTGAGTGAGTGAGTGGGTGGGTGGGTGAGTGGGTGGGTGAGTGGGTGGGTGGGTGAGTGGGTGGGTGGGTGGGTGGGTGAGTGGGTGGGTGGGGGGGTGGGTGAGTGGGTGGGTGGGTGAGTGGGTGGGTGGGTGAGTGGGTGGGTGAGTGGGGTGGGTGAGGGGGGTGGGTGGGTGAGTGGGTGGGTGGGTGAGTGGGTGGGTGAGTGGGTGGGTGAGTGAGGGGTGAGTGGGTGGGTGAGTGGGTGGGTGAGTGGTGGGTGAGTGAGTGGGTGAGTGGGTGGGTGAGTGGGTGAGTGGGTGGGTGGGTGGGTGAGTGGGTAGAGGGGTGGGTGGGTGAGTGGGTGGGTGGGTGAGTGGGTGGGTGAGTGGGTGAGTGGGTGGGTGAGTGAGTGGGTGAGTGGGTGAGTGGGTGGGTGAGTGAGTGGGTGAGTGGGTGGGTGAGTGAGTGGGTGGGTGGGTGAGTGGGGGGGTGAGTGGGTGGGTGAGTGGGTGAGTGGGTGAGTGGGTGAGTGGGTGGGTGAGTGGGTGAGTGGGTGTGTGGGTGGGTGAGTGGGTGAGTGGGTGAGTGGGTGAGTGAGTGGGTGAGTGGGTGGGTGGGTGAAGTGAGTGAGTGGGTGGGTGGGTGAGTGGGTGGGTGAGTGGGTGGGTGGGTGGGTGAGTGAGTGAGTGGGTGGGTGGGTGAGTGAGTGGGTGGGTGAGTGGGTGGGTGGGTGAGTGGGGGGGTGACGTGGAGATGGTGCGTGCGGCGCCCTCGCACACACCATCTGCAGCGCCAGCGCCACCCTCGCCGTGCCCGTGGAGCTGGTGGGTGGGGGGAGTTGGGGGGGTGGGTGGGTGGGTGGGGGGACGTGGGTGGGTGGGGGGGTAGGGGGGTGGGGTGGGTGAGTGGGTGTGGGTGGGTGAGTGGGTGGGTGAGTGGGTGGGTGAGTGGATGGGTGAGTGGGTGGGTGGGTGGGGTGGTGGGGACGTGGGTGGGCGATCCGACTTCTGTGTCTATGTGTGTTCCCCCCCCCCTCACCCCCCCCTCACCCCCCCTCACCCCCCCCCTCTCCCCCCCCTCTCCCCCCCCTCCCCCCCCCCCTCCCCCCTCCCCCCCAGGTGTTCCCCGCTCTGCTTCAGGCTCTGCCGCTTGTGGAGGACCTGGAGGAGAACAGCGCCGTGTTCTCCTGCGTCACGCAGCTCTACCAGGGCAGCCTGCCGCAGGTGGACACCGCCGTGCCAGGCTAGGTGCACCGTGGGGCTACTGGGCCGTGCCAGGCTAGGTGCACCCTGGGGCTACTGGGCCGTGCCAGGCTAGGTGCACCCTGGGGCTACTGGGCCGTGCCAGGCTAGGTGCACCCTGGGGCTACTGGGCCGTGCCAGGCTAGGTGCACAGGTGGACACCGCCGTGCCAGGCTAGGTGCACCCTGGGGCTACTGGGCCGTGCCAGGCTAGGTGCACAGTGGGGCTACTGGGCCGTGCCAGGCTAGGTGCACCCTGAGGCTACTGGGCAGTTGGAGGCAGTCGCCCTCCAGCAACAACAACGGAGGGCGGAGGAGCGACGCTCACAACAACGAGCGGAGCGCCGGGGCGGATAAAACGCAGCGAGTTGGCACAGTAGGGGGCACAGGTGGTACATCAGCCACTCATCTCAGTCGGTCGACCCACGGCACCTGCTGGGTCTGTCCCGTGACCTCCTCCTCCTGCACCTAGCCTGGCACAGCAGTCAACCCACGGCACCTGCTTTGGCTGTGCCCGACTGTCGTTTTGGTTGTGACCAGCAGTAGTTTTGGTTTGTGACCGGCTGTAGTTTAGCTGTGACCGGCTGTAGTTTTGGCTGTGACCGGGAGTAGTCACGGCCGTGGCCGACTGTAGTTTTGGCTGTGACCGACTGTAGTTTTGGCTGTGACGACTGTAGTTTTGGCTGTGACCGACTGTAGTTTTGGCTGTCGCTGCAGGTTATGCAGAACCTGGGTCCTGTGCTCAGAGCGGTCGGACACGTCCTGGGCACGACGCAAATCACCGAAGGTGAGCTACCTCACACACACAGTCACACACAGCCACACACACAGTCAGACACAGTCACACAGACACACACAGTCACACACACACACAGTCACACACACACACAGTCACACACGCAGACACACACACACGAACACACACACAGTCATACACAGATGCACGGACACACGCCCATTGGGGACCTTTCTCTTTATTTGTTGTTGTTGTTGTTGTTGTTGATTGTTGTTGTTGTTGTTGATGCTGATTGTTGTTGTTGTTGTTTGTCGCCGCCTGTGCCCCCCTCGTGGTCCCAGCCGTGGAGGCGTCGCTGCGTGTGATGCTGCTCGACCTGTCACAGCGACACCCCGCGGAGTTCCACGCAGCGCTGAGCACGCTGCCAGCAGGCAAGTGACACACACACAGTCACACACACACACAGTCACACACACACACAGTCACACACACACACAGTCACACACACAGACATACACACACACAGTCACCTGCACACACACAGTCACACGCACACACAGTCACACGCACACACAGTCACACACAGTCACACACACACAGTCACACACACACACAGTCACACACACACACAGTCACACGCACACACAGTCACACGCACACACAGTCACACGCACACACAGTCACACACACACACAGTCACACACAGTCACACACACACAGTCACACGCGCACACAGTCACACGCGCATACAGTCACACGCACACACAATCACACACACACAGTAACACACAGTCACACACACACACAGTCACACACACGCACAGTCACACACACAGTCACACACACACACAGTCACACACAGACACACACACACACACAGTCACACACACACGGTTACACACAGTCACACACACACACAGTCACACGCACACACAGTCACACACACACACAGTCACACGCACACACAGTGACACACACACACAGTCACAAGCACACAGTGACACACACAGTCACACACACACACAGTCACACGCACACACAGTGACACACACACACAGTCACACACACACAGTGACACACACACACAGTCACACACACACACAGTGACACACACACCGTCACACGCACACAGTGACACACACACACAGTCACACACACACACAGTGACACACACACCGTCACACGCACACAGTGACACGCAGTCACACACAGACACACACAAACACATTCACACACAAACACACACAGACACATTCACACAATACACAGACAGCATGTGTGTACGACACCCACACAAAAAGCGTGTGTGTGTGTGTCAGCGTCGAACACACGTCCGCACACATGCACACGCTGTCTGTGTGTCAACGTTGTACACACACTGTGTGTGCGTGCATGTGTGCGCGTGTCTGTGTGTCTGTGTGTGACTGTGTGCGTGCGTGTGTGCCTGTGTGTGTGTATGCATGCCTGCGAGCGTGTGTGTGCGTGTGTGTGCCTGTGTTTGTGCCTGTGTGTGCGTGTTTGTGTGTGTGTGTGCGTGTGTGCTTCTGTGTCTGTGTGTGTGTGACTGTGTGCGTGCCTGTGTTTGTGCCTGTGTGTGCGTGTTTGTGTGTGTGTCTGTGTGCGTGTATGCTTCTGTGTGTGTGTCTGTGTATGTGTCTGTGTGTGTGTCTGTGGGAGAGGTAGTATTGCGGTTAGCGCGCTGCGACCCGGGTTCGATTCCCAGTGATGATTATCTGAACCGGTCCTGGGCCTCCCCTAGGTCGACTCAGCCTCAAATGAGTACCTGGTGCGGTGTGTAAACATCGCCAATGGGGAGACAAAGGCGGCCGGGCGTGGTGCTGGCCACCCACCCCCTCGTGTGCCACAGTGCCGGCCTTCACAGGTGCTCGCTAACAGCACTTGCCCCTACAGTCTGTTAAGGCTACACGGGGGATCTTTGTCTGTGTGTGTGTGTCTGTGTGTGTCTGTGTGTGTGTGTCTGTGTGTCTGTGTGTGTGTGTCACTGACACAGCGCTGTGAATGTCTTGCAGATGTTGCAGCAGCTTTGTCCTGAGGGAGCCGGAGACAGCCTGGACACACGCTCACCACTCCTCACCACTCCTCACCACTCCTCACCACTCCTCACCACCGCTCACCACCACTCCTCACCACTCCTCACCACTCCTCACCACTCCTCACCACCGCTCACCACCACTCACCACCACACGCTCACCGCCACTCACCAACACACGCTCACCACTCCTCACCACTCCTCACCACTCCTCACCACTCCTCACCACCGCTCACCACCACTCACCCACACACGCTCACCACCACTCACCACCACACGCTCACCACCACTCTCCACCACACGCTCACCACTCCTCACCACTCCTCACCACTCCTCACCACCACTCACCCACACACGCTCACCACCACTCTCCACCACACGCTCACCACTCCTCACCACTCCTCACCACTCCTCACCACCGCTCACCACCGCTCACCACCGCTCTCCACCACACGCTCACCACTCCTCACCACTCCTCACCACCACTCACCCACACACGCTCACCACCACTCACCACCACACGCTCACCACCACTCTCCACCACACGCTCACCACTCCTCACCACTCCTCACCACCACTCACCCACACACGCTCACCACCACTCACCAACACCGCTCACCACCGCTCTCCACCACACGCTCACCACTCCTCACCACTCCTCACCACCACTCACCCACACACGCTCACCACCACTCACCACCACCGCTCACCACCGCTCTCCACCACACGCTCACCACTCCTCACCACTCCTCACCACCACTCACCCACACACGCTCACCACCACTCACCACCACACGCTCACCACCACTCTCCACCACACGCTCACCACTCCTCACCACTCCTCACCACCGCTCACCACCACTCACCACCACACGCTCACCACCACTCTCCACCACACGCTCACCACTCCTCACCACTCCTCACCACCGCTCACCACCACTCACCACCACACGCTCACCACCACTCACCACCACACGCTCACCACCACTCACCACCACTCACCACCACACGCTCACCACCACTCACCCACACACGCTCACCACTCCTCACCACTCCTCACCACCACACGCTCACCACTGCTCACCGACACACGCTCACCACTCCTCACCACCACACGCTCACCACCGACACACGCTCACCACCACTCACCAACACACGCTCACCACTCCTCACCACCACACGCTCACCACTCCTCACCACCACACGCTCACCACCGACACACGCTCACCACCACTCACCAACACACGCTCACCACTCACCACCACACCTACAACCACACCTACACACACACCTACCTACACACACACCCATTCCCACACACATCCACACACCTACACCACACACACACACCTACACACACACCTACCACACCCACACTCACACCTACACACACATCAACACACACACCTACACACACACCTACACCACACATCAACACACACACCTACACACACACCTACCTACACACACACCCATTCCCACACACATCCACACACCTACACCACACACACACACCACACACACACCTACCACACCCACACTCACACCTACACACACATCAACACACACACCTACACACACACCTACACCACACATCAACACACACACCTACACACACACCTACACCACACACACACCTACCACACACACCTACCTACACCACACACACACCACACACCTACCACACCCACACACACACAAACCCACGCAGCACCGTGGGTGTGTTGAGCCCAGCAGTGTGTGGTGGTAGTCGTGGTGGTGGTAGTCGTGGTGGTGGATGCGGGTGCGGTGGTTGTGTGCGGGTGGTGCTGTTGTTGTGACAGTTTAACGCCATTTCACGTGTGCGTGTGCGAGTTTTGAATCGCGTTGGCAATAAATTAAAATATGAAAAAAAAACTCTCAACAGAGGCCCGGTGAGTCGTCAGACGCACATACACACACACGGAGAGACACACAGACACGCACGGAGAGACAGATACGCACACAGACACGCTCACACACAGACACGCACATAGACAGACGCACACATAGACAGATGCACACACACAGACACGCTCACACAGACACGCACGGAGAAAGACACACCACACCCAGCAGGTGCCATGGGTTGACTGCTGTGCCAGGCTAGGTGCAGGAGGAGGAGGTCACGGGACAGACCCAGCAGGTGCCGTGGGTTGACTGCTGTGCCAGGCTAGGTGCAGGAGGAGGAGGTCACGGGACAGACCCAGCAGGTGCCGTGGGTTGACTGCTGTGCCAGGCTAGGTGCAGGAGGAGGAGGTCACGGGACAGACCCAGCAGGTGCCGTGGTTTGACTGCTGTGCCAGGCTAGGTGCAGGAGGAGGAGGTCACGGGACCGCCCATGGGCAGGCAAGCAGACTCCGGCGTGCACCCAGAGACGGCGTTTATTTTGCAACAAAGTACTTTATTACGGAAAGAAATATAGAATTTAAAAAATTGAACACACGCACACACGCGCGCGACTTAAAACGTGGGCGGCTTTAACCCCACATTGTTTCCCTTTTAAAATGGTTAAAATGCCCAAAACAAACATAAAAGCTAAGTTCACCACCCTTTCCCCCCCGTCAAACCACAATTCACATCAATGGCCAATTGTAGCGTTGCCGTGCGGTCAACTGCCGTCGGAAAAAACCTCTGCGTGTCACCAAGAACGGTTACCCCCTCAAAAACGTCATTTTTCCCGCTCAAACACAAGTGTTTTCTCTCAAAAACAAATGTACTTTTTTCTTAAAATACGAATGTATTTTCCTCAGAAATGTATTTACCTCAAAAACATGTTTTTCTCTCAAAAACAAACGTTTTTTTTTCTAAAATACAAATGTATTTTCCTTAAAAAGCAATGTATTTCCCCCTCAAACATCTGTTTTTTTTTCTTAACTTACATTTTCCCTCAATCATATTTTTCCCTCTTAAAAAACTTGTTTTTATCAAAAAGAAAACATGTTTTTATCTTAAAAAACATCAGTTTTCCCTCAAAAACATAGTTTTTCCTTTAAAACACCATCTGTTTTTATCTTTAAAACATCAGTTTTCCCTCAACAACAAATGTTTTTCCCTCAAAAACATCAGTTTTCCTTCAAAAACAATTGTTTTTCCCTCAAAAACATCTGTTTTATTCTTTAAAACATCAGTTTTCCCCTCAAACATCCGTTTTTTTCCCTTCAAAAACATAGTTTTCTCCTCACACGTCTGTTTTTCCCTCAAAAGCATCTCTATCTACGAATAAAACTTTTAAACGACAAACACCGTCCCTCGCCCCCGGGCATCTTGGACATGCGACCATGTTAGTGATGTTGCCCACATTTTATTTCTTGTCGTTTTTCTAATTCTTATTCTACAAACAAACGCCCCCAACAACAAAAACAAACAAAAAAAACAATCGCCGACGACTACGATCGCTGCGAAATAATTACGTTATGCCGTTTAAAAAAAAAAAAAGTAAAATAAAACATCACCAAAGCAACACAAAAATAAAACAGCATTTTCTGTTTTGCAACACTAACTCAAAAACTCAGCTCTCCTTGAGTATCACCTCTCGGTCCTTCGAGCAAAAGACGGTCAAGCGGTAAATCTTCCTTGCGTCGAGAGAGAGACAAAGATGATGATGGTGGTGATGGTGATGATGATGATGAGAGGAGGAAACTTTAAGAAATATATTTTTTAAACAACGAGAGACATTTGCAAACTTGAGATGGGGTGGGATTTGCTAGGAATTTTGCTGACGGGGAGGGGACATTGATTTGGGAGTTGTCACTTTTGCACCCAACAAACCCCAATAATCTTATAAGGGACCCCCTATAACCCAGTGATCTTCATCGGCGCAAAAAAAGCCGGCCACCGCAAATCGTCGCCAAACTAAAACGTTGCATTCTTAGGCGTTTTCGGTAAAGTCACGTAGATACAAATTTTAATTAATAAAAGTAAAATAATAATAAAATAAAACATCTCTTTACTTGATACAGCTATCGTGCTGTGACTGTTCCACTTAAAGACGGAAGCTTGTGTTGCCTCTAAAACGTCGTGATTTTTATTTTATTTATATTATACTTTTATTAATTTAAATTTTCTACCTACGTGACTTTACCAAAAACCCTAAGAATATGAATCCTTGCAGTCACGAAAGCTTCAAATCTAGAACTAAAACGTCGCAAGCACGACGGGCCGAGCTCGCGAAGCTTTGCCTCCGTTCTAGACGCGTCGCCTGGGACATGGCGCACATGGACAGCGTGTCAACCCCGAGTGGCCGATACCCTCATCGTCATCACCATCGTCATCATCGCCATCACCATCGTCATCATCGCCGTCATCATCGTCATCATCGCCATCATCATCGTCATCATCGCCATCATCATCGTCATCATTATCATCATTATCGCCATCATCGTCGTCATCATCATTATCGCCCTCATTATCGTCACCGCCGCCGTGTGGAAAATGATAGCAGCAGCCTAATGCTCTCTTAACGTATACACAGAGACCCACACAGACAGACCCATACAGAGACCCACACAGACAGAGACCCACACAGACAGAGACCCACACAGAGACCCACACAGACAGACCCATACAGAGACCCACACAGAGACCCACACAGACAGACCCATACAGAGACCCACACAGACCGAGACCCATACAGAGACCCACACAGACAGAGACCCACACAGACAGACCCATACAGAGACCCACACAGACAGAGACCCACACAGACAGAGACCCACACAGACAGAGACCCATACAGAGACCCACACAGACAGAGACCCATACAGAGACCCACACAGACAGAGACCCACACAGACAGAGACCCACACAGACAGAGACCCATACAGAGACCCACACAGACAGAGACCCATACAGAGACCCATACAGACAGAGACCCATACAGACTCATATTGACCCATACAGACAGAGACCCATACAGAGACCCACAGAGACAGACCCAGAGATACACAGAGACCCATACAGAGACCCATACAGACAGAGACCCATACAGACAGAGACCCATACAGACCCATACAGACCCACAGAGACCCACATAGAGACCCACAGAGACTCATACAGACACAGAGACCCATAGAGATACACAGAGACACACAGAGACTCATACAGACACATAGAGACCCACAAAGACTCATACAGACACATAGAGACCCACAGAGACTCAGACACAGAGACCCACAGAGACTCATACAGACACAGAGACCCACAGAGACTCATACAGACACAGAGACCCATAGAGAGACACACAGAGACTCATACAGACACATAGAGACCCACAAAGACTCATACAGACACATAGAGACCCACAGAGACTCAGACACATAGAGACCCACAGAGACTCATACAGACACAGAGACCCACAGAGACTCATACAGACACACAGAGACCCACAGAGACCCACAGAGATATACAGACACCCACAGAGACCCACAGAGATAGAGACCCACAGACACCTATCGAAAACGGCTCAACTCAAAGTGGCTCGCTCCATATCATCATTCTGCCTGTCACGGTACAATTAGTGAAGACCACTGCCCTATAGGGGACCCCGCCAACCCTCAAACCCTATAGAAACCCCCATAGGGGACCCCTCAGCCCTATAGGGGCACCACGCTACCCCCTCTAAAGGGGAACCCCTCACCCTAATTGGGGGTTTACCCCTTGGTTAAGCGCTGTACATTCGGGGGAGACACGCGGGGAGAGACACGGGGAGAGACACGCGGGGAGACACTGAGACACGGGGGGAGACACGGAGAGACGGGGAGACGCGGGGGAGACGCGGGGGAGACAAGGGGGAGACAAGGGCGAGACGCAGGGGAGACAAGGGGGAGACAAGGGCGAGACACACGGGGAGAGACACGGGGAGACACACAGGGGGAGAGACACGGGGAGAGACACACACGGGGAGACACACAGGGAGAGACACAGGAAGAGACACACGGGGAGACACACACGGGGAGACACACGGGGAGACACACGGGGAGACACGGGGAGAGAGACACACGGGGAGAGACACACGGAGAGACACGGGGAGACACACAGGGGGAGAGACACAGGGGGAGAGACACGGGGAGAGACACGGGGAGAGACACGGGGAGAGAGACACACGGGGAGAGACACACGGAGAGACACACGGAGACACACAGGGAGACACACAGGGAGACACACGCGTGGTTCCACGCGTGTGTAAAGGCGAGAAGGGTCCACACCCCCCCATAGCGACCGGGTTGCGTGTAAGATTGCGTGCGACGCTCGATACATTCGGTTGCGCGCGCGACTCGATTGCGCCAAGGTTGCGTTCGGTTGCGCGCGACTCGATTGCGTTAAGGTTGCGTGAAGATTGCATGAAGATTGCGTGAAGATTGCGTGAAGATTGCGTGTGACGCCAGTTGCATTCGGTTGCACGCGACTCCATCGCGTTGAGATTGCGTGCCACTCGTTGCGACCTGTTGTCGCACGCGCAACCAACGCAACCGGTATCCACCTGACGTACACACACACACCCTGACACACACACCCTAACGTACACACACCCTGACACACACACACCCTGACACACACCATCTAACGTACACACACACCCTGACACACACACACCCTAACGTACACACACACAACAACAACAACCGCCATTCGCCACTAAGTGGCGGTGACGTCACCACGACGCTTGTGCCAGGCCATGTGCACCCTGAGGCCACGTGAAGTGTCGAACGCCCGCTGGCAGGAGGTCACGGGGCAAACCCAGGTGCCACGGGTCGACTGACCGAGATGACCGAGATGACTGGCTGATGCACCACCTGTGCCCCCTACTGTGCCAACTTGCTGTGCTTTAGCCACCCGGCGCTCCGCTCGTTGTTGTGAGCGTCGCTCCTCCGCCCTCCGTTGTTGTTGGAGGGCGACTGCCTCCAACTGCCCACACACACACACCCCCTAACACACACACATACCCTGACACACACACCAACCCCCTAACGTACACACACACGCTCTAACGTACACACACACACACAAACACCCTAACGTACACACCCTGACACACTCCAACCCCCTAACATACACACACACCAACCCTATAAAGTACACACACACCCTGACACACACACACCATCTAACGTACACACACACCCTGACACACACACACACCCTAACGTACACACACCATCTAACGTACACACACACCCTAACGTACATACACACACACACGCGTGTGCTTGTGTGCTTGCGTGCGCGTTCATCCGATCCCAAGCAAAGCAGCAGCAGCAGCGTGTCCGCAAGGCGTCTCGGCTACGGGCTCAGACGACGCTCGCTGCTACACCAGCCCACCTGGGAGTTTGCCGGCACCACCACCACCGGCACCACCACCGGTACAACCGGCACCACCACCACCACCGGCACAACCAGCAGTAACAGCGGCACCAGCGGTGGTACCAGCGGCGTGCGCTTGCATCGACAAAGTGGTTTTTGTGCTTCGCTTATCGGGGAGGACGGGGAGAGGTGGGGGGGGGCGATGAGCGGTGTGGCCGTGTGGGACCGTCTCTAGTGACGCTGGCGACGGTGACGCCGGCGACGGTGACGCCGGCGACGGTGACGCCGGCGACGGTGACGCCGGCGACGGTGACGCCAGCGACGGGGGCACCGTCGCCGGCGTCACCGTCGCCGGCGTCACCGTCGCTGGTGACGCCGGCGACGGTGACGCCAGCGACGGGGGCACCAGCGACGGTGACGCCGGCGACGGTGACGCCGGCGACGGTGACGCCAGCGACGGGGGCACCAGCGACAGTGACGCCAGCGACGGTGACGCCGGCGACGGTGACGCCGGCGACGGTGACGCCAGCGACGGTGACGCCGGCGACGGGGGCACCAGCGACGGTGACGCCGGCGACGGTGACGCCGGCGACGGTGACGCCGGCGACGGTGACGCCGGCGACGGTGACGCCGGCGACGGTGACGCCGGCGACGGTGACGCCAGCGACGGTGACGCCAGCGACGGTGACGCCGGCGACGAGGGCACCAGCGACGGTGACGCCGGCGACGGGGGCACCAGCGACGTCTGGATCGAAGGCGTCTTGTCACGGCGTAGAAGCTCTCTCTCTCTCTCTCTCGCTCGCTCACTCGGCGGGGCGGGGCGGGGTGGGAGTGGGCGCAAGGATCAAGGCACGGGGCGGTGGCGGTGGGGGTGGATCACCCCGGACGCCTCTTTGGTTTGCCGCTGGTTGCGCGAGTTTGGTTCTTGCCGGCGCCGGTGAAGGAGGAGAGTGGACGGGTGGGAGGAGGAGTCACGGAACGGCGCGGGAGGAACTGGAGGCGCCGCCTGCCGGGAGGTCGTACATGTCCCTCCAGATGATTTCATTCACTGTGGGGGTGGTGGGGGGGGTGGGGGGTGTGGGGGGGTGGTGGTGGTGGTGTGGGGGTGGTGGTGGTGGGGGGCGGTGTGGGGGGGAGGTGTGGGGGGGAGGTGTGGGGGGGGAGAGAGCGAGTGAGGTGAGGCATAGCAGCAAGCAGCAGAACTCAGTCACTCAGCCACTCAGTCACTCACTCACCCACTCACTCACCCACTCACTCACTCAGTCACTCACTCGCTCACTCACCCACTTACTCACTCAGCCACTTACTCACTCACTCAGTCACTCACACACTCAGCCACTCACTCAGCAACTCACTCAGCTACCCACTCAGCCACCCACTCAGCCACCCACTCACTCACTCAGCCACTCACTCAGCCACCCACTCAGCTACTCACTCAGCCACTCAGCAACTCACTCAGCCACTCACTCAGCCACTCACTCAACCACTCACTCAGCCACCCACTCACCCACTCACACACCCACTCACTCACACACCCACTCACACACACCCACTCACCCACTCACCCATTCACTCACTCACACACCCACACACCCACTCACCCACCCACTCACACACCCACTCACCCACCCACTCACACACCCACTCACCCACCCGATCACCCACACACCCAGCCACCCACTCACTCACCCACCCACTCAGCCACCCACTCACCCACTCACCCACTCACTCATCCACTCACTCAGCCACCCACTCCGCCACTCTCTCACTCCGTTATCAACAGCAATAGCGGCCGTGACGTACGGTCCTCCACTCACTCAGCCACCCACTCAGCCACCCACTCAGCCACCCACTCAGCCACCCACTCAGCCACCCACTCAGCCACCCACTCAGCCACCCACTCAGCCACCCACTCAGTCACCCACTCAGTTACTCACTCAGCCACCCACTCACCCACCCACTCACTCACACTCACCCACCCAGCCATTCACCCACTCAGCCACTCAGCCACCCACTCAGCCACCCACTCACTCAGCCACTCACCCACTCAGCCACCCACTTACTCACCCACTCAGCCACCCACTCACTCACCCACTCAGCCACCCACTTACCCACCCACTCAGCCACCCACTTACCCACCCACTCAGCCACCCACTCACTCACCCACTCAGCCACCCACTTACCCACCCACTCAGCCACCCACTTACCCACCCACTCAGCCACCCACTCCGCCACTCTCTCACTCCGTTAGCAACAGCGCCAGCAGCAGCAGCAGCAGCAACAACAACATCAGCAGCAGCAGCGCCAGCGGCCGTGACGTACGGTCCTCCAGGATGTACGGCGGGAACTCCTCCTTGACCGGCGCCTGGGGGCGGGCGCCGTCACCGTCACCGCCACCGCCGGCACCACCAGCCTCCGTCCGAGCGCCGGCAGCAGCGGGGCTCCTCCGCGCTCGCCCGACGGCGTCGTCCGGCGCCACTGGCGCCGCGTCCACCCCCGGCGCCGGCGGGCTCACCCCGAACGCGGTGAGACACGGCGCTGAGTGGCTGAGACGTGCCGGGCAGAGCGGCTCGGGCACTGTCAGCGCATGCAGCTGCTGCTGCTGCTGGTGCAGCTGCTGCTGCTGGTGCAGCTGCTGGTGCTGCTGCTGGAGCTGTCGGCGCTGGCCGTGGATGTCGCCGGGCAGGTTGCTGATCCCGCCGTGCCGTGTCGGACTTGGACGCCGCCTGCCGGAGCCGGAGCCGGTGCCGGGCTGGGGCATGCCGGGGAGCAGCAGCAGCACGTTCTGCTGCGGCTGCTGCTGCAGCATTCCCGCTACAATTCTCTGCTGCTGCTGTGGATA
This sequence comes from Lampetra fluviatilis, assembly GCF_964198595.1. Lineage (NCBI taxonomy): Eukaryota > Metazoa > Chordata > Hyperoartia > Petromyzontiformes > Petromyzontidae > Lampetra > Lampetra fluviatilis. Next base: position 1,432,045 of record NC_136344.1, on the reverse strand, counting down.
GGGCATTAGAAGCAGCTGCTGCTGCTGCTGATGCTGCTGATGCTGCTGCTGCTGGTGCTGCTGCTGCTGGTGCTGCTGCTGCTGATGCTGCTGCTGGTGGTGTAGAGCCGGTGCCATCGCGGCTCCGTTGAGGGACGGTGGCGCCAGCAGCAGCGGCAGGGTCGGGCTGCGCTGCTGCTGCTGGTGGTGCTGGTGGTGGTGGTGGTGGTGGTCCTGGTGGTGGTGGTCCTGGTGGTGGTGGTGGTCTTGGTGGTGGTGGTTGTGCCGTGGTGTGGGGATGGTGACAGGACTAGTCGGGCTGCAGGGGAGGAGGCCGAATGGACGCGGCGCTTCCAGCGCCATCGCCTCCTCCACCTCGTCCACCTCGTCCACCACCTCCACCTCGTCCACCTCGTCCACCTCGTCGTCCGCCGTCATCGCCGGCGCCCCCAAGCCGGCGTCGGCGTAGTCGTCCCGAGAGCGGTCGGGGAACAACGGCTCCTGCTTGATGAGGATGCTGGAGCCTGGGCGGTGGGGGGGGGGGGGGTGGGGGGGGGGGTGGGGGGGGGGGGTGGGGGGGGGGAGGGGGGGGAGGGTGGGGGGGATCATTCGCGCACGTGCTGGTGTGGGTGGGTGGGTGAGTGGGTGGCTGGGTGAGTGGCTGGGTGGGTGAGTGGCTGGGTGAGTGGTTGAGTGAGTGGCTGGGTGAGTGGCTGAGTGAGTGGCTGAGTGGCTGGGTGAGTGGCTGACTGGCTGGCTGGGTCGCTGGACTACCGTGTGGACGGTAGTGCAGGTAGTGCTGCTGCTGGCTGCGTTTCTGTTTGCCGTTGGACACCGTCACCTGGACGGGCACCGGCGCCGCCAGCGCCGCGTCGTGGAACGGCGGCACAACCACCGCCAGATGAGTCTGCAAGACCGTCACCACCGTCACCACCACCGTCACCACCGTCACCACCATCACCACCACCATCACCACTACCGTCACCGTCACCACCACCGTCTCTAACACCACCACCGTCACCACCACCCACTCCCCCACCCACCCACTCATCCACCCACCCACCCACTCACCCACCCACCCACTCACCCACTCAGCCACTCACTCACACACTCACTCACCCACTCACTCACTCACACTCACCCACCCAGCCACTCACCCACTCAGCCACTCAGCCACTCACTCAGCCACTCACCCACCCACCCACTCACCCACCCACTCACCCAACCACCCACTCACCCACCCACTCACCCACCCACTCACCCACCCACTCACCCACCCACTCACCCAACCACCCACTCACCCACTCACCCACTCATCCACGCACCCACCCACTCGCTTACCCGCCCACTCGCTCGCTCGCTCACCCACCCACTCACCCACTCACCATCCCGCTCACCCGCCCACCCGCTCGCCGGTACGCCCACTCCCCCCCCCACCCCCTCCCCCCCCTCCCCCGTGTTGTGACTCTTACGGACGAGAATGATTCTTTGTCCACGCGGCCCTCCGCCTCCCAGAGCGGTCGGCCGTCTGCAGCGTGGAGACACGGAGAGAGAGACACGCAGAGAGACACGCAGAGAGACACGGTGAGAGACACACGGAGAGACACGCAGAGAGACACGCAGAGAGACACGCAGAGAGACACGGAGAGAGACACGCAGAGAGACACGCAGAGAGACACGGTGAGAGAGACAGTGAGAGAGAGACACGGAGAGAGAGACACACGGAGACACAGAGAGAGACACAGAGAGAGACACGCAGAGACACAGAGAGACACGCAGAGAGACACGGCGTGACCCCCCGGGGGCGTGACCCCCCGGGGCCGCGACCCCCGACCCCCAAACCCTCACCTGCGCCCCTGTGGGTGAAGGTGACCCTGGCGTCGGGGCTGAAGTGGTTGCCGTGGAGATGGAGGAGGTCGCCCCCGGCAACGGAGCAGCAGGCGGCGCTCAGACGCTCCACCACGGGCAGCTCCTGGGCCGAGCGCTGAGCTGCAGCGGCAACAACAACAACAACAATGACGGTAAACAACAACAACGACGATGACGATGGTAAACAACAGCAATGACGACGATGACGGTAAACAACAACAACAACGGTAAACAACAACAACAACAACGGTAAACAACAACGACGACGATGACGATGGTAAACAACAGCAATGATCAACAACAATGATAAACAATACACACACACAGTGTACACGTGTACACACACACACAGTGTGTACACATGTGTGTGTGTGTGTGTACACTGTGTGTGTGTGTGTACACTGTGTGTGTGTACACTGTGTGTGTGTGTGTGTGTACACTGTGTGTGTGTGTGTGTACACTGTGTGTGTGTGTGTGTACACGTGTGTGTGTGTGTGTGTACACTGTGTGTGTGTGTGTACACTGTGTGTGTGTGTGTACACTGTGTGTGTGTACACTGTGTGTGTGTGTGCATTGTGTGTGTGTGTACACACTGTGTGTGTGTGTACACTGTGTGTGTGTGTACACTGTGTGTGTGTACACTGTGTGTGTGTGTGTACACTGTGTGTGTGTACACTGTGTGTGTGTGTGTGTACACTGTGTGTGTGTACACTGTGTGTGTGTGTGTGTACACTGTGTGTGTGTACACTGTGTGTGTGTACACACACACACAGTGTGTGTGTACACTGTGTGTGTGTGTGTGTACACTGTGTGTGTGTGTGTGTACACTGTGTGTGTGTACACTGTGTGTGTGTGTGTACACACACACACAGTGTGTGTGTACACTGTGTGTGTGTGTGTGTACACTGTGTGTGTGTGTGTGTACACTGTGTGTGTGTACATTGTGTGTGTGTGTACACTGTGTGAGTGTGTGTACACTGTGTGTGTGCACACTGTGTGTGTGTGTGTGTGTACACTGTGTGTGTGTACACTGTGTGTGTGTGCACACTGTGTGTGTGTGTACACTGTGTGTGTGTACACACTGTCTGTGTGTATACACACTGTCTGTGTGTGTACACTGTGTGAGTGTGTGTACACTGTGTGTGTGTGTACACACACTGTGTGTGTGTACACACTGTGTGTGTGTGTACACTGTGTGTGTGTGTGTGTGTACACACTGTGTGTGTGTGTGTGTACACACTGTGTGTGTGTGTGTACACTGTGTGTGTGTGTGTACACTGTGTGTGTGTACACACTGTGTGTGTGTGTACACACTGTGTGTGTACGTACACACTGTGTGTGAGTGTGTGTACACACTATGTGTGTGTGTGTGTACACTGTGTGTGTGTGTGTGTGTACACACACTGTCTGTGTGTGTACACACTGTCTGTGTGTGTACACTGTGTGAGTGTGTGTACACTGTGTGAGTGTGTGTACACTGTGTGCGTGTGTGTACACTGTGTGTATGTACACACTGTGTGTGTACGTGTACACTGTGTGTGTGTGCACACTGTGTGTGTGTACACACTGTGTGTGTGTACACACTGTGTGTGTGTAATGGACAGTGGTCCTTAGGAATGTGGAACAGACGAGGGGATGGTGATGGAGATGCAGCCAGCGACGCATCACTCCAAATTGCCTGTCTGTGTGTGTCTGTGTGTGTGTGTGTCTGCCTGTGTGTCTCTGTGTGTGTGTAGGTGTGTGTGTAGGTGTGTGTGTAGGTGTGTGTGTGGGTGTGTGTCTGTGTGTGTGTGTCTGTCTGTGTGTGTGTGCCTGTGTATGTGGCTGTGTGTGTGTGCAAGTGCCGCCTTTGAGCGAGTGAATGAGTGGGTGGGTGAGCGGGTGAATGAATGAGTGGGTGGGTGAGCGAGTGAGTGAATGAATGAGTGGGTGGGAAGCGAGTGAATGAATAAGTGGGTGGGTGAGCGAGTGAATGAATGAGTGGGTGGTTGAGCGAGCGAGTGTGTCCGTGAGCGAATGAGTGAATGAATGAGTGGGTGGGTGAGTGGGTAAGTGGGTGAGTGAGTGGGTAAGTGGGTGAGTGAGTGGGTAAGTGGGTGAGTGAGTGGGTGAGTGAGTGGTCTTGTGAGTGAATGAGTGAGTGATTGGGTGAGTGAATGATGGAGTGATTGGCTGAGTGAATGAGTGTGTGAATGAATGAGTGAGAGAGCGAGTGAGAGAGCGAGTGAGAGAGCGAATGAGTGACTGATTAGGTGAGTGAATGAGTGAGTGGGTGAGTGAGCGAATGAGTGAGTGGGTGAGTGAGCGTGTCCGTGAGTGAATGAGTGAGTGAGTGAGTGAATGGTTGAGTGAATGAACGAGAGGCTCACAGCACTCGATGGAGATGGAGGCGGCTTGCAGAGAGAGCACTCCCCCCCCGGGCTGGGGCACGTGCACACGGAACACGAGGCGCACACGCGTGTTCTTACGCCCAATGTCCGTCTCGCCCTTACGCAGCTCGATGTCCGAGTTGCGAAGCTTCTGGATCCCCGCGCAGTCGATGCTGAGCGACACACACGCACGTACACACACACACACACACGTACACGCACACACATGTACACACACACACGTACACACACACACACGTACACACACACATGTACACACACACACACATGTACACACACACACACACGTACACACACACGTACACACACACACGTACACACACGTACACGCACGCACACACACACGCACACACGCACGCACACACGCACACATACACGCACACAGACGTACACACGTACACACACGCACCCACACATGCACACACACACACACACGCACACAGACGCACGCAGACACACACACGCGCAGGCATACACGCAGACACACAGCAGGGCAAGCTCCAGCAGGCTGTGTGGTGAGTAGCGTGGTGAGTGGTGTGGTGAGTAGCGTGCTGAGCGTGGTGGTGAGCGTGGTGGTGAGTGCGGTGAGCGTGGCGGTGAGCGTGGTGAGCGAGCTGGTGAGCGTGGCGGTGAGCGTGGCGGTGAGCGTGGCGGTGAGCGAGCTGGTGAGCGTGGCGGTGAGCGTGGTGAGCGTGGCGGTGAGCGTGGTGAGCGAGCTGGTGAGCATGGTGAGCGTGGTGAGCGTGGTGAGCGTGGCGGTGAGCAATGTACAGGGCCGTCATGCCGTGGTCGGGCAGCAGTGCCATCTCCAGCAGTCGGTGTGGTGAGTAGCGTGGTGAGTGAGTGGTGAGTAGCGTGGTGAGCGTGTCGGTGAGCGTGGTGAGTAGCGCGGTGAGCGTGGCGGTGAGCGTGGCGGTGAGCGTGGTGGTGAGCGTGGTGGTGAGTAGCGTGGCGGTGAGCGTGGCGGTGAGCGTGGTGGTGAGTAGCGTGGCGGTAAGCGAGCTGGTGAGCGTGGTGAGTAGCGTGGTGAGCGAGCTGGTTAGCGTGGCGGTGAGCGTGGCGGTGAGCGTGGTGAGTAGCGCGGTGAGCGTGGCGGTGAGCGTGGTGAGTAGCGCGGTGAGCGTGGCGGTGAGCGTGGCAGTGAGCGTGGCGGTGAGCGTGTCGGTGAGCGTGTCGGTGAGCGTGGTGAGTAGCGCGGTGAGCGTGGCGGTGAGCGTGGCGGTGAGCGGCGTACAGGGCCGTCATGCCGTGGTCGGGCAGCAGCGCCATCTCCAGCAGTCGGTGTGGGCCCAGGGCGGCCTCGCGGCTCTGCGTGGCCACCGTCTTGCCGGTGATGCGGTGCACCTGGTAGAAGGGGTGAGGCCGCAGCGGACGCTCGTCCGCAGTGCCGATGAACATCTGCAGCGTGAGCGGAGACTCCCGGTAGCCACTCAGCTGCGAGCGCGCGCACACACACACACGCACAGACACACGCACAGACGTACACACATGTACACACGCACACACACAGACACACGTACAGACACGCACAGACACACGCACAGACACACGCACAGACACACGCACAGACACACGCACAGACACACACACACATGTACACACGCGCACAGACACACGCACAGACACACGCACAGACACACGCACAGACACACGCACAGACACGCGCACAGACACGCGCACAGACACGCGCACAGACACACGCACAGACACACGCACAGACACGCGCACAGACACGCGCACAGACACGCGCACAGACACGCACACAGACACGCACAGACACACGCACAGACACACGCACAGACACACGCACAGACACGTGCCGATGAACATCTGCAGCGTGAGCGGCGACTCCCGGTAGCCACTCAGCTGTGAGCACAGACACACACACACAGATATACACACGCACAGACACACACACACACACGTACAGACAGATATATACACACGCACAGACACACACACGTACAGACAGATATATACACACGCACAGACACACACGTACACACACGCACACACGTACAGACACACGCA
>NC_136344.1:1375776-1420776 GCF_964198595.1 Lampetra fluviatilis | reverse complement strand
GTTGGTGACGAGGCGGCGCCGTAGAACTGCTGCTGCTGCTGCTGGTGGCGATGGCGCTGCTGCTGCTGGTGGTGGCGTTGCGACGGCGGCGACGGCATCGGCGATCCGTGCGGCGACCGCGAGTCCAGGTCGATGGTGGTGAACAAGAGGCTCACCGGGTCGTCCGGCGCTCCGCCGGCGGTGCAGCCGGCGCAGCCGCCGGCGCCGCCGATCGTCTCCGAGTCGGGAGCCGCGTCCGGCTTGGGGCTGGCGGGGGAGGCGCTGCGAGCCGGGCTGACGGTACCCACGGCGCCAGCGGGCGGCTCGCGATAGCGGTAGAAGAGGTCGCCCTCGGATCGCCGGTGCTGCTGCTGCTGGTGTTGGTGCTGGTGGTGGTGGTGGTACAGCTGGCGGTGGTGGTCGTGGTGGTGGTGGTGGGTTGGCACGGCCAGGCCGTTGGCGGCGCCGGCGGCGGCACCGGCTGCGGTGCAGCAGCAGCAGCAGTCCCCGTGCTGCTCGCCTGGGGTGATCTCGATGCTGGGACATTCCATGGCGAGGGGGCGGAAGAGCGGTGGCGCCGCGGCGGCGCTGCCGGGGCTGCCGGGGCTGCCGGGGCTGCGGCGATGACGGCAGCGGCAACGTCAACAATGACGGAGAGTATCGGCAACATTATCAGCAGCAGCACCATAATCACCACCACCACCGCCACCACTACCGCCACCACCACCGCCACCACAGCCGCCACCACCGCCGCCGCCACTACCGCCACCACCGCCACCACCGCCGCCACCACCGCCACCACTACCGCCACCACCACTACCGCCACCACCACTACCGCCACCACCACTACCGCCACCACCACCACCGCCACCACCGCCATCGCCACCACTGCCACCACAATCACCGCCATCACCACTACCACAATCACCACCACCACAATCACCACCACCACCACCGCCACCACCACAATCACCACCACCACCACTACCACCACCACCACAATCACCACCACCACCACCTCCACCATCACCACCGCCGCCGCCGCCACCACCACCACCACAATCACCACCGCCACCACCACCACCACCGCCACCACCGCCACCACCATCACCACCACCGCCACCACCGCCACCACCGCCACCACCCAGGCCTGACCCCCCCTCACCTCAAGTGGTGTCCATCAGCAGGAGCCAGCAGCCCATACGTGGTGCCATAACCACGCTGCTGCTGCTGCCACTGCTGCTGCTGCTGCTGCCACTGCTGCAGCTGCTGCTGGTGCCGCTGCTGCTGTACGGAAGCAGCTGCCGCCAGCGCCGTCGGCACTGCCGGCGCCGGCGGGTCGAAGGGCGCGAAGACGGTGGCGCCATCGCCGGGACAGAAGGCGCTACATGCCGGCTCTGTGGGGACACACAGAGACACACAGAGACACACAGAGTCACACAGAGACACACAGAGTCACACAGAGACACACAGAGTCACACAGAGACACACAGAGTCACACAGAGACACACAGAGTCACACAGAGACACACAGAGTCACACAGAGTCACACAGAGACACACAGAGTCACACAGAGACACACAGAGTCACACAGAGTCACACAGAGACACACAGAGTCACACAGAGACACACAGAGTCACACAGAGTCACACAGAGACACACAGAGACACACAGAGTCACACAGAGTCACCCAGAGACACACAGAGACACACAGAGTCACACAGAGTCACACAGAGTCACACAGAGACACACAGAGACACACAGAGTCACACAGAGACACACAGAGTCACACAGAGACACACAGAGTCACACAGAGACACACAGAGACACACAGAGACACACAGAGTCACACAGAGTCACACAGAGACACACAGAGACACACAGAGACACACAGAGACACACAGAGTCACACAGAGACACACAGAGACACACAGAGACACACAGAGTCACACAGAGACACACAGAGTCACACAGAGACACACAGAGTCACACAGAGTCACACAGAGTCACACAGAGACACACAGAGACACACAGAGACACACAGAGTCACACAGAGACACACAGAGTCACACAGAGTCACACAGAGTCACACAGAGTCACACAGAGACACACAGAGACACACAGAGTCACACAGAGACACACAGAGACACACAGAGTCACACAGAGTCACACAGAGTCACACAGAGACACACAGAGACACACAGAGACACACAGAGTCACACAGAGTCACACAGAGACACACAGAGTCACACAGAGTCACACAGAGTCACACAGAGACACACAGAGACACACAGAGACACACAGAGACACACAGAGTCACACAGAGACACACAGAGTCACACAGAGACACACAGAGTCACACAGAGTCACACAGAGACACACAGAGTCACACAGAGTCACACAGAGTCACACAGAGTCACACAGAGACACACAGAGTCACACAGAGTCACACAGAGACACACAGAGTCACACAGAGTCACACAGAGACACACAGAGTCACACAGAGACACACAGAGACACACAGAGTCACACAGAGTCACACAGAGACACACAGAGTCACACAGAGTCACACAGAGACACACAGAGTCACACAGAGACACACAGAGTCACACAGAGTCACACAGAGTCACACAGAGACACACAGAGTCACACAGAGACACACAGAGTCACACAGAGTCACACAGAGTCACACAGAGACACACAGAGTCACACAGAGTCACACAGAGACACACAGAGTCACACAGAGTCACACAGAGACACACAGAGACACACAGAGACACACAGAGACACACAGAGTCACACAGAGACACACAGAGTCACACAGAGACACACAGAGTCACACAGAGACACACAGAGACACACAGAGTCACACAGAGTCACACAGAGACACACAGAGTCACACAGAGACACACAGAGTCACACAGAGTCACACAGAGACACACAGAGTCACACAGAGTCACACAGAGACACACAGAGTCACACAGAGACACACAGAGTCACACAGAGTCACACAGAGACACACAGAGTCACACAGAGACACACAGAGTCACACAGAGACACACAGAGTCACACAGAGTCACACAGAGTCACACAGAGTCACACAGAGACACACAGAGTCACACAGAGTCACACAGAGTCACACAGAGACACACAGAGTCACACAGAGTCACACAGAGACACACATAGTCACACAGAGACACACAGAGTCACACAGAGTCACACAGAGTCACACAGAGACACACAGAGTCACACAGAGACACACAGAGTCACACAGAGTCACACAGAGTCACACAGACTCGCACAGAGTCACACAGAGTCACACAGAGACACACAGAGACACACAGAGTCACACAGAGACACACAGAGTCACACAGAGACACACAGAGTCACACAGAGACACACAGACTCGCACAGAGACCCACAGAGACACACAGAGACCCACAGACTCGCACAGAGACCCACAGAGACACACAGAGTCACACAGAGACACACAGAGACCCGCAGACTCACATAGTAGAGACCCGCAAACTCGGACAGAGACCCACAGACTCACACAGAGACCCACAGACTCACACAGAGACCCACAAACTCACACAGAGACCCACAGACTCACACAGCAGAGACCCGCAGACTCACATAGAGACCCACAGACTCACACACAGACCCACAGACTCACACACAGACCCACAGACTCACACACAGAGACCCACAGACTCACACAGAGACCCACAGACTCACACAGAGACCCACAGACTCACACACAGAGACCCACAGACTCACACACAGAGACCCACAGACTCACACAGAGACCCACAGACTCACACAGAGACCCACAGACTCACACAGAGACCCACAGACTCACACAGAGACCCACAGACTCACACAGAGACCCACAGACTCGCACAGAGACCCACAGACTCATCACAGAGACCCACAGACTCACACAGAGACCCACAGACTCACACACAGAGACCCACAGACTCACACAGAGACCCACAGACTCGCACAGACACACACACATAGAGACCCACAGTTTATTGTCGTTCCACACCTCAGATTAGCTCAATTGGCTTCGTGCGGCATCATCAGTAGGCCAAAGTCCTGTTCTATTGATGGAATCGTAGTGCATTGACCAGGTCATTATAGGCGAGATGTAAGACCCCTGTTGATTGGATTACTCTACACCTCTCATGATAGGAGTTGGGAGTACGAAGGGGGGGAGAGAGGGGAGGGAGGGGAGGGAGGAGAGGGAGGGGATGGAGGGGAGGGAGGAGAGGGAGGAGAGGGAGCGGAGGGAGGAGAGGGAGGGGATGGAGGGGAGGGAGGGGAGGGAGGAGAGGGAGGAGAGGGAGGAGAGGGAGCGGAGGGAGGAGAGGGAGGAGAGGGAGGAGAGGGAGCGGAGGGAGGAGAGGGAGGGGATGGAGGGGAGGGAGGGGAGGGAGGAGAGGGAGGAGAGGGAGGAGAGGGAGGGGATGGAGGGGAGGGAGGGGAGGGAGGAGAGGGAGGAGAGGGAGGAGAGGGAGGGGATGGAGGGGAGGGAGGGGAGGGAGGAGAGGGAGGAGAGGGAGGAGAGGGAGGAGAGGGAGGGGATGGAGGGGATGGAGGGGAGGGAGGAGAGGGAGGAGAGGGAGCGGAGGGAGGAGAGGGAGGGAGGGAAGGAGGGGAGGGAGTGGAGGGAGGGAGGTACTTCTGTATGGGCTGTCTGTCAGCTAACGGAATGTGAGTGAGTACGTGTGTGTGAGTACGTGTGAGTGAGTACGTGTGTGTGAGTACGTGTGTGTGAGTACGTGTGAGTGAGTACGTGTGTGTGAGTACGTGTGTGCGAGTACGTGTGAGTGAGTACGTGTGTGTGAGTACGTGTGTGTGAGTACGTGTGTGTGAGTACGTGTGTGTGAGTACGTGTGTGTGAGTACGTGTGTGTGAGTACGTGTGTGTGAGTACGTGTGTGTGAGTACGTGTGTGTGAGTACGTGTGTGTGAGTACGTGTGTGTGAGTACGTGTGAGTGAGTACGTGTGTGTGAGTACGTGTGTGTGAGTACGTGTGTGTGAGTACGTGTGAGTGAGTACGTGTGAGTGAGTACGTGTGTGTGAGTACGTGTGAGTGAGTACGTGTGTGTGAGTACGTGAGTGAGTACGTGTGTGTGAGTACGTGTGTGTGAGTACGTGTGTGTGAGTACGTGTGTGTGAGTACGTGTGAGTGAGTACGTGTGAGTGAGTACGTGTGTGTGAGTACGTGTGTGTGAGTACGTGTGTGTGAGTACGTGTGTGTGAGTACGTGTGTGTGAGTACGTGTGTGTGAGTACGTGTGTGTGAGTACGTGTGTGTGAGTACGTGTGAGTGAGTACGTGTGAGTGAGTACGTGTGTGCGAGTACGTGTGAGCGAGTACGTGTGTGTGAGTACGTGTGTGTGAGTACGTGTGTGTGAGTACGTGTGTGTGAGTACGTGTGTGTGAGTACGTGTGAGTGAGTACGTGTGAGTGAGTACGTGTGTGTGAGTACGTGTGTGTGAGTACGTGTGTGTGAGTACGTGTGAGTGAGTACGTGTGTGTGAGTACGTGTGTGTGAGTACGTGTGTGCGAGTACGTGTGTGTGAGTACGTGTGTGTGAGTACGTGTGTGTGAGTACGTGTGAGTGAGTACGTGTGAGTGAGTACGTGTGTGTGAGTACGTGTGAGTGAGTACGTGTGAGTGAGTACGTGTGTGTGAGTACGTGTGTGTGAGTACGTGTGAGTGAGTACGTGTGTGAGTACGTGTGTGTGAGTACGTGTGTGTGAGTACGTGTGTGTGAGTACGTGTGAGTGAGTACGTGTGAGTGAGTACGTGTGTGTGAGTACGTGTGAGTGAGTACGTGTGTGTGAGTACGTGTGTGTGAGTACGTGTGAGTGAGTACGTGTGTGTGAGTACGTGTGAGTGAGTACGTGTGTGTGAGTACGTGTGTGTGAGTACGTGTGTGTGAGTACGTGTGTGTGAGTACGTGTGAGTGAGTACGTGTGTGTGAGTACGTGTGTGTGAGTACGTGTGTGTGAGTACGTGTGTGTGAGTACGTGTGTGTGAGTACGTGTGTGTGGTTGTGTAGGTGTCTGTGTGTGTCAGTGGGGAGTGGTGGTGCAGCGGTTAGCGCTACGCTGCGCTACGAACCCGGCGACCCGAGTTCGATTCCCGCTCACGGCCAACACCGTCAGTGACGATTATCTGAACCGGTCCTGGGCCTCCCCTAGGTGGACTCAGCCTCAAATGAGTACCTGGTGCGGTGTGTAGTAAACATCGCTACTGGGGAGACAAAGGCGGCCGGGCGTGGTGCTGGCCACCCACCCCCTCGTGTGCCGTGCCGGCCTTCATAGGTGCTCGCTAACAGCACTTGCCCCTACAGTCTGTTAAGGCTACACGGGGATCTTTGTTTGTTTGTTTTGTATATGTGTGTGTATGTGTGTGTAGGTGTGTGTGTATGTGTGTATGTGTGTGTGTATGTGTGTGTATGTGTGTGTGTGTATGTGTGTGTATGTGTGTGTGTGTATGTGTGTGTGTGTATGTGTGTGTATGTGTGTGTGTATGTGTGTGTATGTGTGTGTGTCTATGTGTGTGTGTATGTATGTGTGTGTGTATGTATATGTGTGTATGTGTGTGTGTATGTATGTGTGTGTATGTGTGTGTATGTGTGTGTGTATGTATATGTGTGTATGTGTGTATATGTGTGTATGTGTGTGTAGGTGTGTGTGTATGTGTGTGTATGTATGTGTGTATGTATATGTGTGTATGTGTGTGTATGTGTGTATATGTGTGTGTAGGTGTGTGTAGGTGTGTGTGTATGTGTGTATGTGTAAACACGTGTGTCATTTCCTCCCTTCTCTACGCTTGCAAAACGTGGACCCCCCTAATGGAGCATCTTCGCCCGTTAGAAACATTCAGGCTGGTCTGCCTACGATCCATCCTGGGTTTAACCTGCAGGCTGGATTGTGTGAGGAGCTCACAAATCCTTGAAAGATCTGAGCAAAGTCCCATCGGTGAGCTCCTCCGGCAGGCAAGGCTGCGTTGGCTGGGTCATGTAGCCCGCATGCCCAGCCACCGCATGCCTAAACAGCTTTTGTTCGGCCGGATCGAGGGGGCTAAACGGGCGCGGCACGGGCTAGAGAAGAGATGGAGTGATGTGGTACAGGAGGACGTGGAGCTGAGTGGACTTGCCAATGACCGCTACCAGCGGTGTCAAGATCGGCCTCAGTGGAGGAGGCTCGTGAAGGACGCTACTGGGCAGTTGGAGGCAGTCGCCCTCCAACAACAACGGAGGGCGGAGGAGCGACGCTCACAACAACGAGCGGAGCGCCGGGTGGCTAAAGCACAGCAAGTTGGCACAGCAGGGGGCACAGGTGGTGCATCAGCCAGTCATCTCGGTCATCTCAGTCAGTCGACCCGTGGCACCTGCTGGGTCTGCCCCGTGACCTCCTGCCAGCGGGCGTTCGACACTTCACGTGGCCTCAAGGTGCACATGGCCTGGCACAAGCGTCGTGGTGACGTCACCGCCACTTAGTGGTGAATGGCGGTTGTTGTTGTTGTGTAGTTAACATCTCCTAGGTCACAGCGGTGATCATCAGGGGCAGAGAGAGAGGCACACGGGTGGAGAGAGAGGGGCGGGTGGGGGGAGAGATACAGAGAGAGAGAGACAGAGAGACAGACAGACAGAGAGAGAGAGACACAGACAGAGAGACACAGACAGAAAGACACAGAGAGAGAGTGAGAGACAGAGAGAGAGACAGACAGAGAGACACAGGCAGAGAGAGAGACAGAGAGAGAGAGAAAGACAGAGACAGACAAGAGAGACAGAGACACAGAGAGAGACACAGAGAGAGACAGAGAGACACAGAGAGACAGAGACAGACAGAGAGAGAGACACATAGAGAGAGACAGACAGAAACAGACAGAAACAGACAGAGAGAGAGACACACAGAGAGAGACAGAGACAGACAGAGAGAGACAGAGACAGAGACACACAGAGAGAGACAGACAGAAACAGACAGAGACAGACAGAGAGAGAGACACACAGAGAGAGACAGAGACAGACAGAGACAGAGGCGTTGATGCCACATTCTTGTGGTCTGGGTGTTTCTTTGCGGGTTTGTCTTTGAGGGGGGATTTATTTATTTATTTACCACCCCTCCCCTCGCCCCACTGGGGTCAACCAAACGGGAGACGGATCTCCCCACCCAGACACAGACAAAGGTCCCCCATGTAGCCTCTAGCAGGGCTATCTATGGGTCTCTGTGTGTGATGAGTCTATGGGTCTCTGCTGTGTGATGAGTCTATGGGTCTCTGCTGTGTGATGAGTCTATGGGTCTCTGCTGTGTGATGAGTCTATGGGTCTCTGCTGTGTGATGAGTCTATGGGTCTCTGCTGTGTGATGAGTCTATGGCTCTCTGCAATGTGATGAGTCTATGGGTCTCTGCTGTGTGATGAGTCTATGGGTCTCTGCTGTGTGATGAGTCTATGGGTCTCTGTTGTGTGATGAGTCTATGGCTCTCTGCAATGTGATGAGTCTATGGGTCTCTGCTGTGTGATGAGTCTATGGGTCTCTGCTGTGTGATGAGTCTATGGCTCTCTGCTGTGTGATGAGTCTATGGCTCTCTGCTGTGTGATGAGTCTATGGCTCTCTGCTGTGTGATGAGTCTATGGGTCTCTGCTGTGTGATGAGTCTATGGGTCTCTGCTGTGTGATGAGTCTATGGGTCTCTGTTGTGTGATGAGTCTATGGCTCTCTGCTGTGTGATGAGTCTATGGGTCTCTGCTGTGTGATGAGTCTGTGGGTCTCTGCTGTGTGATGAGTCTATGGGTCTCTGCTGTGTGATGAGTCTGTGGGTCTCTGCTGTGTGATGAGTCTGTGGGTCTCTGCTGTGTGATGAGTATGTGGGTCTCTGCTGTGTGATGAGTCTATGGGTCTCTGCTGTGTGAGTCTATGGGTCTCTGCTGTGTGATGAGTCTATGGGTCTCTGCTGTGTGATGAGTCTATGGGTCTCTGCAGTGTGATGAGTCTATGGCTCTCTGCTGTGTGATGAGTCTATGGCTCTCTGCTGTGTGATGAGTCTATGGGTCTCTGCTGTGTGATGAGTCTATGGATCTCTGCTGTGTGATGAGTCTATGGGTCTCTGCTGTGTGATGAGTCTATGGGTCTCTGCTGTGTGATGAGTCTATGGCTCTCTGCTGTGTGATGAGTCTATGGGTCTCTGCTGTGTGATGAGTCTATGGGTCTCTGCTGTGTGATGAGTCTATGGGTCTCTGCTGTGTGATGAGTCTATGGCTCTCTGCTGTGTGATGAGTCTATGGCTCTCTGCTGTGTGATGAGTCTATGGCTCTCTGCTGTGTGATGAGTCCTTGTATGTACATTGAACCGTGGGAATCACAGGCTACACAGAATCCCCAACAGCACTTGCCCTGACAGTCTGCTAAGGCTACTACACAGGAGGGTATCTTTGTCTTTGTCTGATGAAAGATACACGGGTAGGGAAGGGGGGTGTGTTTGTTTTGTGTGTCTGTATGTCACTGTATACGTGTGTAGTGTGTGTGTGTGCAGTGTGTGTGCGTAGTGTGTGTGTAATGTGTGTGTGTGTGCAGTGTGTGTGTGTGGTGTGTGTGTGTGTGCAGTGTGTGTGTGCAGTGTGTAGTGTGTAATGTGTGTGTGCGGTGTGTGTGTGCAGTGTGTGTGTGTAATGTGTGTGTGTAATGTGTGTGTGCAGTGTGTGTGTGCGGTGTGTGTGCGATGTGTGTGTGTGCAGTGTGTGTGTGCAGTGTGTGTGTGCAGTGTGTGTAGTGTATGTGTGCGATGTGTGTGTGCGTGTGTGTGTGGGTGTGTAGTGTGTGTGTGTGCAGTGTGTGTGTAGTGTGCAATGTGTGTGTGTGTATGTAGTGTGTGTGTGGTGTGTGTGTGCAGTGTGTGTGTGTGTGTGCAGTGTGTGTGTAGTGTGCAATGTGTGTGTGTGTATGTAGTGTGTGTGTGGTGTGTGTGTGCAGTGTCTGTGTGTGTGCAGTGTGTGTGTGTGTGGTGTGTGTGTAGTGTGTGCGTGTGTGGTGTGCGTGTGTGGTGTGCGTGTGTGGTGTGCGTGTGTGTAGTGCGTGTGTGCAGTGTGTGTGCAGTGTGTGTGCAGTGTGTGTGTGCAGTGTGTGTGTGCAGTGTGTGTGTGTGGTGTGCGTGTGTCCGTGTGGGGAGCGGTGGTACAGTGGTTAGCGCTACGCTGCGCTACGAACCTGGCGACCCGGGTTCGATTCCCGCTCACGGCCAACACCAGTGACGATTATTTGAACCGGGCCTCCCCTAAGTCGACTCAGCCTCAAATGAGTAGCTGGTGCGGTGTGTAAACATCGACACTGGGGAGACAAAGGCGGCCGGGCGTGGTGTTGGCCACCCACCCCCTCGTGTGCCAGTAGCCTTCATAGGTGCTCCTACTGCTACTCGCTAACAGCACTTGCCCCTACAGTCTGCAACAGACTACACGGGGGATCTTTGTCTTTGTGTCCGTGACCAGCGCCCTCTGTGGAGGATGAGGCTCGTGAAGGACGCTGCTGCTACTGGGGCCAGTGCCAGGCTAGGTGCACCTTGAGGCTATCGCCTATACTATCTGTATAGTGTAAGTATATAGTGTAGTGTATAGCGTAGTGTATAGTGTAGTGTATAGTGTAGTGTATAGCGTAGTGTAGTGTATAGTGTAGTGTATAGTAGTGTAGTGTATAGTGTAGTGTATAGTGTAGTGTATAGCGTAGTGTAGTGTATAGTGTAGTGTATAGTAGTGTAGTGTATAGTGTAGTGTATAGTGTAGTGTATAGTAGTGTATAGTAGTGTAGTGTATAGTGTAGTGTAGTGTATAGTAGTGTAGTGTATAGTGTAGTGTATAGTAGTGTATAGTAGTGTAGTGTATAGTGTAGCGTAGTGTATAGTAGTGTAGTGTATAGTGTAGTGTAGCGTAGTGTATAGTAGTGTAGTGTATAGTGTAGTGTATAGTGTAGTGTATAGTAGTGTAGCGTATAGTGTAGTGTATAGTAGTGTGTAGTGTATAGTGTAGTGTATAGTAGTGTAGTGTATTGTATAGTCTATAGTAGTCTATAGTAGTGTATAGTGTAGTGTATAGTAGTGTATTGTATAGTCTATAGTAGTGTATAGTAGTGTAGTGCACAATGTAGTATACTTCAGCCCACCAATGCGTTGCAGAGTAAATCCACAACATTTACAAACTGAGTAGTTCGACGTTTCACTGCTAATTACATTATCCAGCATCAGGGGGCTGGATACAACAACCATTCTGGCAAATCTCTTCGCTACGATTGGCATTCACACTGAACGCGATGAACAATTACACCGGTCAACACACTTTTTCTGGTATTCCAAAGGTTGCAAGGTAATTTTGGGGTGTTGATTCCAAATCTGGCATCAGTTTTTGTCTATCACATCAGGTTTTTGAGATATCATATATTGCATTTCGATGTAAAGCTTTCGTGACTGCAGGGATTCATCTTCTTGGTTCTTTCGGTAAAGTCATCACGTAGAATGGAAATAATAAAATAATAAAAATAAAACTTCATAAAATTATTCTCACGACGTTTCGGCCACAACGCAAGCAGCCGTCCTCAGGCGAAGACCAAGTCTGTCGAGAAGACAGCGTCTGAATGACAATATTGCATTTTCAATAAAAACTGCGGAAGAAAAATCTTAAATAAATGTGGATATCTACATAAAATGATATTATAAACACACCATCCTAAAAACACAGCACCACGTTTTAACACTAAAGCAGTCACTGACTCGCAACAACTTGCAATCATAAGTGACAGAGTTAATTTCGGGTAAAATCAATGAAATTGGGGTATGCCGATAGCACAAAAATGAGATGTGATGGAGCAAATCTGAGCAAATCAGGTTTGGAATCGGCACCCTGAAATGAGTCTAGAACAGCTGCAAAAGTCCAGGCCAGAAAAAAAGTAGTTTTTTTGTTGACAAGTGTAATTGGTCGCGAAAGGCTCCGTGTTAAACTGTCATCGTCGTCGTCATCGTCGTCATCGTCGTCATCGTCGTCATCGTCGTCATCGTCGTCATCGTCGTCGTCATCGTCGTCATCGTCGTCATCGTCGTCATCGTCGTCATCGTCGTCATCGTCGTCATCGTCGTCATCGTCGTCATAGTCGTCGTCGTCATCGTCGTCATCGTCGTCATCGTCGTCATCGTCGTCATCGTCGTCATCATCGTCATCATCGTCGTCATAGTCGTCATCGTCATCGTCGTCGTTGTGGTGTGGACATATATAGCGGCAGCTACGCACGCCGATTCTAAATGTGGAGGGGGGAGGGGGGAGAAAGAAAAAAAAACCCGGAGGACCAACAGAAAAATATCCACGCGGTCACCACCACGGGGAGAGAGACACACGGGGAGAGAGACTCCAAATATACAGCAGCAGCAGCAGCAGGCGTCGTCAGGGTCGGGGTCAAACCCACGACCTCCTGTAGACCAGGCGAGGTAGTTAACATCTCCTAGCCACTGTGATGATGATGATGAGAGAGACGCAGACTCTAAATCTACAGCAGCAGGCATCGTCAGGGTCACGGGATCGAACCCACGACCTCCTCCATACCAGGCGAGTTAGTCAACATCTCCTAGCCACCGTGATGATGATGATGAGAGAGACGCAGACTCCAAATATACAGCAGCAGGCGTCAGGGTCGGGATCAAACCCACGACCTTCTGTAGACCAGGCGAGGTAGTCAACATCTCCCAGGGATAGAACCCACGACCTACTGTATACCAGGCGAGGTCGTCAACATCTCCCAGGGCTCGAACCCACGACCACCTGTAGACCAGGCGAGGTAGTCAACATCTCCCAGGGATGGAACCCACGACCTCCTGTAGACCAGGCGAGGTAGTCAACATCTCCCAGGGATCGATCCCACGACCTCCTGTAGACCAGGCGAGGTAGTCAACATCTCACAGGGCTCGAACCCACGACCTCCTGTAGACCAGGCGAGGTAGTTAACATCTCCCAGGGATCGATCCCACGACCTCCTGTAGACCAGGCGAGGTAGTCAACATCTCCCAGCCACTTTGGCGAGGTGTTAAACAGGAAAACCCAGATGCATGGCTCTGCTAAGCCTCAGCATTCCACACTGCCTCACTCTCCACTCTCACCACCACCACCACCATCTTCATCACCATCACGATGAAGATGCTGCTGATGATGCTGCTGATGATGCTGCTGACAATGCTGCTGATGATGATGCTGATGATGACAATGCTGATGATGATGATGATGCTGCTGACAATGCTGCTGAGACTCCAAATATACAGCAGCAGGCGTCAGGGTCGGGATCGAACCCACGACCTCCTGTAGACCAGACGAGGTAGTCAACATCTCTCAGGGCTCGAACCCACGACCTCCTGTAGACCAGGCGAGGTAGTCAACATCTCCTAGGGATCGAACCCACGACCTCCTGTAGACCAGGCGAGGTAGTCAACATCTCCTCGGGGTACAACCCACGACCTCCTGTAGACCAGGCGAGGTAGTCAATATCTCCCTGGGATCGAACCCACGACCTCCTGTAGACCAGGCGAGGTAGTCAACTTCTCCCAGGGCTCGAACCCACGACCTCCTGTAGACCAGGCGAGGAAGTCAACATCTCCCAGGGCTCGAACCCACGACCTCCTGTAGACCAGGCGAGGTAGTCAACATCTCCCAGGGCTCGAACCCACGACCTCCTGTAGACCAGGCGAGGTAGTCAATATCTCCCTGGGATCGAACCCACGACCTCCTGTAGACCAGGCGAGGTAGTCAACTTCTCCCAGGGCTCGAACCCACGACCTCCTGTAGACCAGGCGAGGAAGTCAACATCTCCCAGGGCTCGAACCCACGACCTCCTGTAGACCAGGCGAGGTAGTCAACATCTCCCAGGGCTCGAACCCACGACCTCCTGTAGACCAGGCGAGGTAGTCAACATCTCCCAGGGCTCGAACCCACGACCTCCTGTAGACCAGGCGAGGTAGTCAACATCTCACAGGGATCGAACCCACGACCTAGACCAGGCGAGGTAGTCAACATCTCCCTGGGCTCGAACCCACGACCTCCTGTAGACCAGGCGAGGTAGTCAACATCTCCTAGCCACTTTCGCGAGGTGTTAAACAGGAAAACCCAGATGCATGGCTCTGCTAAGCCTCAGCATTCCACACTGCCTCACTCTCCACTCTCACCACCACCACCATCTTCATCACCATCACGATGAAGATGCTGCTGATGATGCTGACAATGCTGCTGATGCTGCTGACAATGCTGCTGATGATGATGCTGATGATGACAATGCTGATGATGATGATGCTGCTGACAATGCTGCTGATAATGATGATGCTGACAATGCTGCTGCTGATGATGATGCTGATGACGCTGACAATGCTGCTGATGCTGATGCTGCTGATGATGATGATAATGCTGCTGATGCTGCCAATGATGAAGATGCTAACGATGACGCTGCGGATGCTGATGACGCTACTGCTGACAATGCTGCTGATGATGCTGCTGATGACGATGATGATAATTTTGCTGATGCTGTGTGAGTCTATGGCTCTCTGCTGTGTGATGAGTCTATGGGTCTCTGTGTGTGATGAGTCTATGGGTCTCTGCTGTGCGAGTCTATGGGTCTCTGCTGTGTGATGAGTCTATGGGTCTCTGCTGTGTGATGAGTTTGTGGGTCTCTGCTGTGTGATGAGTCTGTGGGTCTCTGCTGTGTGATGAGTCTTCAGGTCTCTGCTGTGTGATGAGTCTATGGGTCTCTGCTGTGTGATGAGTCTATGGGTCTCTGCTGTGTGATGAGTCTATGGCTCTCTGCTGTGTGATGAGTCTATGTGTCTCTGCTGTGTGATGAGTCTATGTGTCTCTGCTGTGTGATGAGTCTATGTGTCTCTGCTGTGTGATGAGTCTATGTGTCTCTGCTGTGTGATGAGTCTATGTGCACGTTGAACTTCTATCGCACCGTACGTAGCCAACCGAGCTAAACAGAGGTGCGCGGGAGATGTACAACAAACTAAACACGACAACACCACCACGCAGTTCTTAAAGAAATGCGTTTGTCAATCTCTACACGATGACGATGATTTAAAAGTGCAGCCCGGCTCCCCAGCGCCTTCCCCAATAACCGTGGAGGAAGAAGAAGCCTTCCAGGACAGGGCCGACGAATCGTCGCGATCCGAAAGCGTCGATCCAGGCTGCAAAGTGACATTGAACGCGGTCCAGAACTCCCGTAGCGCGGCGGTCGTGGTGGTCGTAGCGTTTCGCGAAGAACACACGGCGTCGTGAGGTCGACGGAAGTGGACGACAATCGCCGTCGCGTGGAAATCCACAGCAGCAGTCAGCGAATCAAGCGACTGCTCAACTTGCAGACATTCGACTTACGAACATTCAGGGATACGAACAAAACACGGTCGCCGTATGGCGAGAGTCGTAAGCTCAACTGCCGTGCAACAGATAGCGGCAGTGGCATCTACATCTGCAGAACGTGAAGAACCAGTGGCATCTACATCTGCAGAACGTGAAGAACCAGTGGCATCTACATCTGCAGAACGTGAAGAACCAGTGGGAGCTACATCTACAGAACGTGAAGAACCAGTGGCATCTACATCTGCAGAACGTGAAGAACCAGTGGCATCTACATCTGCAGAACGTGAAGAACCAGCGGCATCTACATCTGCAGAACGTGAAGAACCAGTGGCATCTACATCTGCAGAACGTGAAGAACCAGCGGCATCTACATCTGCAGAACGTGAAGAACCAGTGGCATCCACATCTACAGAACGTGAAGGACCAGTGGCATCTACATCTGCAGAACGTGAAGAACCAGCGGCATCTACATCTGCAGAACGTGAAGAACCAGTGGCATCTACATCTGCAGAACGTGAAGAACCAGTGGCATCCACATCTACAGAACGTGAAGGACCAGTGGCATCTACATCTGCAGAACGTGAAGAACCAGTGGCATCTACATCTGCAGAACGTGAAGAACCAGTGGCATCTACATCTGCAGAACGTGAAGAACCAGTGGCATCTACATCTGCAGAACGTGAAGAACCAGCAGCATCTACATCTGCAGAACGTGAAGAACCAGTGGCATCTACATCTACAGAACGTGAAGAACCAGTGGCATCTACATCTACAGAACGTGAAGAACCAGTGGCATCTACATCTGCAGAACGTGAAGAACCAGTGGCATCTACATCTGCAGAACGTGAAGAACCAGTGGCATCTACATCTGCAGAACATGAAGAACCAGGGGAATCTACATCTGCAGAACGTGAAGAACCAGCAGCATCTACATCTACAGAACGTGAAGAACCAGTGGCATCTACATCTACAGAACGTGAAGAACCAGTGGCATCTACATCTGCAGAACGTGAAGAACCAGTGGCATCTACATCTGCAGAACGTGAAGAACCAGTGGCATCTGCATCTGCAGAACGTGAAGAACCAGTGGCATCTACATCTGCAGAACGTGAAGAACCAGTGGCATCTACATCTGCAGAACGTGAAGAACCAGTGACATCTACAGAACGTGAAGAACCAGTGGCATCTACATCTACAGAACGTGAAGAACCAGTGGCATCTACATCTGCAGAACGTGAAGAACCAGTCGCATCTACATCTGCAGAACGTGAAGAACCAGTGGCATCTACATCTGCAGAACATGAAGAACCAGTGGCATCTACATCTACAGAACGTGAAGAACCAGTTGCATCTACATCTGCAGAACGTGAAGAATCAGTGGCATCTACACCTGCAGAACGTGAAGAACTACATCTGCAGAACGTGAAGAACCAGTTGCATCTACATCTGCAGAACGTGAAGAATCAGTGGCATCTACATCTGCAGAACATGAAGAACCAGTGGAATCTACATCTGCAGAACGTGAAGAACCAATGGCATCTACATCTACAGAACGTGAAGAACCAGTGGCATCTACATCTACAGAACATAAAGAACCAGTGGCATCTACACCTGCAGAACGTGAAGAACCAGTGGCATCTACATCTGCAGAACGTGAAGAACCAATGGCATCTACATCTACAGAACGTGAAGAACCAGTGGCATCTACATCTACAGAACATGAAGAACCAGTGGCATCTACATCTGCAGAACGTGAAGAACCAGTGGCATCTACATCTACAGAACGTGAGGAACCAATGGCATCTACATCTACAGAACGTGAAGAACCAGTAGCATCTACATCTACAGAACATGAAAAACCAGTGGCATCTACACCTGCAGAACGTGAAGAACCAGTGGCATCTACATCTGGAGAACGTGAAGAACCAGCGGCATATACATCTACAAAACGTGAAGAACCAGTGGCATCTACATCTACAGAACATGAAGAACCAGTGGCATCTACATCTGCAGAACGTGAAGAACCAGTGGCATCTACATCTGCAGAACGTGAAGAACCAGTGGCATCTACATCTGCAGAACGTGAAGAACCAGCAGCATCTACATCTGCAGAACGTGAAGAACCAGTGGCATCTACATCTACAGAACGTGAAGAACCAGTGACATCTACATCTACAGAACATGAAGAACCAGTGGCATCTACATCTGCAGAACGTGAAGAACCAGTGGCATCTACATCTGCAGAACATGAAGAACCAGTGGCATCTACATCTGCAGAACGTGAAGAACCAGCAGCATCTACATCTACAGAACGTGAAGAACCAGTGGCATCTACATCTACAGAACGTGAAGAACCAGTGGCATCTACATCTGCAGAACGTGAAGAACCAGTGGCATCTACATCTGCAGAACGTGAAGAACCAGTGGCATCTACATCTGCAGAACGTGAAGAACCAGTGGCATCTACATCTGCAGAACATGAAGAACCAGTGGCATCTACATCTGCAGAACGTGAAGAACCAGTGGCATCTACATCTGCAGAACATGAAGAACCAGTGGCATCTACATCTGCAGAACGTGAAGAACCAGTGGCATCTACATCTGCAGAACGTGAAGAACCAGTGACATCTACAGAACGTGAAGAACCAGTGGCATCTACATCTACAGAACATGAAGAACCAGTGGCATCTACATCTACAGAACGTGAAGAACCAGTTGCATCTACATCTGCAGAACGTGAAGAATCAGTGGCATCTACACCTGCAGAACGTGAAGAACTACATCTGCAGAACGTGAAGAACCAGTTGCATCTACATCTGCAGAACGTGAAGAATCAGTGGCATCTACATCTGCAGAACATGAAGAACCAGTGGCATCTACATCTGGAGAACGTGAAGAACCAATGGCATCTACATCTACAGAACGTGAAGAACCAGTGGCATCTACATCTACAGAACATAAAGAACCAGTGGCATCTACACCTGCAGAACGTGAAGAACCAGTGGCATCTACATCTGCAGAACGTGAAGAACCAATGGCATCTACATCTACAGAACGTGAAGAACCAGTGGCATCTACATCTACAGAACATGAAGAACCAGTGGCATCTACATCTGCAGAACGTGAAGAACCAGTGGCATCTACATCTACAGAACGTGAAGAACCAATGGCATCTACATCTACAGAACGTGAAGAACCAGTTGCATCTACATCTGCAGAACGTGAAGAATCAGTGGCATCTACACCTGCAGAACGTGAAGAACTACATCTGCAGAACGTGAAGAACCAGTTGCATCTACATCTGCAGAACGTGAAGAATCAGTGGCATCTACATCTGCAGAACATGAAGAACCAGTGGCATCTACATCTGCAGAACGTGAAGAACCAATGGCATCTACATCTACAGAACGTGAAGAACCAGTGGCATCTACATCTACAGAACATAAAGAACCAGTGGCATCTACACCTGCAGAATGTGAAGAACCAGTGGCATCTACATCTGCAGAACGTGAAGAACCAATGGCATCTACATCTACAGAACGTGAAGAACCAGTGGCATCTACATCTACAGAACATGAAGAACCAGTGGCATCTACATCTGCAGAACGTGAAGAACCAGTGGCATCTACATCTACAGAACGTGAAGAACCAATGGCATCTACATCTACAGAACGTGAAGAACCAGTAGCATCTACATCTACAGAACATGAAAAACCAGTGGCATCTACACCTGCAGAACGTGAAGAACCAGTGGCATCTACATCTGGAGAACGTGAAGAACCAGCGGCATATACATCTACAAAACGTGAAGAACCAGTGGCATCTACATCTACAGAACATGAAGAACCAGTGGCATCTACATCTGCAGAACGTGAAGAACCAGTGGCATCTACATCTGCAGAACGTGAAGAACCAGTGGCATCTACATCTGCAGAACGTGAAGAACCAGCAGCATCTACATCTGCAGAACGTGAAGAACCAGTGGCATCTACATCTGCAGAACGTGAAGAACCAGTGGCATCTACATCTGCAGAACGTGAAGAACCAGTGGCATCTACATCTGCAGAACATGAAGAACCAGTGGCATCTACATCTGCAGAACGTGAAGAACCAGCAGCATCTACATCTACAGAACGTGAAGAACCAGTGGCATCTACATCTACAGAACGTGAAGAACCAGTGGCATCTACATCTGCAGAACGTGAAGAACCAGTGGCATCTACATCTGCAGAACGTGAAGAACCAGTGGCATCTACATCTGCAGAACGTGAAGAACCAGTGGCATCTACATCTGCAGAACATGAAGAACCAGTGGCATCTACATCTGCAGAACGTGAAGAACCAGTGGCATCTACATCTGCAGAACATGAAGAACCAGTGGCATCTACATCTGCAGAACGTGAAGAACCAGTGGCATCTACATCTGCAGAACGTGAAGAACCAGTGACATCTACAGAACGTGAAGAACCAGTGGCATCTACATCTACAGAACATGAAGAACCAGTGGCATCTACATCTACAGAACGTGAAGAACCAGTTGCATCTACATCTGCAGAACGTGAAGAATCAGTGGCATCTACACCTGCAGAACGTGAAGAACTACATCTGCAGAACGTGAAGAACCAGTTGCATCTACATCTGCAGAACGTGAAGAATCAGTGGCATCTACATCTGCAGAACATGAAGAACCAGTGGCATCTACATCTGCAGAACGTGAAGAACCAATGGCATCTACATCTACAGAACGTGAAGAACCAGTGGCATCTACATCTATAGAACGTGAAGAACCAGTGGCATCTACATCTACAGAACATAAAGAACCAGTGGCATCTACAGACCGTGAAGAACCAGTGGCATCTACATCTGCAGAACGTGAAGAACCAATGGCATCTACATCTACAGAACGTGAAGAACCAGTGGCATCTACATCTACAGAACGCGAAAAACCAGTGGCATCTACACCTGCAGAACGTGAAGAACCAGTGGCATCTACATCTACAGAACGTGAAGAACCAATGGCATCTACATCTACAGAACGTGAAGAACCAGTGGCATCTACATCTACAGAACGTGAAGAACCAGTGGCATCTACATCTACAGAACGTGAAGAACCAGTAGCATCTACATCTACAGAACGTGAAAATCCAGTGGCATCTACACCTGTAGCACGTGAAGAACCAGTGGCATCTACATCTGGAGAACGTGAAGAACCAGTGGCATCTACATCTACAGAACGTGAAGAACCAGTAGCATCTACATCTACAGAACGTGAAGAACCAGTGGCATCTACATCTACAGAACGTGAAAAACCAGTGGCATCTACACCTGCAGAACGTGAAGAACCAGTGGCATCTACATCTACAGAACGTGAAGAACCAGTGGCATCTACATCTACAGAACGTGAAGAACCAGTGGCATCTACATCTACAGAACGCGAAAAACCAGTGGCATCTACACCTGCAGAACGTGAAGAACCAGTGGCATCTACATCTACAGAACGTGAAGAACCAGTGGCATCTACATCTGGAGAACGTGAAGAACCAGTGGCATCTACATCTACAGAACGTGAAGAACCAGTGGCATCTACATCTACAGAACGTTAAGAACCAGTGGCATCTACAGAACGTGAAGAACCAGTGGCATCTACATCTGCAGAACATGAAGAACCGGTGGCATCTACACCTGCAGAACGTGAAGAACTACATCTGCAGAACGTGAAGAACCAGTTGCATCTACATCTGCAGAACGTGAAGAATCAGTGGCATCTACATCTGCAGAACATGAAGAACCAGTGGCATCTACATCTGCAGAACGTGAAGAACCAATGGCATCTACATCTACAGAACATGAAGAACCAGTGGCATCTACATCTACAGAACGTGAAGAACCAGTGGCATCTACATCTACAGAACATAAAGAACCAGTGGCATCTACATCTGCAGAACGTGAAGAACCAGTGGCATCTACATCTACAGAACGTGAAGAACCAATGGCATCTACATCTGCAGAACGTGAAGAACCAATGGCATCTACATCTACAGAACGTGAAGAACCAATGGCATCTACATCTACAGAACGTGAAGAACCAATGGCATCTACATCTACAGAACGTGAAGAACCAGTGGCATCTACATCTACAGAACGCGAAAAACCAGTGGCATCTACACCTGCAGAACGTGAAGAACCAGTGGCATCTACATCTACAGAACGTGAAGAACCAGTGGCATCTACATCTGGAGAACGTGAAGAACCAGTGGCATCTACATCTACAGAACGTGAAGAACCAGTGGCATCTACATCTACAGAACGTTAAGAACCAGTGGCATCTACAGAACGTGAAGAACCAGTGGCATCTACATCTGCAGAACATGAAGAACCGGTGGCATCTACACCTGCAGAACGTGAAGAACTACATCTGCAGAACGTGAAGAACCAGTTGCATCTACATCTGCAGAATGTGAAGAATCAGTGGCATCTACATCTGCAGAACATGAAGAACCAGTGGCATCTACATCTGCAGAACATGAAGAACCAGTGGCATCTACATCTACAGCACGTGAAGAACCAGTGGCATCTACATCTACAGAACATAAAGAACCAGTGGCATCTACATCTGCAGAACGTGAAGAACCAGTGGCATCTACATCTACAGAACGTGAAGAACCAATGGCATCTACATCTGCAGAACGTGAAGAACCAATGGCATCTACATCTACAGAACGTGAAGAACCAATGGCATCTACATCTACAGAACGTGAAGAACCAATGGCATCTACATCTGCAGAACGTGAAGAACCAGTGGCATCTACATCTACAGAACGTGAAGAACCAGTGGCATCTACATCTGCAGAACGTGAAGAACCAATGGCATCTACATCTGCAGAACGTGAAGAACCAATGGCATCTACATCTACAGAACGTGAAGAACCAGTGGCATCTACATCTACAGAACATAAAGAACCAGTGGCATCTACAGAACGTGAAGAACCAGTGGCATCTACATCTGCAGAACGTGAAGAACCAATGGCATCTACATCTACAGAACGTGAAGAACCAGTGGCATCTACATCTACAGAACATGAAGAACCAGTGGCATCTACATCTGCAGAACGTGAAGAACCAGTGGCATCTACATCTACAGAACGTGAAGAACCAATGGCATCTACATCTACAGAACGTGAAGAACCAGTGGCATCTACATCTACAGAACGTGAAGAACCAGTAGCATCTACATCTACAGAACATGAAAAACCAGTGGCATCTACACCTGCAGAACGTGAAGAACCAGTGGCATCTACATCTGGAGAACGTGAAGAACCAGTGGCATCTACATCTGCAGAACGTGAAGAACCAATGGCATCTACATCTACAGAACGTGAAGAACCAGTGGCATCTACATCTACAGAACGTGAAGAACCAGTGGCATCTACATCTACAGAACATAAAGAACCAGTGGCATCTACAGAACGTGAAGAACCAGTGGCATCTACATCTGGAGAACGTGAAGAACCAGTAGCATCTACATCTACAGAACGTGAAGAACCAGTGGCATCTACACCTGCAGAACGTGAAGAACCAGTGGCATCTACATCTACAGAACGTGAAGAACCAGTAGCATCTACATCTACAGAACGTGAAGAACCAGTGGCATCTACATCTACAGAACGTGAAGAACCAGTGGCATATACATCTACAGAACGTGAAGAACCAGTGGCATCTACATCTGCAGAACGTGAAAAACCAGTGGCATCTACATCTGGAGAACGTGAAGAACCAGTGGCATCTACATCTACAGAACGTGAAGAACCAGTGGCATCTACATCTACAGAACATGAAGAACCAGTGGCATCTACATCTACAGAACGTGAAGAACCAGTGGCATCTACACCTGCAGAACATGAAGAACCAGTGGCATCTACTGTACTATTATCATACACTAGCCTTCTGCCCGTCCAAGGATTGCAGTAAATCTGAAACTTCCAAGCGCAGATCAGCCCACGACTTGATAATCAACGCATCCGTTAGTGTGCAATTAGTAAGGCCGCGGTGACACAGAAACTTATTTCATTGAGAAGGTGATAATCCCTCGTTCATCACGACGTCCATTTTACTTCGATGTCTCAACAGCGTCACGGAGGTCGCGAGGTGACGTGAGGGTTTGTAGTGAGGGTTGAGTTGACGTCACGCGCTCATGAATATTAATGAGGGGGGGTGCATGTGGAGTGACGTCACCTGCTCATGATTATTAATGAGGGGGGGGTGCATGTGGAGTTACGTCACCTGGTCATGAATATTAATGGGGGGGGGGTGCATGTGGAGTGACGTCACCTGGTCATGAATATTAATGAGGGGGGGGTGCATGTGGAGTGACGTCACCTGGTCATGAATATTAATGAGGGGGGGGTGCATGTGGAGTGACGTCACCTGGTCATGAATATTAATGAGGGGGTGTCCATGTGGAGTGACGTCACCTGGTCATGAATATTAATGAGGGGGGTGCATGTGGAGTGACGTCACGCGCGGGACACACAGACATTCTGGGCTCATGATCGTAGCAAGTAGCGGTGCAAACACGACCACAATGTCACAGCTGTGTAGCAAAGCCGTGTGTAGTATAGTACTATACTAGTAAGATGGTATAGTATTATACTAGCATGATGGTATAGTACTATACTAGTAAGATGGTATAGTACTATACTAGTAAGATGGTATAGTACTATACTAGCAAGATGGTATAGTACTATACTAGCATGATGGTATAGTACTATACTAGTAAGATGGTATGGTGGTTGTGTGTTGTGTAGTATTGTACTGTGGTGGTGGTTGTTGTTGTTGTGTGGTATTGTGGTGGTGGTTGTTGTTGTTGTGTGGTATTGTGGTGGTGGTTGTTGTGCTGTATTGTGGTGGTGGTTGTTTTGTGCTGTATTGTGGTGGTGGTGGTTGTTGTTGTGCTGTATTGTGGTGGTGGTGGTTGTTGTGCTGTATTGTGGTGGTGGTGGTTGTTGTTGTGCTGTATTGTGGTGGTGGTGGTTGTTGTGCTGTATTGTGGTGGTGGTTGTTGTTGTGCTGTATTGTGGTGGTGGTTGTTGTGCTGTATTGTGGTGGTGGTTGTTGTTGTGCTGTATTGTGGTGGTGGTGGTTGTTGTTGTGCTGTATTGTGGTGGTGGTTGTTGTTGTGCTGTATTGTGGTGGTGGTGGTGGTTGTTGTTGTGCTGTATTGTGGTGGTGGTGGTTGTTGTGCTGTATTGTGGTGGTGGTTGTTGTTGTGCTGTATTGTGGTGGTGGTGGTTGTTGTGCTGTATTGTGGTGGTGGTTGTTGTTGTGCTGTATTGTGGTGGTGGTTGTTGTTGTGCTGTATTGTGGTGGTGGTGGTTGTTGTGCTGTATTGTGGTGGTGGTGGTTGTTGTGCTGTATTGTGGTGGTGGTGGTTGTTGTGCTGTATTGTGGTGGTGGTTGTTGTTGTGCTGTATTGTGGTGGTGGTGGTTGTTGTTGTGCTGTATTGTGGTGGTGGTGGTTGTTGTGCTGTATTGTGGTGGTGGTTGTTGTTGTGCTGTATTGTGGTGGTGGTGGTTGTTGTGCTGTATTGTGGTGGTGGTGGTTGTTGTGCTGTATTGTGGTGGTGGTGGTTGTTGTGCTGTATTGTGGTGGTGGTTGTTGTGCTGTATTGTGGTGGTGGTTGTTGTTGTGCTGTATTGTGGTGGTGGTGGTTGTTGTGCTGTATTGTGGTGGTGGTGGTTGTTGTGCTGTATTGTGGTGGTGGTTGTTGTGCTGTATTGTGGTGGTGGTGGTTGTTGTGCTGTATTGTGGTCGTGGTTGTTGTTGTGCTGTATTGTGGTGGTGGTGGTTGTTGTGCTGTATTGTGGTGGTTGTTGTGCTGTATTGTGGTGGTGGTTGTTGTGCTGTATTGTGGTCGTGGTTGTTGTTGTGCTGTATTGTGGTGGTGGTTGTTGTTGTTGTTGTTGTTGTTTACCTGATGGAGTTGTGGGTCCCGTCGATTCTCCAAACAGCAGCCTCAGGAAGTCATCCTCGAACGCGTCGCTCATCGATCACTCACCAACTCACTCACCAACTCACTCACTCACTCACCAACTTACTCACCCAATCATTCAGTCACTCACTCACTCACCCACCCACTCACCCACCCACTCACCAACTCACCCACCAACTCACCCACCCACCAACTCACTCACCCACTCACTCACCTACCCACTCAACCACTCACTCACCCACCCACTAACTCACTCACACACTCACCTACCCACTCACTCACCAACTCACCAAATCACTCACTCACTCACCCACTAACTCACTCACCAACTCACTCACCAACTCACTCACCCACCCACTCAACCCACTCACTCACTCACTCATCCACTCACCCACCAACTCACCCACTCACCCACCACTCACTCACCCACCCACTCAACCACTCACTAACCCACCCACTAACTCACACACTCACCTACCCACTCACTCACCCACTCACCCAATCAGTCACTCACTCACTCACCCACTCACCCAACCACCAACTCACCCACTCACCAACTCACCCACTCACTCACCCAATCACTCATTCACCCACCCACCAACTCACCCACCCACCAACTCACCCACCCACTCACTCCCACACTCACTCACCCACTCACTCACCCACTCACCAACTCACTCACTCACCCACTCACTCACTCACCAACTCACTCACCCACTCACTCACCCACTCACTCACTCACCCACCCACCCACTCACCACTCACTCACCCACTCACCCACTCACCCACTCACCCACTCACCCACTCACTCACCCACTCACTCACCCACTCACTCACTCACTCACCCACCCACCCACTCACCACTCACTCACTCACCACTCACCCACTCACTCACCCACTCACTCACCCACTCACTCACCCACCAACTCACCCACTCACCCTCCCGCTCAACTCCCTCGGCTCGCCTCACCACCCCCTCTCTCCTCCGCAGCAACAACAACAACAGCAGCAGCAACAACGGCAGTTTGTTGTTGTTTGTTGCGGCTCGCTGTAGTTTTGGTTGTGGCTTTCTTTGGTTGTTGTTGTTGTTGTGGTGGTGGCGGTGGTGGTGGCGCTCCGCTCGCTCGCAACTTTACCCGGGACGCGTGACGTCACGCCCCGCCTGCCGGAACTCGGCCGGAGCTCTACCTCCACCGGAAGACGCGGTGGGTCTACCGGAAGAGGAAGATGTCTTCCGGAAGACGAGGCGAGCTTAGAGAAGACCGAAGAGGTTCTACCGGAATAGGTAGATGTCTTCCGGAAGACGAGGCGAGCTTAGAGAAGACCGAAGAGGTTCTACCGGAATAGGTAGATGTCTTCCGGAAGACGAGGCGAGCTTAGAGAAGCCAGAAGTTGATCTACCGGAAGAGGAAGATGTCTTCCGGAAGACGAGGCGAGCTTAGAGAAGACCGAAGAGGTTCTACCGGAATAGGTAGATGTCTTCCGGAAGATGAGGCGAGCTTAAAGAAGACAGAAGTTGATCTACCGGAATAGGAAGATGTCTTCCGGAAGATGAGGCTAGCTTAGAGAGGCCACTAGATCTACCGGAAGAAGAAGATGTCTTCCGGAAGACGAGGATAGCTTAGAGAAGCCAGAAGTTGATCTACCGGAAGAGGAAGATGTCTTCCAGAAGAGGGGGGAGCTTAGAGCAGTCTAGGAGGATCTACCGGAAGTGGAAGATGTCTTCCGGAAGTCCAGGTTGATAATCTACCGGAAGAAGAAGTCGTCTTCTGGAAGAGGAAGAACAGGTCCAGAAGTGCTAGAGGCCGTCCAGAAGAGGAATTGGTCTTCCGGAAGATTGGAACTCTCAAGAAGAGAAGCCAACTGCGAGAAGGGGAATACATCTTCCAGGAGAGGGGATCTTGACGTGAAACTTTCGTGATTGCACGAATTAATGTTCTTGTTTTTTTATTTTTACGGCGCGTTTGTCGCTTGTGACATTTTAAATTTATTTTAAATTTATTTTATTATTTTTTTTTGCTTTCTACGTGACTTTACCGAAGCTGAAACGATTTCTTCCTGGAAGATCGAGACCTCTTCCAGAACTTCCGGAAGACGTCTACCGCCACCGGTAGACGGCTCGCCATGCGGATGTGGACTATGAAATGTGGCAGCATTCTCAAGTGCTGGTGACGATGAGATGTTGACTACCTCGCCTGGTCTACAGGAGGTCGTGGGTTCCATCCCTGGGAGATGTTGACTACCTCGCCTGGTCTACAGGAGGTCGTGGGTTCTGTCCGTATGCGATCGAAACGTCGCCATTTATTTCATTTCACACCAACGTGAATTGACCGAAAGAACCAACAAATAGGGGAAAACCTACTCACAACCCTCTTTAATCTCATAGAGTTTCCCCCCTTGACCACGCATACACACAGCAACCAAACACATTCCTGCGGAGGGAGCTGGTAGGAACGTCGGGTTGCTCGGTCAATGGCCTGCAGGGTCAACGGCGGCGTGGTGTATTCCGCAAATATGGCCGACTGTGAGGGCGGGCACAAGCCGGCGTGAGTAGGTGAAACGTTGAGTTTTATAAGGGTACCACGGGGTGAGCAGCCACTCCCCACCCAGCCCCACCCAGCCCCCACCCAGCCACTCCCCACCCTCCCCACCCAGCCCCACCCTCCCCACCTAGCCCCGCCCCACCCTCCCCACCCAGCCCCACCCTCCCCACCCAGCCTCTCCCCACCCAGCCCCTCCCTCCCCACCCAGCCCCACCCTCCCCACCCTCCCCACCCAGCCCCTCCCCACCCTCCCCACCCAGCCCCTCCCTGCACGACGGACGGACACAATAATCCCCTGTGGGCTGGTGTAACCAGGAGGTTCCTAGCAGTAAAGTAATATAACAGCTCTCTTCACAGGCTACAGTAATCTTGCTGGAGCAGCAACACCCTGATGACGGAGGCTTGCCTTGCCTTCGAATCGCCGTGATTTAATTTAGTTTCATTTATTTTATTTTGTTACCGAAACCACGATCGCATTGTCAGGATCACAGTTTTCAAGACAATCCTAAGAATCGATATCTCCATATAGCGTTTAAAAGAGAAAAAATATATTAAAACAACTTTTTAAACGTTTAAATCATCACCGGTTCCCGTGCTAGAATATCGACAATCAATTTCAAAGACAGTGCATAACATTATCATAGTTGTGTTTTTTTTTTGCATTCCGACCGCAGGTATTGTGGTCAATGCAAACATGACTCCTTGTAAAAAAAAGGTGTCAGTTTTGTTGCCAGATAAAAGGGTAAAAAAACAATTATCGAGTGGTGGTTACTCCTGTCACAGGTGCTGGCTAAAGTGACCCCTAGGGATAGAGTCATCTTGTTGGGTGACTTCAATGCCCGAGTTGGTCATGATGCTGCCACCTGGTCTGGAGTGATTGGAAGGCATGGGCCAGATCAGCTCAATAATAACGGTAGGAGGCTGCTAGATTTGTGTGCAGCCCATGGGCTTGTAATTACCAACACGCTCTTCCGGCATCGGTGCATCCACACAACATCATGGATGCATGCCGGGTCCAAGCAAGAACATCTGCTGGACTACATAGTGACAGAACAAGATCTGCCCTCTGACCATCGACTTGTCATCTGTAAGCTGCGCCTGCCATTTTCCCACTCATGTGGTGGGTGTACACCCAGGACCCCATTCCAACCCACAGTGGCCTGGTCTCAGCTAGCTGATGAAAGTTGCAAGCGAGAATTTCATCATCGCTTGCAGCTGGGGTTGGCATCGTCCCCCACTCCTCCTGATGTCGAGGGTAAATGGGCGAGGTTTAGGACTGTGACTCATGCAGCTGCAATGGCTGCTATGGGTATGCGGTCCAGACCTCCCCAGAGACCCTGGCTGACAGAGGAGGTGTTCAGGATGGTTGAGAAAAAGCGACAGGCCCACTCTCATCGGCTACAGCATCCCACGTCAGAGAATGAGGCGGCTTACCGCAGCCTTCGCTCGGAGGTTCGGAGAGCCGTGAGGCGCTGCAAGGATGGGTGGTGGTCGCGGGTTGCTGAGGTGGTGGAACCTGCCTCAGTGGCCCGTGAGTTACCAGGTTACCAGGTTACCAGGTTACTGGGTCACAGCAGATTCCCAGGTTCGGCCTCTTCCACGACCCCAACTTTACACACAGCGAGCTGTCGCCGTGGTCACCGTCACCGCCGTCGCCATGGTCACTGCCGTCGCCATGGTCACCGTCGCCATGGTCACCGCTGTCGCCATGGTCACCGCCGTCGCCATGGTCACCGCCGTCGCCATGGTCACCGCCGTCGCCATGGTTACCGTCACCGCCGTCGCCATGGTCACCGTCACCGCCATGGTCACCGCCATCGCCATCACCACCGTTGCCATGGTCACCGCCGTCGCCGTGGTCACCGTCACCGCCGTCGCCACGGTCACTGCCGTCGCCACGGTCACCGCCGTCGCCATGGTCACCGCCGTCGCCATGGTCGCCGCCGTCGCCGTCGCCATCACTACCGTCGCCGTGGCCACGGCCTCCTAGATGAGCGGCAGCACCAGGGCGGCCAGCTCGTCCACGTCGGTGAGGCCCGGGTAGCGCCGCAGCACCAACTCAACCTGCGCCGCCGACGCCGGGAACACCGCCAGCAGCTGGCGCCGGGCAAGCGCCACCGCAGCGGCAGCAGCAGCACCACCATCACCACCGTCACCACCGTCACCAACGTCACCACCACCGCCGCCGTGGCCACGCTGCTGCTGCTGATGCTGATGATGATCACCATCGGCGTCGACGTGGTGATGACGATGCTGCTGATGATGCTGCTGATGATGCTGTTGCTGCTGATGCTGCTGCTGCTGTTGCTTCTGTTGATGCTGCTGCTGTTGCTGCTGCTGCAGCTGCCGTCTGGGACTGAAGGCCCGGCCCCCCCCACCTCGCCCTCCCCCACCTCGCCCCCCCCCCACCTCGCCCCCCCCCCACCTCGCCCCCCCCCACCTCGCCCCCCCCCACCACGGCCCCCCCCACCACCACCACGGCCCCCACCCACCTCACCCCGGGGCTTCCCGCTGCTGCACGGCCCGGCCACGTGGCTGTGGGGAGAAGGGGTCAGGAGGTCAGAGTTGAGGGGTCATCTCCACCAACACCGTCACCACCACCGCCACCACCACCACCTCCACCACACCCACCACCTCCACCACACCCACCACCGCCACCACCACCACCACCACCTCCACCACACCCACTACCACACCCGCCACCGCCACCACCACCACCACCTCCACCACCACCACCACCACCTCCACCACCACCACCACCTCTACCATAACCACCACCTACACCACCACCACCACCACCTCCACCACCACCACCACCCCCACCACCTCCACCACCACCACCACCCCCACCACCTCCACCACCACCACCAGCACCTCCACCACCACCACCACCACCTCCACCACCACCACCACCCCCACCACCACCACACCCACCACCACACCCGCCACCGCCACCACCACCACCACCTCCACCGCCACCACCACCACCACCACCGCCACCACCACCACCACCACCACCACCTCTACCACCACCACCCCCACCACCACCACCTCCACCACCACCACCACCTCCACCACCACCACCACCAGCACCTCCACCACACCCACCACACCCACCGCCACCACCGCCGCCGCCACCGCCACCACCGCCACCACCACCACCACCACCCCCACCACCACCACCACCCCCACCACCACCTCTACCACCACCACCCCCACCACCACCACCTCCACCACCACCACCACCTCCACCACCACCACCACCAGCACCTCCACCACCACCACCTCCACCACCGCCACCACCGCCACCTCCACCACCACCGCCACCTCCACCACCACCACAGTGACCTGTCTCCTGCCGTGGGGCCCAGCGAGAGGAAGGTGTCGAGCGAGGGGCCCCGGGGCCCCAGGGGGTCGTCGGGGATGAGGAAGATCCCCGCGGCGAACGTGAACTGTAGCAGCCTGCAGCTCACACAGACATGTCACGTGGTGGGTGGGTGGGTGGGTGAGTGGGTGGGTGGGTGAGTGAGTGAGTGGGTGAGTGAGTGAGTGGCTGAGTGAGTGGGTGAGTGGCTGAGTGAGTGAGTGGTTGAGTGGTTGAGTGAGTGGGTGAGTGAGTGAGTGGGTGGGTGAGTGAGTGGGTGAGTGCTCACCGCTCTCGCACGATGTCCCTCCAGGCGGGTGACTCTGTGATCAAGTCCCGCAGGTTGTCGTTGGTGACGATGACACCACCCGTGTGCTCAGCCAGGTGCAGCAGGAACCTGGGGTGGGGGCAGCCACACCGCTCGCTCACTCACCCGCTCACCCGCTCGCTCACTCGCTCAGCCACTCACTCACTCAGCCACTCACTCACTCAGCCACTCACTCACTCAGCCACTCGCTCACTCACCCGCTCGCTCACCCACTCAGCCACTCGCTCGCTCACTTACCCACTCACTCACTAAGACACTCAGTCACTCGCTCACTCACCCACTCACTCAGACACTCACTCACCCACCCACCCACCCCCCCACCCACCCACCCCCCCACCCACCCACCCACTCATTCACTCACTCAGCCACTCAATCACTCACTCAGCCACTCGCTCACTCACCCGCTCACTCACTCACTCGCTCACTCACTCACTCAGCCACTCACTCACTCAGCCACTCACTCACGCACCCACTCACTCGCTCACTCAGCCACTCACTCACTCAGCCACTCACTCACCCGCTCACTCACTCACTCGTTCACTCACTCGCTCCCCTGCTCAGCCACTCGCTCACTCAACTCACTCAGCGAGTCCACCATCCACTCAGCGGCAGCCAGAAGTATGGAGACACTCTGGCGGTTGTTGTGGTGGTGGTTGTGGTGGTTGCGGTAGTGGTTGCGGTAGTGGTTGCGGTGGTGGTTGCGGTGGTTGCGGTGGTTGCGGTAGTGGTTGCGGTGGTGGTTGTGGTGGTTGCGGTGGTGGTGGTGGTGGTAGTGGTTGTTGTGGTTGTGGTGGTGGTAGTTGTGGTAGTGGTGGTAGTTGTGGTAGTTGTGGTGGTGGTAGTTGTGGTGGTGGTGGTAGTTGTGGTGGTGGTAGTTGTGGTGGTGGTAGTTGTGGTGGTGGTGGTAGTTGTGGTAGTTGTGGTGGTGGTGGTGGTGGTAGTTGTGGTAGTTGTGGTGGTGGTGGTTGTGGTGGTGGTGGTGGTGGTACCGGTCGTCGTGTGCCGACACGGTGCGTCCCTCCACGAGTCGTGACGGGGTGGTGGTGGTGGTGGTAGTGGTGGTGGTGGTAGTTGTGGTAGTTGTGGTGGTGGTGGTGGTGGTTGTGGTGGTGGTGGTACCGGTCGTCGTGTGCCGACACGGTGCGTCCCTCCACGAGTCGTGACGGGGTGGTGGTGGTGGTGGTAGTGGTGGTGGTGGTAGTTGTGGTAGTTGTGGTGGTGGTGGTGGTGGTTGTGGTGGTGGTGGTGGTACCGGTCGTCGTGTGCCGACACGGTGCGCCCCTCCACGAGTCGTGACGGGGTGGTGGTGGTGGTTGTGCTAGTTGTGGTGGTGGTGGTTGTGCTAGCTGTGGTGGTGGTGGTAGTACCGGTCGTCGTGTGCCGACACGGTGCGCCCCTCCACGAGTCGTGACGGGGTGAACGAGAGGAGCCCCAACTCACTCAGCTGCCGCAGCACCTGCGGCTCTGGGGGGGGGGGGGGAGGGGCAGGGGGGGATAAGGGGGGGGCAAGGGGGGGGGGAGGGGGGGGGGGGGAAAGGGGGGGGGGAGGGGGGGCAAGGGGGGGGATAAGGGTGGGGCAAGGGGGGGTGGAGGGGGGGGAAAGGGGGGTGAGGGTGGGGGGAGTAGGAGGTTGGTGGGTGAGTAGTGGTGGTGGTGGTGGTGAGTATTGGTGAGTAGTGGTGGTGGTGGTGGTGAGTAGTAGTAGTAGTGGTGGTGGTGAGTAGTAGTAGTACCGGTGACGTTGGGGTCGTGCCGTGTGCGGTACTGCGGTATGAACACGGTGATGTTGCGGTGGCCGCGCTCCCAGAAGAAGCGCACCGCCAGGGCGACGCCGCGGCACGAGAAGAAGCGGTGCAGCCCGTGCCTACGGGGTCAAGGGGTCAAGGGGTCAAGGGGTGAGATACGGGGTCATGGGGTCACGGGGCGTGGGGTGAGATACAGGGTCATGGGGTCACGGGGCGTGGGGTGAGATACGGGGTCACAGAATAATGGGTCGCGGGGTGAGATACGGGGTCATGGGGTCAAGGTCAAATACAGGGTCACGGAGTCATGGGGTCGCGGGGTGAGATACGGGGTCACGGAGTCATGGGGTCGCGGGGTGAGATACGGGGTCAAGGAGTCATGGGGTCATGGGGTGAGATACAAAGTCATGGGGTCACGGGGTGAGATATGGGGTCACGGGGTCAAGGGGTGAGATACGGGGTCATGGGGTCGCAAAGTCACGGGGTGAGATACAAGCTCACGGGGTCACGGGGTGAGATATAAGGTCACGGGGTCACGGGGTCACCGCCCCCGCTCTCTGTGCGGCAGGGGCCACTCACGTCATGGCCACGTTGCTGCCGTCCACGATGACGTGCCGCAGGCCGTCGCGCCCCGCCGCACTGCTCAGCGCCAGCGAGAACGGGGCGGCGATGGTCGCGCGGAACATCGTCTCCGGATTCACCTCCTCCATCTCCTCCATCTCCTCCATCTCCTCCTCCTCCTCCACCGCCGCCGCCTTTGCCGGCTGCTGAAACGGCAACCTGTGCGGCAACAACGCCGCCCAACCGGCTTTGCCGGCTTTGAAGGCCCCGGCAGGCCTGCCCGGCCTAGCGTGCCTAGCCGGCCTGACCCCCTCCTCCCCCTCCTCCTCCACCGCCTCCACCGCCTCCTTTGCCGGCGGCTGAAACGGCGTCCTGTGCGGCAACAGCGCCGCCCAGCCGGCCTTGCCGGCCCTGAAGGCCCCGGCGACTCTCCCCGGCGGTTTGGGCGGCCTGCCCTCCACGCCGGCGCCGGGCGGGAGGTCTCCCCCGGGGTCGTCGCTCGCTCCGAAGTCCTCCGCCTCCAGGATGTCGAAGTCGTCTTCCTCGGTGGCGGTGGTCAGAGGCGTTGCTCGGTAGATGTCGTGGTCCCCCATCTCCCCCACCTCCTCCTCTTCATCGTCACCGTCAACGCCCTTGTGAGCGACGACGCGGCCGCAACCCTCATCCTCATCCTCCGGCCAATCGGCGCAGACCTCCTCCTCCCGGCACCGCTCGGCACCGCCGGCGCCGCTCACCGCGATCGCCACGTACTCAAAGACTCGCGACGCCGTCGGCGGTCTCGCCCGGTACTCTGCCGCGGCGGCACCGGCGCCGGCGACGTCCCCGGCACCGGCGCCGCGCATCCGGTTGAGCTCCCGCAGGAGGCTCCCGGCGTCGTAGGTGCCGGTCCTGACCGAGGCCTCCTCTACCTCCCGCCGGGAGTAGCCGCAGGCCTTCGCCGCTTGCAGCACGAGCACCGGGGGGGAACCGTCCACGACGCAGAAATCTCCGGTGTCGCCGCCGTCGCCGCCGTCGCCGTCGTCCCGGTCGACGGTCGCCACGGTGACGCCGCCGCCGGCGTCGCCGCGGTTACCGGGAGACGCGGTCCAGCGGCTCCCTCCCTTCTCCTTCTCGCGTTCCTCCTCCTCCTGCCGCCTCGGCCGCTCCTCCTGCCGCTGCTGCTGCTGCTCTGCCCGTGACGCTGTGCCGCTACCACCACCACCGCCACCGCCGCCACCACCGCCACCACCGCCACCACCGCCACCACCGCCACCACCAACGCCACCACCAACGCCGCCGCCACCACCACCACCAACGCCGCCGCCGCCGTCCCTGCCAGCGCCCGGCTGCTGCTGCTTCTGGCGCTGCTCCGGCACCACCACCACAGCCGCCACCCCCCTCCTGCTGCTGCTGATGTCCCCGTATCACTGCCGCCGCCACCGCACGCTCGTGCCACAGCGCCAGCAGTGGGCTGGGGTAGGCGCCGGCCAGCTCCAGCAGCTCGCGCTTGAGGCTCGTGGGCAGCAGCAGCAGCTCCGTCGTGTGGCGGTCGGGCGCCGCCTCCACCAGCAGCTTGAAGTCGCGCTTGGTGGTGGCGGTGGTGGTGGCGGTGGTGGTGGCGGCGGTCTCCAGCACCACCTAGGGGCGCCGTGACGGTGGCGAGATGTTAACCGCCTCGCCTGGTACGCAGGAGGTCGTGGGTTCAATCCAGACCCTGTGAGATGTTGACTACCTCGCCTGGTACGCAGGAGGTCGTGGGTTCAATCCAGACCCTGTGAGATGTTAACTACCTCGCCTGGTGTACAGGAGGTCGTGGGTTCAATCCAGACCCTGTGAGATGTTGACTACCTTGCCTGGTACGCAGGAGGTCGTGGGTTCAATCCAGACCCTGTGAGATGTTGACTACCTCGCCTGGTGTACAGGAGGTCGTGGGTTCAATCCAGACCCTGTG
Source organism: Lampetra fluviatilis (assembly GCF_964198595.1). Classification (NCBI taxonomy): domain Eukaryota; kingdom Metazoa; phylum Chordata; class Hyperoartia; order Petromyzontiformes; family Petromyzontidae; genus Lampetra; species Lampetra fluviatilis. The sequence continues at coordinate 1,384,957 of NC_136344.1, read as the reverse complement.
AGATGTTAACTACCTCGCATGGTACGCAGGAGGTCGTGGGTTCAATCCAGACCCTGTGAGATGTTGACTACCTCGCCTGGTGTACAGGAGGTCGTGGGTTCAATCCAGACCCTGTGAGATGTTGACTACCTCGCCTGGTACGCAGGAGGTCGTGGGTTCAATCCAGACCCTGTGAGATGTTGACTACCTCGCCTGGTGTACAGGAGGTCGTGGGTTCAATCCAGACCCTGTGAGATGTTGACTACCTCGCCTGGTACGCAGGAGGTCGTGGGTTCAATCCAGACCCTGTGAGATGTTGACTACCTCGCCTGGTGTACAGGAGGTCGTGGGTTCAATCCAGACCCTGTGAGATGTTAACCGCCTCGCCTGGTGTACAGGAGGTCGTGGGTTCAATCCAGACCCTGTGAGATGTTGACTACCTCGCCTGGTGTACAGGAGGTCGTGGGTTCAATCCAGACCCTGTGAGATGTTAACTACCTCGCCTGGTGTACAGGAGGTCGTGGGTTCAATCCAGACCCTGTGAGATGTTAACTACCTCGCCTGGTGTACAGGAGGTCGTGGGTTCAATCCAGACCCTGTGAGATGTTAACTACCTCGCCTGGTGTACAGGAGGTCGTGGGTTCAATCCAGACCCTGTGAGATGTTAACTACCTCGCCTGGTGTACAGGAGGTCGTGGGTTCAATCCAGACCCGGTGAGATGTTAACTACCTCGCCTGGTAGGCAGGAGGTCGTGGGTTCGATCTGCGTGTGACCTGGACGATGCCTGGCTGCTGTGTAACCGGAGTCTGCGTCTCTCTCTCGCCTCTCTATCATCACGGCGGCGATGATGACGATGATGATGACAGAGGGAGATATTAAATTACATTTTTTGTCAAATGCGGAAAATTTGGTTCGACCGTGGATTGTCAACGGAAACTCCCTCGGACAGACCTCACCAAAAACAGTCCCCGCTGTTCCATGCAGCCGCTATCAACAATCCCTTCCCGTGTAAACGTGCCGGCTACCGTGGCACAGAGGTCGCAAAAGGGTTTTGATTCCTTACCCCGTACCCGGCCGCACCAGGGTCGCAAACGGGTACCCGTACCCATACCCGGCCGGGTACGGGTAGCCAGGTCTCGGGTAGGGTACGGGTATCAGGTACCCGATTGCGACCTCTGCCATGGTACCAGCCGTGCTACATAGGCCGTATCAAACCTCCCTTCACACAGAGCCCGCGAGCGCTGCACGTTCCGTTTGCGTTAACAACAAAAGCTTCCTCTGAGAAGAGAGAGAGAAAGAAAATAGAACAAGAACCCGACACGCAACGTATTTAAGTTGTAGAAAATCTGACTTGAGGAATTATTACTGCTAACCCTACTCCCTCCCTTTGATGCTGCTAATCCTACATAATGCACGGACATAATATGACTTTGAGACCCCCCCACCACCTCCTACGCATTCCACAAGTAGTGACTAATCCCATATCTGCATTTCCCATAAACATGCTAAATTCCTCTGTTGATATGCAAATTCCTTTGTCAAGGTGCTCTTCCCCCCTCTAACCCAGCTTAAATATACGCTGCCAAGCTTGGTGGTGTTCATTCAGACGCTGTCTTCCCGACAGACCTGTTCTTCACCTGAGGACGGCTGCTTGCGTTGTGGCCGAAACGTCGTGAGAATTATTTTATTATGTTTTATTTTTATTATTGTATTATTTGACGGCTGCTTGCGTTGTGGCCGAAACGTCGTGAGAATTGTATTTTATGAAGTTTTATTTTTATTATTTTATTATCTCCCTTCTACGTGATGACTTTACCGAAAGAACCAAGAAGATGAATCCCTGCTGCAGTCACGAAAGAAGCTTTACATCGAAATTTGAGGAACGTAGTCCGTTCCGTGAGCGGGGTGCGGGCGGGCAGGCGGGCGAAAGGATGTAATCGCTGCACCGTCGAGTTCACCTCTTCCTCGCATTGCTCCCCATCGTCGCCACCGCCACCGGCGCCCAACAAGCCGGCGAAGAACTGCAGGCGGCTGAGCAGCAGCGCCGAAGGTTCGGCCCCGCCAAGGGCGCGGAGGCGGCCGCGTCCGTCCAAGGCGGCCGTGTCCACCAGCGCCGCAGAGTCCCACTCCAGACAGCGGCAGAAGAGGCCCCGGGCTCCCTGGAGCACGCAAACGAGCTCCCGACGGAGAGTTTCCTCCTCCTGCTGCTGCTGTTCGCAAAGCCCCACTAGCAGGAGCTGGGGGGGGGGGGGAGCGGTGGTGCAGCGGTTGGGGGGGTGGGGCTCCGAGCCAATCGGTGGCGATTGTCTGAAGCGGTCCCGGGACCTTCTCCCCCGAGGCGGTGCCGGATTATCCCGGGAGCAAAAGTAGCTACACGTGTAGTAGTAGTAGCAGCTACTACACGTGTAGCTGCTACTACACGTGTAGCAGCTACTACACGTGTAGTAGCAGCTAAGGGTGATAATGGTGATGGTAGTGGTGGCGTTGATGGCGGGGGCGATGATGGTGGTGGTGGCGGTGGCGTTGATGGTGGTGGCGATGGTGGTGGTGGCAGCGTTGATGGCGGGGGCGATGATGGTGGCATTGATGGTGGTGGCGATGATGGTGGTGGCGATGGTGGCAATGGTGGAGGTGGTGGTGATGGCAGTGGTGGTGGCGATGATGATAGTGGCGATGGCGATGATGGTGGTGGTGGCGATGATGGCGGGGACGATTATGGTGCCGGTGGCATTGATGGTGGTGGCGATGATGATGATGGTGATGGCGATGATGGTGGTGGCGATGATGGTGGTGGCGATGGTGGTGGTGGCGATGGTGGTGGTGGCGATGGTGGCGATGATTGTGGCGATGGCGATGATGGCGATGATGATAGTGGCGATGACGACGGTGATGGTAGCAGCAATAACAACGACGACGATGACGATGTAACAGCCCGTGGCCTCCCCCCTACCTTGGCCTTGTCGACGTTCTCACGCCGCCCCTCCACCGTGATCCACACGGCACCACCACCACCACCACGGGGCCCTCCCGGCACCGCCGCCGTGGCCACGGCGCTCTCCCGGACCACGACCCCGAAGGCCTCATCCAAGCGGCGCCGCAAGCCGGCGACTCGCGCCAGCGCCGCCGCCGTCACGGCAAACTCCTCCGCCACCGGCGGCATCGTCGGTGTCTGCGGCGGGTCGCCGTGCGCCCGGAGGCCCTTGAGGCGTTGCAGCAAGAGGCCGAGGGCCGGCATGGCCTCGGGGTCTCTGCCGTGTGATGAGTCTGTGGGTCTCTGTGATGAGTCTGTGGGTCTCTGCTGTGTGATGAGTCTGTGGGTCTCTGTGATGAGTCTATGGGTCTCTGCTGTGTGATGAGTCTGTGGGTCTCTGTGATGAGTCTATGGGTCTCTGTGATGTGTGATGAGTCTATGGGTCTCTGTGATGTGTGATGAGTCTATGTGTCTCTGCTGTGTGGTGAGTCTGTGGGTCTCTGTGATGAGTCTGTGGGTCTCTGTGATGAGTCTGTGGGTCTCTGTGATAAGTCTGTGGGTCTCTGTGATGAGTCTATGGCTCTCTGTGTGAGTCTGTGGGTCTCTGTGATGAGTCTGTGGGTCTCTGTGATGAGTCTGTGGGTCTCTGTGATGTGTGATGAGTCTATGGGTCTCTGCTGTGTGATGAGTCTATGTGTCTCTGCTGTGTGATGAGTCTGTGGGTCTCTGTGATGTGTGATGAGTCTATGGGTCTACTGTGTGATGAGTCTGTGGGTCTCTGCTGTGTGATGAGTCTATGGCTCTCTGCTGTGTGATGAGTCTATGGGTCTCTGCTGTGTGATGAGTCTATGGTTCTCTGCTGTGTGATGAGTCTATGGGTCTCTGCTGTGTGATGAGTCTATGGCTCTCTGCTGTGTGATGAGTATATGGGTCTCTGTGATGAGTCTATTGGTGTCTGTGATATGTGATGAGTCTGTGGGTCTCTGTGATGAGTCTATGGGTCTCTGCTGTGTGATGAGTCTATGGGTCTCTGCTGTGTGATGAGTCTATGGCTCTCTGCTGTGTGATGAGTCTATGGCTCTCTGTGATGAGTCTATTGGTGTCTGTGATTTGTGATGAGTCTGTGGGTCTCTGCCGTGTGATGAGTCTGTGGGTCTCTGTGATGAGTCTATGGGTCTCTGCTGTGTGATGAGTCTATGGGTCTCTGTGATGAGTCTATGGGTCTCTGCTGTGTGATGAGTCTATGGGTCTCTGTGATGAGTCTGTGGGTCTCTGTGATGAGTCTATGGGTCTCTACTGTGTGATGAGTCTATGGCTCTCTGCTGTGTGATGAGTCTATGGGTCTCTACTGTGTGATGAGTCTATGGGTCTCTGCTGTGTGATGAGTCTATGGGTCTCTGCTGTGTTATGAGTTTATGGGTCTCTGCTGTGTGGTGAGTCTATGGCTCTCTGCTGTGTGATGAGTCTATGGCTCTCTGCCGTGCGAGTAGTCTACGTGTGTACGTATGCTGAACCTCATTCGCAACGTCCTACGTAGCCTTGGCGTGGTCCTGCACTGATCCCTGCTGTTGCCTTGCTGCCTTTCCCCCCCACCCCCCAACACCACCACCTCCACCACCACGACCACCACCTCCACCACCACGACCACCACGACCACCGCTCAAACTTGGCCACGATCTCGGTGCGTCTCCGCACGGTCGAAACTCAACTCAGCCTCAAATGTTTCCTGTTGTCCAGCGGCGCGTCCCGTCTCCACCGCCACCACCAGCACCGCCGCCACCGCCGCCGCTACTACGAAGCACCGAGTCAGACACCGGCAAAACCGCGCCGCCGGTCAGGGGACGATGCCCCGAGTGGGTTCGCCGAGGGAGGTCGGAGTCCGCGTCACGGCGGCGGGCATCGCACCGCTCCACCGGAGGACGGGGGCCGTCGGTCGGTCGGTCGGTCGGGAGGGCGGCGAGAGCTCCGTTGAAGCCCCTCGGGGTGTCGTCGTCGCGGGTCGATGCGACGCCAAAACTATCCGGGAAGTCCAAGCGGGGCTGGTGGTGGAGGGGGTGAGGCCTTGAAGCCTGCGGCCACGAACGGAGAGGGGAGATCGGGTGCGAGGTGACGTGCCGTGCCGTGCGTGGAGGTTCGTCTCGGCTAGACGATTGTTGTTGGTTGTGTCGGTGTGAGAGGTTGTTTTAGGGGGTTGGATCGCGTTGATGTTCAAGTGTGTCGTTAAAACCTCGCCACCACCCGCGACAGCCCAACTAGTGGGGGTTGTCACGTGAACAGAACGTGGGCAGTTCGTCACTAGTACAGCACTAGTGTGTAGTGTAGTGTATAGTGTAGTGTATGGTGTAGTGTATAGTGTAGTGTGTGGTGTAGTGTATATTGTAGTGTGTAGTATGTAGTGTAGCGTGTAGTTGTAGTGTATAGTGTAGTGTGTAGTGTATAGTGTAGTGTGTAGTGCATGGTGTAGTAGTGTATAGTGTAGTGTATAGTAGTGTATAGTGTAGTGTATAGTGTAGTGTATAGTGTAGTGTATAGTGTAGTGTATAGTAGTGTAGTGTATAGTGTAGTATGTAGTGTATAGTGTAGTGTGTAGTGTAGTTGTAGTGTATAGTGTAGTGTGTAGTGCATGGTGTAGTAGTGTAGTGTATAGTATAGTGTAGTGTATAGTGTAGTGTGTAGTATATAGTATAGTAGTGTACAGTGTAGTGTATAGTGTAGTGTATAGTGGTGTAGTATATAGTACTGAGTACAGTGGGCATGCTACAGTAGTGCGATGCTGTACAGTAGTGTGGTGCTGTACACGCGTACTGTACACGTACTGTACGGAGTACAGTAGTCACGTGACGGGAGTGCGGTGCTATGGGGCCGTCCATAAATGACGTCACAAAGCTCTGCCCCCCCCCCCCCCCCAAAACCATATTTCCATTTTTAAACTAAAACTTGCTTCAAATCGCTTTAAACTATTGTCATTGTAGTGCGTATTTAATGTGGCGCTGCACTCTGATGTTGTAGGAGAAAACATTTATTACAAAGTCTATTTAATTAAGTAGAACGTGTCGTCTGTATTTATTTAAAGTTGTGCATTTTGATGTGACGTCACATTTCTCAACCCCCCTCCCCCCCTCGTCATACGACGTCACAAAGAGTCAGACCCCACCCCTCAAAGATGACGTCACAAAGCTCTGCCCCCCCCCTCCCCCCCAAAAAACATGTTGCCATTTTGAATATAAAGCATGCTTCAAATCGCTTTAAACTATTGTCATTGTAGTGCGTATTTAATGTGGCGCTGCACTCTGATGTTGTAGGAGAAAACATTTATTAAACAGGAGGCGTTGTAAAGCTGAAATTTTGCATAAAATTAACTTTAAAATAGTCATCGTCGAACTAAAACTGCAGATGTTCGGAATATTATAATGAAATTATTTTCTTATAATTTTAAAATATTAAAAGTTATTATAACTATTTACACCATTGGAACCTCATTTGCCAGTAAAAAAATATGATAATTGGTTTTTTTTACCCTTCTATCTGGCAACAAAACTGACACCTTTTTTTTTTACAAGGAGTCATGTTTGCATAGACCACAATACCTGCAGTCATAATGCAAACAAAAAACACAACGCTGATAATGTATGCACTGTCCTTGAAGTTGATTGGTCCACACCCGAGACAGCTTTCCGTAGAGAAAAAAAATACTTGAAACTTTTGTAGTAGAACGAAGCTAAATGGAGTGTACAATTAGAATAATCACAAATTAATTCCACAGAATGAAAAGGATTAGAATCAAAATGTTTAATAACAATCATTAACATTTTTAAAATTAAAAATCACACTTCTCCATTCTCCCATGGAATAAATAAAAGGTGACCTTAGTAAAAATTAAAATAATAAAATAGTTAATAATGAAAATGAATTAAAAACAAATTAGTGCTGTTATAACAATTATATTCAATTAATATTTATTTAAAGTTGCGCATTTTGATGTGACGTCACATTTCTCAACCCCCCCCCTCACCCCGCCCCCTCGGTACGCGCGTACTGTACTGTACCTACTGTACTTACTGTACTGAGTACAGTAGGAACACGAGTACAGTTGTGTGCTACTGTATGTGCACTGTACGTGCCAGACAACACTGTACTGAGTACAGTAAGAAGACGGAGTACAGTGGTATGATACTATGTGTACTGTACATGCCAGAGAGCACTGTACTGAGTACAGTATGAACTACAGTCTAACCACCAACATCACAACTACAGTCTAACCATCACAACTACAGTCTAACCACCAACATCACAACTACAGTCTAACCATCACAACTACAGTCTAACCACCAACATCACAACTACAGCCTAACCATCACAACTACAGTCTAACCATCAACACCACAACTACAGCCTAACCATCAACACCACAGCTACAGTCTAACTAACAGTAAACCTACAGTCGTCAAACCACCAACAGTCTAACCCAGTCTAACACACACACACACAACACACACACAACACACACCACACACACACAGACACACACACAGACACACACACACAGACAAACACATACACACACAGACACACACACACCACACACACACAACACACACACACCACACACACTACACACACCACACACACAGACACACACACAGACACACACACACAGACAAACACACACAGACAAACACATACACACACAGACATACACACACAGACACACACACACAGACAAACACATACACACACAGACACACAACACACACACACAGAACACACACACACAACAATACTTACGTGATGTCAACACACACAACACACACAACAGTCTAACCCAGTTTAACACACAACACACACAGAACAATACTTACGTGATGTCAACACACAGCCATCAGTCAGCACGTAGACTGTTGTTGTGGATAGAAGTGGTGGTGGTTGGTTGGTTGGTGGTGTTTATGGGGTGACTGTTAAACTACACACACCAACACCCTCTAACTACACTACACACACACACAGCAACACCCTCTAACTACACTACACACAACCCAGGCAGCAGGAGGCTGTACTCACGACAGCAAGCAGCAAGCAGCAACACCACTACCGGGTCTAGAGTGAGGTCACTAAACGCCCCCACACACATAAACACACACACAGACACACACACAGACACACACAGACACACACACAGACACACACAGATACAGACACAGACACACAGACACACACACAGACATACACAGACACACACACAGACACACACAGACACACACAGACACACACACAGACACACACAGACAGACACACACACACACAGATACAGACACACACACACAGACACACACAGATACAGACACACACACACACAGACACACACACAGACACACACACAGACATACACAGACATACACAGACACACACACAGACACACACACACACAGACACACACACAGACACACACACAGACACACACAGACATACACAGACACACACACACACACAGACACACACACAGACACACACACACACAGACACACACAGATACACACACAGACACACACACAGACTCACACACAAAGATCCCCCGTGTAGCCTTAACAGGCTGTAGGGGCAAGTGCTGTTAGCGAGCACCTGTGAAGGCCGGCACTGTGGCACACGAGGGGGTGGGTGGCCAGCACCACGCCCGGCCGCCTTTGTCTCCCCAGTGGCGATGTTTACACACCGCACCAGGTACTCATTTGAGGCTGAGTCGACCTAGGGGAGGCCCAGGACCGGTTCAAATAATCAAACAAACACACACAGACAAAGCTCCCCCGTGTAGCCTCTAGCAGGGTGTAGGGGCAAGTGCTGTTTGTAGCAGCACCTATGAAGGCTACCGGCACTGTGGCACACACAGAGGGGGTGGGTGGCCAGCACCACCACGCCCGGCCGCCTTTGTCTCTCCCCACGAACCCCCGAGGTCAACTCATTTGAGGCTGAGCCGACCTAGACGGAGGATCAGCGCCCTCTCGCGGTGGTGGCGTGGGCAGTGCGCTAACCGTGGCCCCACCGCTCCCCCGAGCCACACCACCCACCACCACCCACCACCACCACACACCATCACTAACACCACCACCCACACCACCACCACCCACACCACCACTAACACCACCACTAACACCACCACCCACACCACCAGCTGGTGGTACAGGTGATGGGTCAGGTTATGGTACAGGTGGTGGTACAGGTGATGGGTCAGGTGATGG
>NC_136344.1:1365776-1370776 GCF_964198595.1 Lampetra fluviatilis | reverse complement strand
CCCCCCCGTGTCCCCCTCCCCACCGTGTCTCCCCCCCCCCCGTGTCTCCCCCTACCCCGTGTCTCCCTCCCCCCCGTGTCCCCCTCCCCCCCGTGTTTCCCCCTACCCCGTGTCTCCCTCCCCCCCGTGTTTCCCCCTACCCCGTGTCTCCCTCCCCCCCGTGTCTCCCTCCCCCCCGTGTCTCTCCCCCCCCCCGTGTCTCTCCCCCCCCCCCGTGTCTCCCCCTACCCCGTGTCTCCCTCCCCCCCGTGTCCCCCTCCCCCCCGTGTTTCCCCCTACCCCGTGTCTCCCTCCCCCCCGTGTCCCCCTCCCCCCCGTGTCCCCCCCTACCCCGTGTCTCCCTCCCCCCCGTGTCCCCCTCCCCCCCGTGTCTCCCCCTACCCCGTGTCTCCCTCCCCCCCGTGTCTCCCTCCCCCGTGTCTCCCCCCCCCCCGTGTCTCTCCCCCCCCCGTGTCCCCCTCCCCCCGTGTCCCCCTCCCCTCCGTGTCTCCCTCCCCCCCGTGTCTCCCTCCCCCCCGTGTCTCCCTACCCCCGCCGTGTCTCCCTCCTCCCCGTGTCTCTCTCCCTATCCCGTGACACTGACGATCCCTACCCCTGCTGCTGTATATTTGGAGTCTGCGTCTCTCTCTTATCATCACCACGGTGGCTATGATATGTTGACTACCTCGCCTGGTCTACAGGAGGTCGTGGGTTCTATCCCTGGGAGATGTTGACTACCTCGCCTGGTCTACAGGAGGTCGTGGGTTCCATCCCTGGGAGATGTTGACTACCTCGCCTGTTATACAGGAGGTCGTGGGTTCTATCCCTGGGAGATGTTGACTACCTCGCCTGATCTACAGGAGGTCGTGGGTTCCATCCCTGGGAGATGTTGACTACCTCGCCTGGTCTACAGGAGGTCGTGGGTTCCATCCCTGGGAGATGTTGACTACCTCGCCTGGTCTACAGGAGGTCGTGGGTTCCATCCCTGGGAGATGTTGACTACCTCGCCTAGTCTACAGGAGGTCGTGGGTTCGAGCCCTGGGAGATGTTGACTACCTCGCCTGGTCTACAGGAGGTCGTGGGTTCGAGCCCTGGGAGATGTTGACTACCTCGCCTGGTCTACAGGAGGTCGTGGGTTCTATCCCTGGGAGATGTTGACTACCTCGCCTGGTCTACAGGAGGTCGTGGATTCCATCCCTGGGAGATGTTGACTACCTCGCCTGGTCTACAGGAGGTCGTGGGTTCCATCCCTGGGAGATGTTGACTACCTCGCCTGGTCTACAGGAGGTCGTGGGTTCCATCCCTGGGAGATGTTGACTACCTCGCCTGGTCTACAGGAGGTCGTGGATTCCATCCCTGGGAGATGTTGACTACCTCGCCTGGTCTACAGGAGGTCGTGGGTTCCATCCCTGGGAGATGTTGACTACCTCGCCTAGTCTACAGGAGGTCGTGGGTTCGAGCCCTGGGAGATGTTGACTACCTCGCCTGGTCTACAGGAGGTCGTGGGTTCCATCCCTGGGAGATGTTGACTACCTCGCCTGGTCTACAGGAGGTCGTGGGTTCTATCCCTGGGAGATGTTGACTACCTCGCCTGGTCTACAGGAGGTCGTGGATTCCATCCCTGGGAGATGTTGACTACCTCGCCTGGTCTACAGGAGGTCGTGGGTTCGATCTCTACCCCTGCTGTATATTTGTAGTCTGCGTCTCTCTCTCACCATCACTTTCCACTCCTTCACACTTTACTGAGCCATTCTGTGACGGAGAAAAGAGCTTTACAGATTGTCGGATTTCTCCATCCGGTACCAAAGACGACAACAACAACACAACAACAACGATGATGATGAAGTTCCCGTTTCGATTGGTGGTGGGTGTGGTAGTAGTGGTGGTTGTGGTGGTGGTCGTAGTGGTGATGGTTGTGGTGGTGATGGTTTTGATGGTCGTGGTTGTGCTGGTGGTCGTGGAGGTAGTGGTGGTTGTGGTGGTCATGGTGTTGGTGTGGTCGTGGTTGTTGTGGTCGTGGTGATGGTTGTGGTGCTCGTAGTGGTAGTGGTCATGGTTGTGGTGGTTGTGGTCATGGTGATAGTCGTGGTTGTTGTGGTGGTTGTGGTGGTTGTGGTCATGGTGGTGGTCGTGGTTGTGGTGGTCGTGGTTGTGGTGGTTGTGGTGGTTGTGATGGTCGTGGTGGTTGTGGTGATGGTCGTGGTGGTTGTTGTGATGGTCGTGGTTGTGGTGGTTATAGTTGTGGTGGTGGTGGTGGTGATGATGGTTGTGATGGTGGTTGTGGTGGTGATGGTTGTGGTGGTGGTCGTGGTGGTGGTTGTGGTGATGGTGGTTGTGGTGGTCGTGGTTGTGGTGGTTGTGGTGGTGATGGTTGTGGTCGTGGTGGTGATGGTGGTTGTGATGGTGGTTGTGGTGATGGTTGTGGTGGTGGTTGTGATGGTGGTTGTGGTGGTGGTTGTGGTCATGGTGGTGGTCGTGGTTGTGGTGGTCGTGGTTGTGGTGGTTGTGGTGGTTGTGGTGGTTATAGTTGTGGTGGTGGTGATGATGGTTGTGATGGTGGTTGTGGTGGTGATGGTTGTGGTGGTGGTCGTGGTGGTGGTTGTGGTGATGGTGGTTGTGGTGGTCGTGGTTGTGGTGGTTGTGGTGGTGATGGTTGTGGTCGTGGTGGTGATGGTGGTTGTGATGGTGGTTGTGATGGTGGTTGTGGTGATGGTTGTGGTGGTGGTTGTGATGGTGGTTGTGGTGGTTTGGTTATGGTGGATGTGTGGTTGTGGTGGTGGTGATGGTTGTGGTGGTGATGGTCGTGGTTGTGGTGATGGTTGTGGTGGTTGTGGTGATGGTGGTTGTGGTGGTGGTCGATGCAGGACAGTGGCACAGTTCGACTTCGGATCCCCGAGGCTCTGAGCGCCCCCACGTGACCCCCCACATGACCCCCATGTGACCCCCCACATGACCCCCACGTGACCCCCCACATGACCCCCACGTGACCCCCCACGTGACACTTACAGTGACGACACTTGCGGCTCATAGTGGGGGGCTAGCCTCGCACGGCACGGGTGTTGATTTTCCACTGGCCACACCCGAGCCAAGCTAGCCCATGGGGGGCTATCCTGGCACGGCACGGGTGGTGGTTTTCCACTGGCCACACCCGAGCCAAGCTAGCCCATGGGGGGCTATCCTGGCACGGCACGGGTTGTGGTTTTCCACTGGCCACACCCGAGCCAAGCCAGCCCATGTGGGGCTACCCTGGCACGGCACGGGTGGTGGTTTTCCACTGGCCACATCCGAGCCGAGCCGGCTCATGGGGGGCTACCCTGGCACGGCACGGGTGGTGGTTTTCCACTGGCCACATCCGAGCTACAAAGTTATCCACCGCCAATCTCACCACTCGCGACGCGAACGTGGCAACCCACCCACAGTGATGGCAACACCCACCCACACCACCACCCACCCACACCACCACCCACCCACCCCACCCCACCCCACCACACCCACCCACCCACCACAACCACCCGCCACCCACCCACCCACACCACCCACCCCCCCACCCACCCCCCCACCCACCCACCCACCCACCCCCCAACCCACACCACCACCCACCCCTCCACCCACCCCACCCCCCCCACCACCCCCCCCACCACCCCCTCCCTCCTTCATAGGGGAGGGGGTGGGGTGAGGCGGGAAAGTCCCACTGCCCACAGAGTTTATTTAATGAATGATTTTCAGTTTTTTTATACAAATCTTTTGTTCTTAATAATTACGACCACGACTCTCTACGATAATTACACGGCAGCGCAGAGCCCGTCGGACGAACGAACTGTGGGGGCACACGCGCACACACACACGTACACACACGTACACACACGCACACACACACGCACGTACACGCACGTACACACACACACATGCACACGTACACACACACGTGCACACGCGCACACACACACACGCACACACACACACACGTGCACACGCACGTACACGCACGCACACACACGCACACACACGCACGTACACACACACACACGCACACGTACACACACACGTGCACACGCGCACACACACACGTACACACACGCACACGCACGCACACGCACACGCACGCACACGCACACACACGCACACACACGCACACGCAGACACACGCGCACACGTACACACGTAGACACACACGCACACGTAGACACACACACACGTACACACACACACACACACGTACACACGCACGTAGACACACACGTACACACACACGTACGTAGACACACAAACACACACGTACACACACACACGTACACACGCACGTAGACACACACGTACACACACACGTACGTAGACACACAAACACACACGTACACACGTAGACACACACACACGCACACGTAGACACACACACACGTAGACACACACACGCACGTAGACACACACGTACACACACACGTACGTAGACACACACACACACACACACACGTACACACGCGCGTAGACACACACGTACACACACACGTACACACACACGTACGTACACACACACACGTAGACACACACACACACACGTACACACGCGCGCTCACAGCGCAGTAAACGGGGCCTCCCCTAGCTGCTGCCGCTGCCGCGGTCACCACCGGCGTTGGCACCGGTGATTCCACAACCACCACCGCTATAACCACCGCCACCACCGCCACCACCACAACCACCACCACCACCACCGCCACCACCACCACGACCACCTCGTGGTTCGTCGTGTGGCGAAGGCGGCGGTTGTGGTGCGGTGACGTCACGGGGGGTGACGTCACGTGGTGTGACGTCACGTGGTGTGACGTCACGTGGGGTGACGTCACGTGGGGTGTACGGTGGCGGCGGTGCCGTCCCCGTCGACCCGCCGGTGCCGCCGGCGAGAGTCGCCGGTGCCGGCAGCTGCCGAGCCAGGAGCAGCGCCGGTGAAGACTCCAGATCCACGACGCACTCGCTGTAGGGTGGGGGCTTGGTGAGCTCTGGGGAGGGGGGAGGAGGTGGGGGGAGGG
>NC_136344.1:1343276-1360776 GCF_964198595.1 Lampetra fluviatilis | reverse complement strand
TAGTGGGGGGTGGTGGTGGGTGGGTTAGTGGGGGGTGGTGGTGGGTGGGTTAGTGGGGGGTGGTGGTGGGTGGGTTAGTGGGGGGTGGTGGTGGGGGTGGTGGGGCTACTCACATGTACCAATACAGCTCCATCGCAGCCAGGAGGAGTGAGTGACGTTCCCGATGGCTCGCCAATTTACTCTGTCCACGGACTTGGCCTGTTACACGCACACACAGACACGCACACACAGACACGCACACACAGACACGTACACACAGACACGCACACACACACACAGACACGCACACACACACAGACACACACAGTGACACAGACACACACAGTGACACACACACACACTGACACACACACAGTGACACACACACACACACAGACACACAGACAGACACACACACAGACACACACACACAGACACACACACAGTGACACAGACACACACAGTGACACACACACAGACACACACACAGTGACACACACACAGTGACACACACACAGACACACACAGACACACACACAGTGACACACACAGACACACACACAGACACAGTCACTGACACTCGATGTCCTCACCTCGTCTGTCCTAGGGACCCTCCTCGTCGCCTCGTCCCGGCCGCCGCATAACACGTGACGAGGTGGTGGTGGTGAGGTGGTGGTGGTGGTGAGGAAGTGGTGGTGGTGAGGAAGTGGTGGTGGTGAGGTGGTGGTGGTGAGGTGGTGGTGGTGGTGAGGTGGTGGTGGTGGTGAGGTGGTGGTGGTGGTGATGAGGTGGTGGTGGCGAGGTGGTGGTGGCGAGGTGGAGGTGGTGATGATGGTGGTGGTGGTGGCGAGGTGGTGAGGGAAAGGGCCTAGACAGAGAGAGAGAGACCACGACGCACCGATGAGCGATCGATTGAAGCATTGACGATGACGACGCTGACGAGGTGAAGGGTCACTGATGAATCACCACGGTGCCAGGCTAGGTGCCTGTACCCCCCCACTCACCCCCCCCGGTGCCAGGCTAGGTGCCTGTACCCCCACTCACCCCCCTCTCTCTCTGTGTGTCTCTCCCCCTGCTTCTATTAAATCACCACCACGGTGCCAGGCTAGGTGTGTGTACACCCCCTCACTCACCCCCCTCTCTCTCTCTCTTCCCCTGCTTCTGTTAAATCATCACCCCCCGGTGCCAGGCTAGGTGCCTGTACAACACCCCCCCCCCCCCGTGCCAGGCTAGGTGTGTGTACCCCCCCACTCACCCCCCTCCTCACCCCCCTCTCTCTCTGTGTCTCTCTCTCTGCTTGTTAAATCATCACCACCACGGTGCCAGGCTAGGTGCCTGTACCCCCCCCCCCCACTCACCCCCCTCTCTCTCTGTGTCTCTCTTTCTGCTGCTCGTCCCGTGAGTTGCTTCCGGATGAGGTCGTGGCGCTGGCGGTGGCCGCTGGGTGAGAAGCGGCGCCACCGCGCGGCAGAGTAGCGGTACTGACGGGCCAGGCGGTCCCCCACTTACGAACACCCCCCCCCCCGCTTACCCCCACTTACGAACACCACCCCCCCCCCCCTCTTACCCCCACTTACGAACACCACCCCCCCCCCCCTCTTACCCCCACTTACGAACACCACCCCCCCCCCCCACTTACGAACACCCCCCCCCCTCTTACCCCCACTTACGAACACCACCCCCCCCCCCCTCTTACCCCCACTTACGTGGGTGGGGAGTAAGTGGTTGGGTGGTGTGGCAGGTGGGTGATAAGTGGGGTGGGTGGTCAGGTAATGACAGGGGAGTCAGTTGTGAGTGTGAAGGGCCTGGTGGCCATGGGAGGTAATGACAGGGGAGTCAGTTGTGAGTGTGAAGGGACTGGTGGCCACGGGAGGTAATGACAGGGGAGTCAGTTGTGAGTGTGAAGGGACTGGTGGCCACGGGAGGTAATGACAGGGGAGTCAGTTGTGAGTGTGAAGGGACTGGTGGCCACGGGAGGTAATGACAGGGGAGTCAGTTGTGAGTGCGAAGGGACTGGTGGCCACGGGAGGTAATGACAGGGGAGTCAGCTGTGAGTGTGAAGGGACTGGTGGCCACAAGAGGTAATGACAGGGGAGTCAGTTGTGAGTGTGAAGGGCCTGGTGGCCATGGGAGGTAATGACAGGGGAGTCAGTTGTGAGTGTGAAGGGCCTGGTGGCCATGGGAGGTAATGACAGGGGAGTCAGTTGTGAGTGTGAAGGGCCTGGTGGCCACAGGAGGTAATGACAGGGGAGTCAGTTGTGAGTGTGAAGGGACTGGTGGCCACAGGAGGTAATGACAGGGGAGTCAGTTGTGAGTGTGAAGGGACTGGTGGCCATGGGAGGTAATGACAGGGGAGTCAGTTGTGAGTGTGAAGGGACTGGTGGCCACAGGAGGTAATGACAGGGGAGTCAGTTGTGAGTGCGAAGGGACTGGTGGCCACAAGAGGTAATGACAGGGGAGTCAGTTGTGAGTGCGAAGGGACTGGTGGCCATGGGAGGTAATGACAGGGGTCAGTTGTGAGTGCGAAGGGCCTGGTGGCCATGGGAGGTAATGACAGGGGAGTCAGTTGTGAGTGTGAAGGGACTGGTGGCCACAGGAGGTAATGACAGGGGAGTCAGTTGTGAGTGCGAAGGGCCTGGTGGCCATGGGAGGTAATGACAGGGGAGTCAGTTGTGAGTGTGAAGGGACTGGTGGCCATGGGAGGTAATGACAGGGGAGTCAGTTGTGAGTGTGAAGGGACTGGTGGCCACAGGAGGTAATGACAGGGGAGTCAGTTGTGAGTGCGAAGGGACTGGTGGCCATGGGAGGTAATGACAGGGGTCAGTTGTGAGTGCGAAGGGCCTGGTGGCCATGGGAGGTAATGACAGGGGAGTCAGTTGTGAGTGTGAAGGGACTGGTGGCCACAGGAGGTAATGACAGGGGAGTCAGTTGTGAGTGCGAAGGGCCTGGTGGCCATGGGAGGTAATGACAGGGGAGTCAGTTGTGAGTGTGAAGGGACTGGTGGCCACAGGAGGTAATGACAGGGGTCAGTTGTGAGTGCGAAGGGCCTGGTGGCCATGGGAGGTAATGACAGGGGAGTCAGTTGTGAGTGCGAAGGGCCTGGTGGCCATGGGAGGTAATGACAGGGGAGTCAGTTGTGAGTGTGAAGGGACTGGTGGCCACAAGAGGTAATGACAGGGGAGTCAGTTGTGAGTGTGAAGGGCCTGGTGGCCATGGGAGGTAATGACAGGGGAGTCAGTTGTGAGTGTGAAGGGACCGGTGGCCCCGGGAGGTAACGACAGGGGAGTCAGTTGTGAGTGTGAAGGGACTGGTGGCCACGGGAGGTAATGACAGGGGAGTCAGTTGTGAGTGTGAAGGGACTGGTGGCCACGGGAGGTAATGACAGGGGAGTCAGTTGTCAGTGTGAAGGGACTGGTGGCCACGGGAGGTAATGACAGGGGAGTCAGTTGTCAGTGTGAAGGGACTGGTGGCCACGGGAGGTAATGACAGGGGAGTCAGTTGTCAGTGTGAAGGGACTGGTGGCCACGGGAGGTAATGACAGGGGAGTCAGTTGTCAGTGTGAAGGGACTGGTGGCCACGGGAGGTAATGACAGGGGAGTCAGTTGTCAGTGTGAAGGGACTGGTGGCCACGGGAGGTAATGACAGGGGAGTCAGTTGTCAGTGTGAAGGGACTGGTGGCCACGGGAGGTAATGACAGGGGAGTCAGTTGTCAGTGTGAAGGGCCTGGTGGCCACGGGAGGTAATGACAGGGGAGTCAGTTGTCAGTGTGAAGGGACTGGTGGCCACGGGAGGTAACGACAGGGGAGTCAGTTGTGAGTGTGAAGGGACTGGTGGCCACAGGAGGTAATGACAGGGGAGTCAGTTGTCAGTGTGAAGGGACTGGTGGCCACGGGAGGTAATGACAGGGGAGTCAGTTGTCAGTGTGAAGGGACTGGTGGCCACGGGAGGTAATGACAGGGGAGTCAGTTGTCAGTGTGAAGGGACTGGTGGCCACGGGAGGTAATGACAGGGGAGTCAGTTGTCAGTGTGAAGGGACTGGTGGCCACGGGAGGTAATGACAGGGGAGTCAGTTGTCAGTGTGAAGGGACTGGTGGCCACGGGAGGTAATGACAGGGGAGTCAGTTGTGAGTGTGAAGGGACTGGTGGCCACAGGAGGTAATGACAGGGGAGTCAGTTGTCAGTGTGAAGGGACTGGTGGCCACAGGAGGTAATGACAGGGGAGTCAGTTGTGAGTGTGAAGGGACTGGTGGCCACAGGAGGTAATGACAGGGGAGTCAGTTGTGAGTGTGAAGGGACTGGTGGCCACGGGAGGTAATGACAGGGGAGTCAGTTGTAAGTGTGAAAGGACTGGTGGCCACGAAAGGTAGTGACAGGGGAGTCAGTTGTGAGTGTGAAGGAACCGGTGGTTCCGGGAACGTTCGAGAAGGGAGCGTGTTCAGGCAAAGAGGCCGTTGGAGTCTGCCGGTGGAGCGAGCATCCAGAGTCGGTGAAAATGATCGAGAGGTGGGGGGGGGGAGGCGTCGTCTCGCGTCGGTATACAAGGGAGATGCGCGGGAGACTCGCGGCCGTTGCGGTGGGGATCTTCGCATGATGCCAAGCGGAACGCTTCTTCAATAAAGTGCCGTCTCAAGACAAGCGTGTCAAGTCCTCATTGACACGTGCGTTAACATTTTTTTTGAAGCACCAGGGTGGGTGGGAAAGGTGGTGTGGGTGTGTGGGAAGGGTGATTGGGTGTGTTGTTGATGGTTTCCCCGGTCCCGCTAGCAATAGAGCGCTGTGGTGGTGGGGCTGCGAACGGGACGTCAGACACGATGGGCGAGGTTCGACTCCCGGCCCGGGGTGTGGGTGGGGGTTGTGGCTCCGACATCCACATCGGTGGCCGGACGAGATAAAGAGAGCTCCGCTTCATACTCACCCCACATGAGCTGGCAGCAGTTGTCGCTGAAGGGAGTCTATGGGTCTGTGCGTGTGCGAAGCTATGGATATCGACTGTATGTTAAGTCTGTGGTTCTGTACAAGTCTATGGCCAGTCTAGCCCAGCCAGACCAGTCCAGCCCAGCCCAGCCAGCCCAGCCGAGCCTAGCCAGCCAGCCCAGGGTAGGACTTGGGGCAAAAAAAAACCTCTTAAGTAGGGGGTCAACCAACGCGACACGTCGGGCATCGCGCCTCAACTCTTTTGTCTACGGTGCAGAACGAACGATGGGCACGCGTACGCACACACACGCAGGCACATGCAGGCACATGCACACGCAGGCACACACGCAGGCACACACGCAGGCACACACGCAGGCACACACACACGCAGGCACGCAGGTACGAAGACAGGCACGCAGGCACACGCACGCAGGTATGAAGACAGGCACGCACACGCAGGCAGGCAGGCACGCACACAGGCAGGCAGGCATGCACACACGCAGGCACGCACACAGGCAAGGCAGGCATGCACACACACACGCAGGCAGGCACGCACACAGGCAGGTAGGCATGCACACACACACGCAGGCAGGCACGCACACAGGCAGGTAGGCATGCACACACACACGCAGGCAGGCAGGCAGGCGAGCAGACGGCACGCGAACGAGGCGGCGAGAGACAACGGCACGCGAACGAGGACGAGACAGCGGTGGAGGAGGGGGAGGTTGGGGCGTGCAAGCGGCACGCGTTGTAATACTGACGGGCAGGCGGTGACACAACGAAGAGTGGGGCCCCGGTGGCGGGCTGTGTAATACAAACGAGGTGATGCAACCAACGCGACGGAGTGATACAAACCAAGACGGGCCGTACAAACGACAGGCAGACGAAGACCGCTCGTCTCGCTAGCGAGCTCACACTCACTAGTCAGTGTCTCGCTAGCGAGCGTGTAGTGTGTGCACGCTCACTAGTCAGACATCACCAGTGGTATATCTCACTCGTGAGCTTACACACCCATTGATGTCTGTTTCACTCGTGAGCTTACACACTTGTTGTGTCCAACTAGTGAGTGTACCACACAACCCTGTGGTGTCTCGTACACACGTGAGTGTGTGCACTCACTAGTCAGACACCACCAGTGGTATATCTCACTCGTGAGCTTACAAACTTGTTTTGTCTGACTAGTGATTGTGTGTACACTCACTAGCCGGACATCACCAGTGGTGTCTCACTAGTGAGCGTACCCACACACACCCCCCTGGTGTCTCGTACATACGCATCAGCCGTGTCTCACCCGCGTCTCGACAGCGAGGCCACGAGAATAAACGCGCGACCGCTGGATGCAGCATCTCCAACACCAGCTGCGTCTGTCCGTGTGTAGGTTTAGGTGTGTACGTGTGTGCGTGTGTAGGTTTAGGTGTGTGCGTGTACACGTGTCCGTGTGTACGTGAGTGTTTACGTGTGTGCGTATACACGTGTGTACGTGTGTGTGCGTGTACGCGTGTGTGTCCGTGTGTGCGTGTAGGTTTAGGTGTGTATGTGTGCGCGTGTACACGTGTCCGTGTGTAGGTTTAGGTGTGTACGTGTGTGCGTGTACGCGTGTGTGTGTGTGTACGTGTGTGTGTACGTGTGCGTTTGTGGGGGAGCGGTAGCATAGCGGTTAGCGCTACGAACCCGGCGACCAGAGTTCGATTCCCCGCTCACGGCCAGGTAGTGACGGTCCTGGGCCTCCCCTAGGTCGACTCGGCCTCAAATGAGTACCTGGTGCCACTGGGGGAGACAAAGGCGGCCGGGCGTGGTGTTGGCCACGCACCCCCTCGTGTGCCTTGACGGCCTTCATAGGTGCTGCTCGCTGACAGCACTTGCCCCAACAGTCCGTGTTGTTCAGGCTATACGGGGGATCTTTGTCTTTGTATACGCGTGTGTACGTGTGCGTGTATGTACGTGTACATGTGTATACGCGTGTGCGTGTGCCTGTGTGTGTCCCCGTGCCTGTGTGTGTCCGTGTCTGTGTGTGTGTGTGTACGTGCGTGCCTGTGTGTGTGTGTGTCCGTGCCTGTGTGTGTATGTGCGTGCCTGTGTGTGTACATGCGTGCGTGCCTGTGTGTGTACATGCGTGCGTGCCTGTGTGCGTGTACATGTGTGCGTGCCTGTGTGCGTGTGCCTGTGTGTGTCCCCGTGCCTGTGTGTGTATGTGCGTGCGTGTGTGTACATGCGTGCGTGCCTGTGTGTGTACATGCGTGCGTGCCTGTGTGCGTGTACATGTGTGCGTGCCTGTGTGTGTCCGTGCCTGTGTGTGTATGTGCGTGCCTGTGTGTGTCCGTGCCTGTGTGTGTATGTGCGTGCCTGTGTGTGTGTGTGTCCGTGCCTGTGTGTGTATGTGCGTGCCTGTGTGTGTACATGCGTGCGTGTGTGTACATGCATGCGTGCCTGCGTGTGTCCATGCCTGTGTGTGTATGTGTATGTGCGTGTGTGTCCATGCCTGTGTGTGTATGTGCGTGCCTGTGTGTATGCCTGTGTGTGTACGTGTGTCTGTGTGTGTATGCGTGTGTGTCCGTGCCTGTGCGTGCCTGTGTGTATGTACGTGCGTGCCTGTGTGTGCCCGTGTGTGTGTGTCCATGCCCTTGTGTGTACGTGCGTGCCTGTGTGTGCCTGTGTGTGTATGTGTGTGCCCGTGTGTGTGTGTCCGTGCCTGTGTGTGTACGTGCGTGCGTGCCACAAAAGCACAGACCGCCTATGGCTTCAATGTTTGGGCGAGCGTCGCGTTCCCTTCTCGTGCGAGGAGCGGCCTACCGCCCTGCAGTAACACTTCAAGTCTACAGCGAAACAAACAATACGTACACACACACACCACACACACCGATAACAACAACCACCACCACCACTACTACAATTTACAGTTAAAGAGTCACTTTGGCCAAACAGCGCTCCATAGGCTGCACTAGCGGCCACGGTCGATTGAAGGGGGAATGGAGGGGGGGGGGTTATGATGGTGGCGGTGGGGAGAGTTACTGAGTGAGGGGGGGGATGAGAGAGGAAGGATGGGAGGGATGAGAGGGATGGGAGGGGAGATAGGGATGAGGAGGGATGAGAGAGGGGGGGTGAGAGGGGGGGATGAGAGGGGGGGGTGAGAGGGGGGGGATGAGAGGGGGGGGGTGAGAGGGAGGGATGAGAGGGGGGGATGAGAAGGGGGGGGATGAGAGGGAGAGGAGAGGGGGGTGATGAGAGGGGGGGGGGGATGAGAGGGTGGGGGGTGGGATGAGAGGGTGGGGGGAATGAGAGGAGGGGGGGTGAGTGAGAGAGAGGGATGAGAGGGGGGGGATGAGAGGGGGGGGATGATGAGGGTGGGGGGGAATGAGGGGGGGGGGGTGAGGAGGAGGGGGGGGGGATGAGAGGGGAGAGGGGGGATGAGAAGGGGGGGGATGAGAGGGAGGGAAGGGATGAGAGGGGGGGGGGGGGGGATGGGAGGGGAGCCGTCAAACAAAGCTGGTGGGTCACCGCGCTCGGAGCGCTTTCAGGCTGCGCTGCTTCTGTGGCCGTCTGGAACGCTCTTCCCCTGACGATAGCGGGAAGCCACTGGGAGCTATGATGCACTTGTAAATCATCGTCGTCGTTCATCATCTACATTGACTAATTCATTTGTTTAGAACTGCTTTTTGTTGTTGTTGTTGTTGTCGTGTAGTTTGTTATCCTTCCCCCCGCCCGCACCTCCGATTTGCGCGGTTGGCCATGTACGGCGCAAAAGAAGTTCAACATACATCGAGACTCACACAGAGACACAGACTCACACAGCAGAGACCCACAGACTCACACAGCAGAGACCCACAGACTCACACAGCAGAGACCCACAGACTCGCACAGCAGAGACCCACAGACTCGCACAGCAGAGACCCACAGACTCGCACAGCAGAGACCCACAGACTCGCACAGCAGAGGACCCACAGACTCGCACAGCAGAGACCCACAGACTCGCACAGCAGAGACCCACAAACTCGCACAGCAGAGACCCACAGACTCGCACAGCAGAGACCCACAGACTCACACAGAGACCCACATACTCACAGCAGAGACCCACAGACTCGCACAGCAGAGACCCACAGATGCACACAGAGACCCACAGACTCACACAACAGAGACCCACAGACTCGCACAGAGACCCACAGGCTTCTCACACAAGACACAGACTCATACAAGACACAGACTCACACACAGAGACCCACAGACTCACACAGAGACCCACAGACTTGGATGCATGCGGTGGTGCCAAAAAAGTTCACCGTGCACGCACGCACGTGCACGCACGCACGTGCACGTGCGACACGCAACGCAGGTAATGAGAGGGACGAGGTGCGGGGTACTGAGTGATGAGAGATTGAGGGGAGGGGTGGTGGGGGGGTGGTGGTGGTGGCGACGATGAGAGGGACAGCGGCAGGGAGAGTCGAGCCGGGAGACGTCGCCGGGCGACCGTGCGGGGGAGTCTAGAAAATCTTGTTCTTCTTTTTGTTTCTCTCCAGAGTCCTGCGACACGCACAGAGAGAGAGAGCACACACACACACAGGGCACACACACACAGAGAGAGCGGGCACACACAACAGAGGTTAGAGAGCAGGCACACACTCACACACTCACAGAGAGAGAGCGGGCACACACACACACACAGGGCACACACACAGAGAGAGAGCGGGCACACACACACACAGAGAGAGCGGGCACACACACACACACTCACAGAGAGAGAGGGCACACACACACACACACAGAGGTTAGAGAGCGGGCACACACACACTCACAGAGAGAGAGCGGGCACACACACACACACAGGGCACACACACAGAGAGAGAGCGGGCACACACACACACAGAGAGAGCGGGCACACACACACACAACACAGGGCACACACACAGAGAGCGGGCACACACACACACACAGAGAGCGCGGGCACACACACACACAACACAGGGCACACACACACACACAGAGAGAGCGGGCACACACACACACAACACAACACAGGGGCACACACACACACAGAGAGAGCGGACACACACACACACAACACAACACAGGGCACACACACACACACACAGAGAGCGGGCACACACACACACAACACAGGGCACACACACACACAGAGAGCGGGCACACACACACACAACACAGGGCACACACACACACAGAGAGCGGGCACACACACACACAACACAGGGCACACACACACACACAGAGAGCGGGCACACACACACACAACACAGGGGCACACACACACACACAGAGAGCGGGCACACCACACACAACACAGGGCACACACACACACAGAGAGCGGGCACACACACACACAACACAGGGCACACACACACAGAGAGCGGGCACACACACACACACACAACACAGGGCACACACACACACAGAGAGCGGGCACACACACACACACACAACACAGGGCACACACACACACACAGAGAGCGGAGCCACACACACACACAACACAGGGCACAACACACACACAGAGAGCGGGCACACACACACACAACACAGGGCACACACACACACACAGAGAGCGGGCACACACACACACAACACAGGGCACACACACACACACAGAGAGAGCGGGCACACACACACACAACACAGGGCACACACACACAGAGAGAGCGGGCACACACACACACACAACACAGGGCACACACACACACACCCAGAGAGAGCGGGGCACACACACACACACACAGAGAGAGAGCGGGCACACACACACACAACACAGGGCACACACACACACACAGAGAGAGAGCGGGCAACACACACAGCACAACACAGGGCACACACACACACACACACAGAGAGAGCGGGCACACACACACACAGAGAGCGCGGGCACACACACACACAACACAGGGCACACACACACACAAACACAGGGCACACACACACACAGAGAGCGGGCACACACACACACAGAGAGCGCGGGCACACACACACACAACACAGGGCACACACACAACACAACACAGGGCACACACACACACAGAGAGCGGGCACACACACCACACAGAGAGCGCGGGCACACACACACACAACACAGGGCACACACACACACAACACAGGGCACACACACACACACAGAGAGAGAGAGCGGGCACACACACACACAACACAGGGCACACACACACAGAGAGAGCGGGCACACACACACACACACACCCAGAGAGAGCGGGCACACACACACACACACACAGAGAGAGAGCGGGCACACACACACACAACACAGGGCACACACACACACACACACAGAGAGCGGGCACACACACACACAACACAGGGCACACACACACAGAGAGAGCGGGCACACACACACACACAGAGAGAGCGGCACACACACACACAACACACAGGGCACACACACACACACACAGAGCGGGCACACACACACACACCCAGAGAGAGCGGGCACACACACACACAACACAGGGCACACACACACACAGAGAGAGAGCGGGCACACACACACACAACACAGGGCACACACACACACAGAGAGAGAGCGGGCACACACACACACACAGAGAGAGCGGGCACACACACACACACAGAGAGAGCGGGCACACACACACACAACACAGGGCACACACACACACAGAGAGAGAGCGGGCACACACACACACAACACAGGGCACACACACACACAGAGAGAGAGCGGGCACACACACACACACACAGAGAAAGAGAAGAAGGGAGGAGGGGAGGGGAGGGAGGGGAGCAGAGGGAGGAGGGAGCAGAGGGAGTAAGAGAATGAAGAGGAAGAAGTTCCTTCCGTAGATGGCGATCTGGACAAGGCGCGACCAGTGCCCCCCCCCCCCACCACCACCCCCCACCCCCCCCACCCCCCCCCACCCCCCCCCAGGGGCGTGTTTACCGCGTGCCCTCGGCCCGCTGCTGCTGCTCCAGCAGGTGCATCTGGCTCTCCCACGCCGCCTTCTCCTCCTCAAAGTGGCGACGGCGGTCCTCCAGCTCGCGGCTCTGCGCCTCCATGTTCTTGCGCATCTGCTCGTGACGACGATGCAGCTGTGGGGGGGTGGTGGGTGGGTGGGTGGGGAGACGGTGGGGGGGTGGTGGTGGGTGGGAGGAGGGGAGTGGTGTGGGGGTGGGTGGTGTTGGGGGGGTGGTGGGTGGGAGACGGTGGGGGGGTGGTGGTGGAGGTGGGGGCAGGGAGCGGGGGAGTGGTGGTGGGGGGGTGGTGGTGTGAGTGAGGTGGTGGGTGGTGTTGGGGAGGTGGTGGGTGGGAGACGATGGGGGGGGTGGTGTGGTGGTGGTGTGAGTGAGGTGGTGGGTGGTGTTGGGGAGGTGGGAGAGAGGTTGAAACGGCTGCAACTGCAACACAACCGTAACCGCAATGCAACCGATCATGACGCCCGTGCGTGTGTGTGCACGTGAATGTGTGCACGTGAGTGTGCACGTGTGCGTGCACGTGTGTGTGCACGTGTGTGTGCGTGTGTGCGTGCATGTCTGCGCATGTGCGCTTGCATGTGTGCGCGTGCGTGCATGTGTGTGTGCGCGTGCATGTGTGTGTGCGCGTGCATGCGTTGTGTGTATGTGCATATGTGTGTGCGTGCGTGTGTGTGTCTGTGCGTGTGTGTGTGCATGCATGTGCGTGCGTGCGTGTGTGTGCGCGTGCGTCCACTGACGTCGCCCTCCGAGTCCCTGAGCTTCTGCAGCTTCTCCTCGACCTTGAGCGCGAACACGTGCTCCATCTCGAGCTCCATCTTCCTCATCTTGTGCTCGTGAGCTCGCCGCTCCTCCTCCATCTGCTCCATGGGGCTCCGGCTGGCACACAGCGGGAGGAGGGCCGGGCATTCGCGTCACTGTCCAGCGTGTCACTGCCAGCGTGTCACTGTCAGCGTGTCACTGTGTGTCACTGTCAGTGTGTCACTGTCAGTGTGTCACTGTCAGTGCGTCACTGTGTGTCACTGTCAGTGTGTCACTGTCAGTGCGTCACTGTGTGTCACTGTCAGTGTGTCACTGTCAGTGTGTCACTGTCAGTGCGTCACTGTGTGTCACTGTCAGCGTGTCAGTGTCACAACAGCACCCCCCCCCCCCCCGTCACCACCCCCCCCCCTCACTTGGAGAGCTGTCCTCTGCCCTTGTTGTTGTCGGAGGAGTTACAGGCGACGGACGCCAACTGGCGGCTGCGGAAGTTCTCGTAGTGAACGTTGTTGGTGACGTCCTTCAGGTCCTGCATGTGGGTCCTGCTCACGGCAAACCACCGTCACCACCACCACCGCCGTCACCACCGCGGCACCATCACCACCATAACCATCATAACCACAGCCATCACCATCATCGCCACCATCATCGCCGCCATCACCACAGCCACCACTACAACGGCCAGCACCACCATCACCACGGTCGTGACAGCACAGCGAGTGAGAGTACAGCGTGACAGCGCACACACAGTGACACACACACGCACACAGCGTGACACACACACGCACACAGCGTGACACACACACGCACACAGCGTGACACACACACGCACACAGCGTGACAGCGCACACACAGTGACACACACACACACGCACACAGTGACACACACACACACACAGCGTGACACACACACACACAGCGTGACACACACACACAGCGTGACACACACACACAGCGTGACACACACACACACACAGCGTGACACACACACACACAGCCTGACAGCGCACACACAGTGACACACACACGCACACAGCGTGACACACACACACACACAGCAGCGTGACACACACACACACACAGCGTGACACACACACACACAAGCGTGACACACACACACACAGCGTGACACACACACACAGCGTGACAGCGCACACACAGTGACACACACACACGGCGTGACACACACACACGGCGTGACACACACACACGGCGTGACACACACACACGGCGTGACACACACACACACGGCGTGACACACACACACGGCGTGACACACACACACGGCGTGACACACACACACGGCGTGACACACACACACGGCGTGACACACACACACGGCGTGACACACACACACGGCGTGACACACACACACGGCGTGACGACACACACACGGCGTGACACACACACACGGCGTGACACACACACACGGCGTGACACACACACACGAGCGTGACACACACACACGGCGTGACACACACACACACGGCGTGACACACACACACGGCGTGACACACACACACACGGCGTGACACACACACACGGCGTGACACACACACACACGGCGTGACACACACACACGGCGTGACACACACACACGGCGTGACACACACACACGGCGTGACACACACACACAGCGTGGACACACACACACAGCGTGACACACACACACACAGCGTGACACACACACACAGCGTGACACACACACACAGCGTGACACACACACACAGCGTGACACACACAACACAGCGTGACACACACACACAGCGTGACACACACACACAGCGTGACACACACACACAGCGTGACACACACACACAGCGTGACACACACACACAGCGTGACACACACACAGCGTAACACAGCGTGACACACACACACAGCGTGACACACACACACAGCGTGACACACACACACAGCGTGACACACACACACAGCGTGACACACGACACACAGCGTGACACACACACACACAGCGTGACACACACACACAGCGTGACACACACACACAGCGTGACACACACACACAGCGTGACACACACACACACAGCGTGACACACACACACACACAGCGTGACACACACACACACACAGCGTGACCACACCACACACAGCGTGACACACACACACAGCGTGACACACACACACACACAGCGTGACACACACACACAGCGTGACACACACACAAGACACACAGCGTGACACACACACACAGCGTGACACACACACACACACAGCGTGACACACACACACAGCGTGACACACACACACACAGCGTGACACACACACACACAGCGTGACACACACCACACACAGCGTGACACACACACACAGCGTGACACACACACACAGCGTGACACACACACACAGCGTGACACACACACACAGCGTGACACACACACACACAGCGACACACACACACAGCGTGACACACACACACAGCGTGACACACACAGCGTGACACACACACAGCGTGACACACACACACAGCGTGACACAACACACACACAGCGTGACACACACACACAGCGTGACACACACACACAGCGTGACACACACACACAGCGTGACACACACACAGCGTGACACACACACACAGCGTGACACACACACACACAGCGTGACACACACACACAGCGTGACACACACGACACACACGCGTGACAACACACACACACACAGCGTGACACACACACACAGCGTGACACACACACCACACAGCGTGACACACACACACACACAGCGTGACACACACACACACACACACACAGCGTGACACACACACACAACACAGCGTGACACACACACACAGCGTGACACACACACACACAGCGTGACACACACACACACAGCGTGACACACACAACACACACAGCGTGACACACACACACAGCGTGACACACACACACACAGCGTGACACACACACACACACAGGTGACACACACACAGCGTGACACACACACACACAGCGTGACACACACACACACAGCGTGACACACACACACACAGCGTGACACACACACACAGCGTGACACACACACACAGCGTGACACACACACACACAGCGTGACACACACACACAGCGTGACACACACACACACAGCGTGACACACACACACAGCGTGTGACACACACACACAGCGTGACACACACACACACACAGCGTGACACAACAACACACACAGCGTGACACACACACACAGCGTGACACACACACAACACAGCGTGACACACACACACACACAGCGTGACACACACACACAGCGTGACACACACACACACAGCGTGACACACACACACAGCGTGACACAACACACACAGCGTGACACACACACACACAGCGTGACACACACACACACACAGCGTGACACACACCACACAGCGTGACACACACACACACAGCGTGACACACACACACACAGCGTGACACACACACACACAGCGTGACACACACACACAGCGTGAACACAGGGCACACACACACAGCGTGACACACACACACAGGTGACACACACACACACAGCGTGACACACACACAGGGCACACACAGCGTGACACACACACAGGGCACACACACAGCGTGACACACACACACAGCGTGACACACACACACACAGCGTGACACACACACACACACAGCGTGACACACACACACAGCGTGACACACACACACACAGCGTGACACACACACACAGCGTGACACACACACACAGCGTGACACACACACACACAGCGTGACACACACACACACACAGCGTGACACACACACACAGCGTGACACACACACACCAGCGTGACACCACACACAGGACACACACAGCGTGACACACACACACAGCGTGACACACACACACACAGCGTGACACCACACACACAGCGTGACACACACACACAGCGTGACGACACACACACACAGCGTGACACACACACACACAGCGTGACACACACACACGACACACACAGCGTGACACACACACACACAGCGTGACACACACACACACACAGCGTGACACACACACACACAGCGTGACACACACACACACAGCGTGACACACACACACACACAGCGTGACACACACACACACAGCGTGACACACACACACAGCGTGACACACACACACAGCGTGACACACACACACAGCGTGACACACACACACACAGCGTGACACACACACACACAGCGTGACACACACACACACACAGCGCGTGACACACACACACACACAGCGTGACACACACACACACACAGCGTGACACACACACACACAGCGTGACACACACACACACAGCGTGACACACACACACACAGCGTGACACACACACACACAGCGTGACACACACACACAGCGTGACACACACACACACAGCGTGACACACACACACAGCGTGAACACACACACACAGCGTGACACACACACACAGCGTGACACACACACACACACAGCGTGACACACACACACACACACAGCGTGACACACACACACACACAGCGTGACACACACACACAGCGTGACACACACACACACACAGCGTGACACACACAACACACACAGCGTGACACACACACACACACAGCGTGACACACACACACACAGCGTGACACACACACACAGCGTGACACACACACACAGCGTGACACACACACACACAGCGTGACACACACACACACAGCGTGACACACACACACACAGCGTGACACACACACACACACAGCGTGACACACACAGGGACACACACACAGCGTGACACACACACAGGTGACACACACACAGCGTGACACACACACACAGCGTGACACACACACACACAGCGTGACACACACCACACACACAGCGTGACACACACACACACAGCGTGACACAACACACACAGCGTGACACACAACACACACAGCGTGACACACACACACCA
>NC_136344.1:1276601-1343076 GCF_964198595.1 Lampetra fluviatilis | reverse complement strand
GCGTGTGTGTACATGCATGCGTGCCTGCGTGTGTCCATGCCTGTGTGTGTATGTGTATGTGCGTGTGTGTCCATGCCTGTGTGTGTATGTGCGTGCCTGTGTGTATGCCTGTGTGTGTACGTGTGTCTGTGTGTGTATGCGTGTGTGTCCGTGCCTGTGCGTGCCTGTGTGTATGTACGTGCGTGCCTGTGTGTGCCCGTGTGTGTGTGTCCATGCCCTTGTGTGTACGTGCGTGCCTGTGTGTGCCTGTGTGTGTATGGTGTGTGCCCGTGTGTGTGTGTCCGTGCCTGTGTGTGTACGTGCGTGCGTGCCACAAAAGCACAGACCGCCTATGGCTTCAATGTTTGGGCGAGCGTCGCGTTCCCTTCTCGTGCGAGGAGCGGCCTACCGCCCTGCAGTAACACTTCAAGTCTACAGCGAAACAAACAATACGTACACACACACACCACACACACCGATAACAACAACCACCACCACCACTACTACAATTTACAGTTAAAGAGTCACTTTGGCCAAACAGCGCTCCATAGGCTGCACTAGCGGCCACGGTCGATTGAAGGGGGAATGGAGGGGGGGGGGTTATGATGGTGGCGGTGGGGAGAGTTACTGAGTGAGGGGGGGGATGAGAGAGGAAGGATGGGAGGGATGAGAGGGATGGGAGGGGAGATAGGGATGAGGAGGGATGAGAGAGGGGGGGTGAGAGGGGGGGATGAGAGGGGGGGTGAGAGGGGGGGGATGAGAGGGGGGGGGGTGAGAGGGAGGGATGAGAGGGGGGGATGAGGGGGGGGATGAGAGGGGGGGGGGATGAGAGGGTGGGGGGGATGAGAGGGTGGGGGGAATGAGAGGGGGGGGGATGAGAGAGAGGGATGAGAGGGGGGGATGAGAGGGGGGGGATGAGAGGGTGGGGGGAATGAGGGGGGGGGGTGAGAGGGGGGGGGGATGAGAGGGAGGGGGGATGAGAAGGGGGGGATGAGAGGGAGGGAAGGGATGAGAGGGGGGGGGGGGATGGGAGGGAGCCGTCAAACAAAGCTGGTGGTCACCGCTCGGCGCTTTCAGGCTGCGCTGCTTCTGTGGCCGTCTGGAACGCTCTTCCCCTGACGATAGCGGGAAGCCACTGGGAGCTATGATGCACTTGTAAATCATCGTCGTCGTCATCATCTACATTGACTAATTCATTTGTTTAGAACTGCTTTTTGTTGTTGTTGTTGTTGTCGTGTAGTTTGTTATCCTTCCCCCGCCCGCACCTCCGATTTGCGCGGTTGGCCATGTACGGCGCAAAAGAAGTTCAACATACATCGAGACTCACACAGAGACACAGACTCACACAGCAGAGACCCACAGACTCACACAGCAGAGACCCACAGACTCACACAGCAGAGACCCACAGACTCGCACAGCAGAGACCCACAGACTCGCACAGCAGAGACCCACAGACTCGCACAGCAGAGACCCACAGACTCGCACAGCAGAGACCCACAGACTCGCACAGCAGAGACCCACAGACTCGCACAGCAGAGACCCACAAACTCGCACAGCAGAGACCCACAGACTCGCACAGCAGAGACCCACAGACTCACACAGAGACCCACATACTCACAGCAGAGACCCACAGACTCGCACAGCAGAGACCCACAGATGCACACAGAGACCCACAGACTCACACAACAGAGACCCACAGACTCGCACAGAGACCCACAGGCTTCTCACACAAGACACAGACTCATACAAGACACAGACTCACACACAGAGACCCACAGACTCACACAGAGACCCACAGACTCACACAGAGACCCATAGTTTGTTGCCCTTCCCCCGATTAGCACGGTTGGATGCATGCGGTGGTGCCAAAAAAGTTCACCGTGCACGCACGCACGTGCACGCACGCACGTGCACGTGCGCACGCACGCAGGTAATGAGAGGGACGAGGTGCGGGGTACTGAGTGATGAGAGATTGAGGGGAGGGGTGGTGGGGGGTGGTGGTGGTGGCGACGATGAGAGGGACAGCGGCAGGGAGAGTCGAGCCGGGAGACGTCGCCGGGCGACCGTGCGGGGGAGTCTAGAAAATCTTGTTCTTCTTTTTGTTTCTCTCCAGAGTCCTGCGACACGCACAGAGAGAGAGAGCACACACACACACAGGGCACACACACACAGAGAGAGCGGGCACACACACACAGAGGTTAGAGAGCAGGCACACACACACACTCACAGAGAGAGAGCGGGCACACACACACACACAGGGCACACACACAGAGAGAGAGCGGGCACACACACACACAGAGAGAGCGGGCACACACACACACACTCACAGAGAG
Organism: Lampetra fluviatilis; assembly: GCF_964198595.1. Taxonomy (NCBI): domain Eukaryota; kingdom Metazoa; phylum Chordata; class Hyperoartia; order Petromyzontiformes; family Petromyzontidae; genus Lampetra; species Lampetra fluviatilis. The sequence continues at coordinate 1,340,764 of NC_136344.1, read as the reverse complement.
AGAGGGCACACACACACACACACAGAGGTTAGAGAGCGGGCACACACACACTCACAGAGAGAGAGCGGGCACACACACACACACAGGGCACACACACAGAGAGAGAGCGGGCACACACACACACAGAGAGAGCGGGCACACACACACACAACACAGGGCACACACACAGAGAGCGGGCACACACACACACAGAGAGCGCGGGCACACACACACACAACACAGGGCACACACACACACACACACAGAGAGAGCGGGCACACACACACACAACACAACACAGGGCACACACACACACACACAGAGAGAGCGGACACACACACACACAACACAACACAGGGCACACACACACACACACAGAGAGCGGGCACACACACACACAACACAGGGCACACACACACACAGAGAGCGGGCACACACACACACAACACAGGGCACACACACACACAGAGAGCGGGCACACACACACACAACACAGGGCACACACACACACACAGAGAGCGGGCACACACACACACAACACAGGGCACACACACACACACAGAGAGCGGGCACACACACACAACACAGGGCACACACACACACAGAGAGCGGGCACACACACACACAACACAGGGCACACACACACAGAGAGCGGGCACACACACACACACACAACACAGGGCACACACACACACAGAGAGCGGGCACACACACACACACACAACACAGGGCACACACACACACACAGAGAGCGGGCACACACACACACAACACAGGGCACACACACACACAGAGAGCGGGCACACACACACACAACACAGGGCACACACACACACACAGAGAGCGGGCACACACACACACAACACAGGGCACACACACACACACAGAGAGAGCGGGCACACACACACACAACACAGGGCACACACACACAGAGAGAGCGGGCACACACACACACAACACAGGGCACACACACACACACCCAGAGAGAGCGGGGCACACACACACACACACAGAGAGAGAGCGGGCACACACACACACACAACACAGGGCACACACACACACACAGAGAGAGAGCGGGCACACACACACACAACACAGGGCACACACACACACACACACAGAGAGAGCGGGCACACACACACACAGAGAGCGCGGGCACACACACACACAACACAGGGCACACACACACACAACACAGGGCACACACACACACAGAGAGCGGGCACACACACACACAGAGAGCGCGGGCACACACACACACAACACAGGGCACACACACAACACAACACAGGGCACACACACACACAGAGAGCGGGCACACACACACACAGAGAGCGCGGGCACACACACACACAACACAGGGCACACACACACACAACACAGGGCACACACACACACACAGAGAGAGAGAGCGGGCACACACACACACAACACAGGGCACACACACACAGAGAGAGCGGGCACACACACACACACACACCCAGAGAGAGCGGGCACACACACACACAGAGAGAGAGCGGGCACACACACACACAACACAGGGCACACACACACACACAGAGAGCGGGCACACACACACACAACACAGGGCACACACACACAGAGAGAGCGGGCACACACACACACAGAGAGAGCGGGCACACACACACACACAACACAGGGCACACACACACACACACAGAGCGGGCACACACACACACACCCAGAGAGAGCGGGCACACACACACACAACACAGGGCACACACACACACAGAGAGAGAGGCGGGCACACACACACACAACACAGGGCACACACACACACAGAGAGAGAGCGGGCACACACACACACACAGAGAGAGCGGGCACACACACACACACAGAGAGAGCGGGCACACACACACACAACACAGGGCACACACACACACAGAGAGAGAGCGGGCACACACACACACAACACAGGGCACACACACACACAGAGAGAGAGCGGGCACACACACACAGAGAAAGAGAAGAAGGGAGGAGGGAGGGGAGGGAGGGGAGCAGAGGGAGGAGGGAGCAGAGGGAGTAAGAGAATGAAGAGGAAGAAGTTCCTTCCGTAGATGGCGATCTGGACAAGGCGCGACCAGTGCCCCCCCCCCCCACCACCCCCCCCACCCCCCCCCACCCCCCCCCACCCCCCCCCAGGGGCGTGTTTACCGCGTGCCCTCGGCCCGCTGCTGCTGCTCCAGCAGGTGCATCTGGCTCTCCCACGCCGCCTTCTCCTCCTCAAAGTGGCGACGGCGGTCCTCCAGCTCGCGGCTCTGCGCCTCCATGTTCTTGCGCATCTGCTCGTGACGACGATGCAGCTGTGGGGGGGTGGTGGGTGGGTGGGTGGGAGACGGTGGGGGGGTGGTGGTGGGTGGGAGGAGGGGAGTGGTGTGGGGTGGGTGGTGTTGGGGGGGTGGTGGGTGGGAGACCGGTGGGGGGGTGGTGGTGGAGGTGGGGGCAGGGAGCGGGGGAGTGGTGGTGGGGGGGTGGTGGTGTGAGTGAGGTGGTGGGTGGTGTTGGGGAGGTGGTGGGTGGGAGACGATGGGGGGGGTGGTGTGGTGGTGGTGTGAGTGAGGTGGTGGGTGGTGTTGGGGAGGTGGGAGAGAGGTTGAAACGGCTGCAACTGCAACACAACCGTAACCGCAATGCAACCGATCATGACGCCCGTGCGTGTGTGTGCACGTGAATGTGTGCACGTGAGTGTGCACGTGTGCGTGCACGTGTGTGTGCACGTGTGTGTGCGTGTGTGCGTGCATGTCTGCGCATGTGCGCTTGCATGTGTGCGCGTGCGTGCATGTGTGTGTGCGCGTGCATGTGTGTGTGCGCGTGCATGCGTGTGTGTATGTGCATATGTGTGTGCGTGCGTGTGTGTGTCTGTGCGTGTGTGTGTGCATGCATGTGCGTGCGTTGCGTGTGTGTGCGCTGTGCGTCCACTGACGTCGCCCTCCGAGTCCCTGAGCTTCTGCAGCTTCTCCTCGACCTTGAGCGGCGAACACGTGCTCCATCTCGAGCTCCATCTTCCTCATCTTGTGCTCGTGAGCTCGCCGCTCCTCCTCCATCTGCTCCATGGGGCTCCGGCTGGCACACGCGGGAGGAGGGCCGGGCATTCGCGTCACTGTCAGCGTGTCACTGCCAGCGTGTCACTGTCAGCGTGTCACTGTGTGTCACTGTCAGTGTGTCACTGTCAGTGTGTCACTGTCAGTGCGTCACTGTGTGTCACTGTCAACACGCGGGAGGAGGGCCGGGCATTCGCGTCACTGTCAGCGTGTCACTGCCAGCGTGTCACTGTCAGCGTGTCACTGTGTGTCACTGTCAGTGTGTCACTGTCAGTGTGTCACTGTCAGTGCGTCACTGTGTGTCACTGTCAGTGTGTCACTGTCAGTGCGTCACTGTGTGTCACTGTCAGTGTGTCACTGTCAGTGTGTCACTGTCAGTGCGTCACTGTGTGTCACTGTCAGCGTGTCAGTGTCACAACAGCACCCCCCCCCCCCCGTCACCACCCCCCCCCTCACTTGGAGAGCTGTCCTCTGCCCTTGTTGTTGTCGGAGGAGTTACAGGCGACGGACGCCAACTGGCGGCTGCGGAAGTTCTCGTAGTGAACGTTGTTGGTGACGTCCTTCAGGTCCTGCATGTGGGTCCTGCTCACGGCAACCACCGTCACCACCACCACCGCCGTCACCACCCGCGGCCACCATCACCACCATAACCATCATAACCACAGCCATCACCATCATCGCCACCATCATCGCCGCCATCACCACAGCCACCACTACAACGGCCAGCACCACCATCACCACGGTCGTGACAGCACAGCGAGTGAGAGTACAGCGTGACAGCGCACACACAGGTGACACACACACGCACACAGCGTGACACACACACGCACACAGCGTGACACACACACGCACACAGCGTGACACACACACGCACACAGCGTGACAGCGCACACACAGGTGACACACACACACACGCACACAGTGACACACACACACACAGCGTGACACACACACACACAGCGTGACACACACACACAGCGTGACACACACACACAGCGTGACACACACACACACACAGCGTGACACACACACACACAGCGTGACAGCGCACACACAGGTGACACACACACGCACACAGCGTGACACACACACACACACAGCGTGACACACACACACACAGCGTGACACACACACACACACAGCGTGACACACACACACACAGCGTGACACACACACACAGCGTGACAGCGCACACACAGTGACACACACACACGGCGTGACACACACACACGGCGTGACACACACACACACGGCGTGACACACACACACGGCGTGACACACACACACGGCGTGACACACACACACGGCGTGACACACACACACACGCGTGACACACACACACGGCGTGACACACACACACGGCGTGACACACACACACACGGCGTGACACACACACACGGCGTGACACACACACACGGCGTGACACACACACACGGCGTGACACACACACACGGCGTGACACACACACACGCGTGACACACACACACGCGTGACACACACACACGGCGTGACACACACACACACGGCGTGACACACACACACGGCGTGACACACACACACACGGCGTGACACACACACACGGCGTGACACACACACACGGCGTGACACACACACACGGCGTGACACACACACACGGCGTGACACACACACACGGCGTGACACACACACACAGCGTGACACACACACACAGCGTGACACACACACACACAGCGTGACACACACACACAGCGTGACACACACACACAGCGTGACACACACACACAGCGTGACACACACACACACAGCGTGACACACACACACAGCGTGACACACACACACAGCGTGACACACACACACAGCGTGACACACACACACAGCGTGACACACACACACAGCGTGACACACACACACAGCGTGACACACACACACAGCGTGACACACACACACAGCGTGACACACACACACAGCGTGACACACACACACAGCGTGACACACACACACAGCGTGACACACACACACACAGCGTGACACACACACACAGCGTGACACACACACACAGCGTGACACACACACACAGCGTGACACACACACACACAGCGTGACACACACACACACACAGCGTGACACACACACACACAGCGTGACACACACACACAGCGTGACACACACACACAGCGTGACACACACACACACACAGCGTGACACACACACAACAGCGTGACACACACACACACAGCGTGACACACACACACAGCGTGACACACACACACACACAGCGTGACACACACACACAGCGTGACACACAACACACACAGCGTGACACACACACACACAGCGTGACACACACACACACAGCGTGACACACACACACAGCGTGACACACACACACAGCGTGACACACACACACAGCGTGACACACACACACAGCGTGACACACACACACACAGCGGACACACACACACAGCGTGACACACACACACACAGCGTGACACACACAGCGTGACACACACACAGCGTGACACACACACACAGCGTGACACACACACACAGCGTGACACACACACACAGCGTGACACACACACACAGCGTGACACACACACACAGCGTGACACACACACAGCGTGACACACACACACAGCGTGACACACACACACACAGCGTGACACACACACAACAGCGTGACACACACACACACAGCGTGACACACACACACACAGCGTGACACACACACACAGCGTGACACACACACACACAGCGTGACACACACACACACAGCGTGACACACACACACACACACACACAGCGTGACACACACACACACAGCGTGACACACACACAACAGCGTGACACACACACACACAGCGTGACACACACACACACAGCGTGACACACACACAACACACAGCGTGACACACACACAACACAGCGTGACACACACACACACAGCGTGACACACACACACACACAGCGTGACACACACACACAGCGTGACACACACACACACAGCGTGACACACACACACACAGCGTGACACACACACACACAGCGTGACACACACACACACAGCGTGACACAACACACACAGCGTGACACACACACACACACAGCGTGACACACACACACAGCGTGACACACACACACACAGCGTGACACACACACACACAGCGTGACACACACACACAGCGTGACACACACACACACACAGCGTGACACACACACACAGCGTGACACACACACACAGCGTGACACACACACACACAGCGTGACACACACACACACACAGCGTGACACACACACACAGCGTGACACACACACACACACAGCGTGACACACACACACAGCGTGACACACACACACACACAGCGTGACACACACACACACAGCGTGACACACACACACACAGCGTGACACACACACACACAGCGTGACACACACACACACAGCGTGACACACACACACACAGCGTGACACACACACACACAGCGTGACACACACACACAGCGTGACACACACACACACAGCGTGACACACACACACACAGCGTGACACACACACACAGCGTGACACACACACACACACAGCGTGACACACACACACACACAGCGTGACACACACACACAGCGTGACACACACACACACACAGCGTGACACACACACACACAGCGTGACACAACACACACAGCGTGACACACACACACACACAGCGTGACACACACACACAGCGTGACACACACACACAGCGTGACACACACACACACAGCGTGACACACACACACACAGCGTGACACACACACACAGCGTGACACACACACACAGCGTGACACACACACACACACACAGCGTGACACACACATCACACAGCGTGACACACACACACACACAGCGTGAACACACACACACACAGCGTGACACACACACAGCGTGACACACACACACACACAGCGTGACACACACACACAGCGTGACACACACACACACAGCGTGACACACACACACACAGCGTGACACACACACACACAGCGTGACACACACACACAGCGTGACACACACACACACACAGCGTGACACACACACACACAGCGTGACACACACACACACAGCGTGACACACACACACAGCGTGACACACACACACACAGCGTGACACACACACACACAGCGTGACACACACACACACACAGCGTGACACACACACACACGACACACACACAGCGTGACACACACACACACACAGCGTGACACACACACACACAGCGTGACACACACACACAGCGTGACACACACACACACACAGCGTGACACACACACACACAGCGTGACACACACACACACACAGCGTGACACACACACACAGCGTGACACACACACACACAGCGTGACACACACACACACAGCGTGACACACACACACACAGCGTGACACACACACACAGCGTGACACACACACACACACAGCGTGACACACACACACACAGCGTGACACACCACACACACACAGCGTGACACACACACACACACAGCGTGACACACACACACACAGCGTGACACACACACACACAGCGTGACACACACACACACACAGCGTGACACACACACACACAGCGTGACACACACACACAGCGTGACACACACACACAGCGTGACACACACACACGACACACACAGCGTGACACACACACACACAGCGTGACACACACACACACAGCGTGACACACACACACACACAGCGTGACACACACACACACAGCGTGACACACACACACAGCGTGACACACACACACAGCGTGACACACACACAGCGTGACACACACACACACAGCGTGACACACACACACACACACAGCGTGACACACACACACACACACACAGCGTGACACACACACACACACAGCGTGACACACACACACAGCGTGACACACACACACAGCGTGACACACACACAGCGTGACACACACACACACAGCGTGACACACACACACACACAGCGTGACACACACACACACACACAGCGTGACACACACACACACACAGCGTGACACACACACACAGCGTGACACACACACACAGCGACACACACACACACAGCGTGACACACACACACACACAGCGTGACACACACACACACAGCGTGACACACACACACACAGCGTGACACACACACACACAGCGTGACACACACACACACAGCGTGACACACACACACAGCGTGACACACACACACACAGCGTGACACACACACACACAGCGTGACACACACACACACACACAGCGTGACACACACACACACAGCGTGACACACACACACACAGCGTGACACACACACACACAGCGTGACACACACACACACAGCGTGACACACACACACACACACAGCGTGACACACACACACACAGCGTGACACACACACACAGCGTGACACACACACACACACACAGCGTGACACACACACACACAGCGTGACACACACACACACACACAGCGTGACACACACACACACACACACAGCGTGACACACACACACAGCGTGACACACACACACACAGCGTGACACACACACACACACAGCGTGACACACACACACACACAGCGTGACACACACACACACACAGCGTGACACACACACACACACACAGCGTGACACACACACACACAGCGTGACACACACACACACAGCGTGACACACACACACACAGCGTGACACACACACACAGCGTGACACACACACAGCGTGACACACACACACAGCGTGACACACACACACACAGCGTGACACACACACACACAGCGTGACACACACACACACACAGCGTGACACACACACACAGCGTGACACACACACACACAGCGTGACACACACACACAGCGTGACACACACACACAGCGTGACACACACACACAGCGTGACACACACACACACAGCGTGACACACACACACAGCGTGACACACACACAGCGTGACACACACACACACAGCGTGACACACACACACACAGCGTGACACACACACACACAGCGTGACACACACACACACACAGCGTGACACACACACACAGCGTGACACACACACACACAGCGTGACACACACACACAGCGTGACACACACACACACAGCGTGACACACACACACAGCGTGACACACACACACACACACAGCGTGACACACACACAGCGTGACACACACACACACAGCGTGACACACACACACAGCGTGACACACACACACACAGCGTGACACACACACACACAGCGTGACACACACACACACAGCGTGACACACACACACAGCGTGACACACACACACACAGCGTGACACACACACACACAGCGTGACACACACACACAGCGTGACACACACACACACAGCGTGACACACACACACACAGCGTGACACACACACACACAGCGTGACACACACACACACAGCGTGACACACACACACAGCGTGACACACACACACACAGCGTGACACACACACACACAGCGTGACACACACACACACAGCGTGACACACACACACAGCGTGACACACACACACAGCGTGACACACACACACAGCGTGACACACACACACAGCGTGACACACACACACAGCGTGACACACACACACACACAGCGTGAAACACACACACACAGCGTGACACACACACACAGCGTGACACACACACACACAGCGTGACACACACACACACAGCGTGACACACACACACACAGCGTGACACACACACACACAGCGTGACACACACACACAGCGTGACACACACACACACAGCGTGACACACACACACACAGCGTGACACACACACACAGCGTGACACACACACACACAGCGTGACACACACACACACAGCGTGACACACACACACACAGCGTGACACACACACACAGCGTGACACACACACACACAGCGTGACACACACACACAGCGTGACACGCACAGCGTGACACACACACAGCGTGACACACACACAGCGTGACACACACACACACAGCGTGACACACACACACACAGCGTGACACACACACACACAGCGTGACACACACACACACAGCGTGACACACACACACACAGCGTGACACACACACACACACAGCGTGACACACACACACACAGCGTGACACACACACACAGCGTGACACACACACACACACACAGCGTGACACACACACACACAGCGTGACACACACACACAGCGTGACACACACACACACACAGCGTGACACACACACACACAGCGTGACACACACACACACACAGCGTGACACACACACACACAGCGTGACACACACACACACACAGCGTGACACACACACACACACAGCGTGACACACACACACACAGCGTGACACACACACACACACAGCGTGACACACACACACACACAGCGTGACACACACACACACACACAGCGTGACACACACACACAGCGTGACACACACACACAGCGTGACACACACACACACACACACAGCGTGACACACACACACAGCGTGACACACACACACACAGCATGACACACACGCACAGCGTGACACACACGCACAGCGTGACACACACACACACACACAGCGTGACACACACACACACAGCGTGACACACACACACAGCGTGACACACACACACACACACACAGCGTGACACACACACACAGCGTGACACACACACACACAGCGTGACACACACACACAGCGTGACACACACACACACAGCGTGACACACACACACAGCGTGACACACACACACACAGCGTGACACACACACACAGCGTGACACACACACACAGCGTGACACACACACACACAGCGTGACACACACACACAGCGACAGCGTGACACACACACACACACACAGCGTGACACACACACACACAGCGTGACACACACACACACAGCGTGACACACACACACACAGCGTGACACACACACACAGCGTGACACACACACACACAGCGTGACACACACACAGCGTGACACACACACACACACAGCGTGACACACACACACAGCGTGACACACACACACACAGCGTGACACACACACACAGCGTGACACACACACACACAGCGTGACACACACACACAGCGTGACACACACACACAGCGACAGCGCTCACCTGATGAGCATGTTGCGCAGCACGTTGAAGTCACAATGCTCGCCGTTTTCAACTGCACCACACAGAGCGGGGGGGGGGGGGGCAGAGAGGAGCACAGCTTGAAGGTGTCGCTCACCAGCCTCACCAATCCGCTCACCACCGTCCACCCTCTTCACCACGCCCCACTCACCACCACTACCACCAGGGCTCACTCACCAACACTCACCACCACCAAGCCCACAGCCGCATGCCGAGACAAAGCCATGGCGAATTTACCGCACCACCGCCCAGCCACCAGCACCATAACCACCAAACCACCATAACTAACATAACCACCACTACCACCTTAACCACTACAACCACCATAACACCACCACGACCACCATAACAACCATGACAAGCACCGTAACACCACCACGACTGCCATACCTACACCACTATCACCATAACCATCGCTGCCACCATAACCACCGTAACCGCCATAACCACCACCACCGGCTGACAAAAGTTCCCCTCTACCAAGATCCCCCGTGTAGCCTGTAACAGACTGCTGGGGCAAGGGGCTGTTAGCAGCGAATAGCAGCAGCAGCACCTATGAAGGCTACTGGCGCTGTGGCACACGAGGGGGTGGGTGGCCAGCACCACGCCCGGCCGCCTTTGTCTCCCCAGTGGCGATGTTTACTACACGCCGCCGCACCGAGTAACTCATTTGAGGCCGAGTCGACCTAGGGAAGGCCGGTTCGGTTCAGGAGCGGCTCGGATAAAATCGCCGTCGGCGGTGTTGTCGGTGGCCGTGAGCGGGGAATCGAACTCGGTTCGTACGCCGGGGTCGGTAGCGCACCGCCGCACGCTAACCGCTGCACCGCCGCTCCCCCGACGCCCGAGACCACGCACAGAGCCAACGTCTCCCTCCGCCAACCACCCACCCACCCACCCCACAGTTGGGACAGGAGGGTAGCCGCGATATGCAGCAATCACTGACGGAGCTCAGCAATTTTTTATTTGACCAGGTTTAAGGGCCCCGCTGAGTTGGCTGTGTGGTAGCTCTTCGTTCAGAAGCGATCTGGGCACCACGAATGGAAAGCAGCCAGAGGTCGCAATCGGGTACCCCATACCCGTACCCTACCCGATACCCGTACCCAACCTGATACCCATACCCTACCCGATACCCGTACCCGATACCCGTACCCAACCCGATACCCGTACCCGATACCCGTACCCAACCCGATACCCGTACCCTACCCGTACCCAACCCGATACCCGTACCCTACCCGATACCCGTACCCTACCCGATACCCGTACCCTACCCGATACCCGTACCCTACCCGATACCCGTACCCTACCCGATACCCGTACCCTACCCGATACCCGTACCCAACCCGATACCCATACCCTACCCGATACCCGTACCCTACCCGATACCCAGCTACCCGTACCCGGCCGGGTACGGGTACGGGTACCCGTTTGCGACCCTGGTGCGGCCGGGTACGGGTAGGCCGCAAGTCACTGGTGAGTCACCGTTTGTCACTCATTTCCCAACGTCTCGTCTCTTCTCACAATTCAAGTTCCTAGAATCAACCCACCCGCGCCTGCAACGTGGCTTCATCCCAGAGGTCGGAATCGGGTACCCGTACCCGTACCCTACCCGATACCCGGCCGGGTACGGGTAGCCGGGTATCGGGTAGGTTACGGGTAGCCGTTTGCGACCCTGGTGCGGCCGGGTACGGGTAAGGAATCAAAACCCGTTTGCGACCTCTGATAGCAGCTCAACAGAGTGCCTGCTAACATCATCATCATCGTCGTCGTCCCGTGAACATTCATAGCAGCAGCTAAATACTCCAAACGTATACAGGCCCACGCTCATCGAGACCCATACTAAACTATTTTACTACCAAGCTCAGTCAGAGCTTTACCTGGTCAAATAAAAGCTTAGTTTTGGTGTGGGTCTCAATGAGTGTGGGCCTATGTACGTGGAGAGTATTCGACTGCGGCTACAAATCTCCACGTGATGATGATGATGATATCAAGCGTTTCCCATTTGTGTTGGCCCAGGACGCTTCCTGAACAAAGCGCTACCACACAGAAGCTCAGTGTGGGGGGGGGCAGCCTTGCACCCGGACAAAATAAAAAACAATTCGGTTAAAGGAGCGATGTGGGCACGATGTGGGCAGGGGAGGGGAGGGAGGCTGGGAGAGGTGTGGGGGGAGCAGGGGGGGGGGGGCGAGTGGGGGGGGCAGGGGTGGGTTGGGTGTTTACCAATGACGCCCGCTGGTGTCCAGCCACGCACAGCACGGAGAGGGGGAGGAGACACGCGCGCACACACACACGTTACATCGCGAGCGAACACACACACACACGCACACACACACGTTACATCGCGAGCGAACACACACACACACGCACACACACGCGTTACATCGCGAGCGCGCACACACACACACACGTTATATCGTGACCACACACACACGCGTTACATCGCACACACACGCACACACACACGTTACATCGCGAGCACACACACACGTTACATCGTGAGCGCGCACACACACACACGCACACACACACACGCGTTACATCGCGAGCGCGCACACCACACACACACACGTTACATCGCGAGCACACACACACGTTACATCGTGAGCGCGCACACACACACGCACACACACACACGCGTTACATCGCGAGCACACACACCACACACACACAGACGCGCGAGTTACATCGCGAGCACACACACACACACGTTATATCGTGAGCGAACACACAGAGTTACATCGCGAGCACACACACACACGCAAGTTAAATCATCGCAGCAGCCGCTTACTCCTCTTCCTCCTCTCTGATTAAATCATCCCCTCCGACCCTCCCTCCTCATCCCTCCTCATCCCTCCCTCCTCATCCCTCCCTCCTCATCCCTCCCTCCTCATCCCTCCCTCCTCATCCCTCCCTCCTCATCCCTCCCTCCTCATCCCTCCCTCCTCATCCCTCCCTCCTCATCCCTCCCTCCTCATCCCTCCCTCCTCATCCCTCCCTCCTCATCCCTCCCTCCTCATCCCTCCCTCCTCATCCCTCCCTCCTCATCCCTCCCTCCTCATCCCTCCCTCCTCATCCCTCCCTCCTCATCCCTCCCTCCTCATCCCTCCCTCCTCATCCCTCCCTCCTCATCCCTCCCTCCTCATCCCTCCCTCCTCATCCCTCCCTCCTCATCCCTCCCTCCTCATCCCTCCCTCCTCATCCCTCCCTCCTCATCCCTCCCTCCTCATCCCTCCCTCCTCATCCCTCCCTCCTCATCCCTCCCTCCTCATCCCTCCCTCCTCATCCCTCCTCCCCATCATCATCCTCCCCTCTCCTCCCCCCACCTCATCCTCCCCATCAACCACCCCCCACCCCACACACACCAACGCACACCACAAAAAACAAATTCTCAAAACTATTTCGGGGCTTTGGCCAAACAGACCCACGTCGCTCTCAGCGCCCCCTCCTGCTACAACGGCGTCTCCCCGCGCCGTCCGCGGTGACGAGTAATCTCACGGCGGCGGTGCCGGATTATCCCGGTAGCAAAAGTAGCTCCACATGAAGCAGCTACGGGGCCCCTCGCTAAACGCTTTCGAGCCATCAATTCCGTTTCGGTGATTCTGCACTTGCTCTATTGCTGTAGTACTATACCGCCGTCGACTCTTACGAACCACCGGGTGTCTAAGCTTAGCGATTTGTCATTTCATCTGGCTGTATAGTGAATGGAAAAAATACAATTACTTTACTGTGCAATTTCGATGTAAAGCTTTCGTGACTGCAGCAGGGATTCATCTTCTTGGTTCTTTCGGTAAAGTCATCACGTAGAAGGGAAGTAATAAAATAATAAAAATAAAACTTAATAAAATACAATTCTCACGACGTTTCGGCCACAACGCAAGCAGCCGTCCTCAGGTGGAGAACAGGTCTGTCGAGAAAACAGAGTCTGAATGACAAACCCCAGGCTTGGAGCGTCTATTTAAGCTTTGACAAAATAATTTGCATATCAAGAGGAATTTAGCATATTTATGGGAAATGCAGATATGCGATTAGTACTACTTGTGAAATGCGTAGGAGATTTGGCGGGGGGTTTAAAGTCATTATGCCCGTGCATTAAATAGGGGAAGCTGTCATGGTGGCTATGAGATGTTAACTACCTCGCCCCGTGTGCAGGAGCGCGTGGGTTCGATCCCAACCCCTGACAACTGCTGCTGTATATTTAAAGTTTGTGTCTTTCTCTCATCATCATCATCACAGTGGCTATGAGATGTTAACTACCTCGCTCGGTGTACAGGAGTGCGTGGGTTCGATCCAGACTCCTGACACCTGCTGCTGTATATTTGGAGTTTGCGTGTCTCACTCTCTCCCACTCTCCGTGACGATCGAGTGGATTTTTTTGCATTAGTTTGGGTTTCTGCGGGTCTCTGCGGGTCTCTGCGGGTCTCTGCGGGTCTCTGCGGGTCTCTGCGGGTCTCTGCGGGTCTCTGCGGGTCTCTGCGGGTCTCTGCGGGTCTCTGCGGGTCTCTGCGGGTCTCTGCGGGTCTCTGCGGGTCTCTGCGGGTCTCTGCGGGTCTCTGCGGGTCTCTGCGGGTCTCTGCGGGTCTCTGCGGGTCTCTGCGGGTCTCTGCGGGTCTCTGCGGGTCTCTGCGGGTCTCTGCGGGTCTCTGCGGGTCTCTGCGGGTCTCTGCGGGTCTCTGCGGGTCTCTGCGGGTCTCTGCGGGTCTCTGCGGGTCTCTGCGGGTCTCTGCGGGTCTCTGCGGGTCTCTGCGGGTCTCTGCGGGTCTCTGCGGGTCTCTGCGGGTCTCTGCGGGTCTCTGCGGGTCTCTGCGGGTCTCTGCGGGTCTCTGCGGGTCTCTGCGGGTCTCTGCGGGTCTCTGCGGGTCTCTGCGGGTCTCTGCGGGTCTCTGCGGGTCTCTGCGGGTCTCTGCGGGTCTCTGCGGGTCTCTGCGGGTCTCTGCGGGTCTCTGCGGGTCTCTGCGGGTCTCTGCGGGTCTCTGCGGGTCTCTGCGGGTCTCTGCGGGTCTCTGCGGGTCTCTGCGGGTCTCTGCGGGTCTCTGCGGGTCTCTGCGGGTCTCTGCGGGTCTCTGCGGGTCTCTGCGGGTCTCTGCGGGTCTCTGCGGGTCTCTGCGGGTCTCTGCGGGTCTCTGCGGGTCTCTGCGGGTCTCTGCGGGTCTCTGCGGGTCTCTGATTTTTCCCTCTACATTTAGAAATACGTCGCTGCTATAAATCTCCACGTGATGATGATCGCAGCCACTGCGTTGAGCTTCTATCCAGTCGCGATGGCCCAGGTCGCTTCTGAACAAAGAGCTACACTACATGGCAGCTTAGTTGGGGGCCTTATCTGGTCAAATAAACAAATAATAAATATTTAAAAAAAAACTTTTTTTTTAAGCACGCTTTTATGAAATGTACTAAAAAGTTAAAAAAGAACTCCACGACTCCAGGAAGTGGCCCCGAAGCTTGCCATAACGTAAGGGACCGTGGCCAATAACAGCCATCGTCTGGACATTTAGACCCAAGCCGAAATATAACATATAAAGAAGAATGTAAAAAAATATGTATTTTTCATTTTTTATGATAGAATATAGTATTGTCATCAGTATGACACAAGTATACCAAGTTTGCAGTCGATACCACATTGGGAAGTGGGTTAAACTTGAGTTACAAGATTTGAGGATACAACAACGACAACAACAGATTCTAGATTTGAAGCTTTCGTGACTGCAAGGATTCATATTGTTAGGTTTTTTCGGTAAAGTCACATAGGTAAAAAATTAAAATTAATAAAAGTAAAATAAATATAAATCTAAATCACAACGTTTCGGAGGCAACACAAGCTTCCGTCTTCAGGTGGAACCGTCACAGCACGATAGCTGCATCAAGTAGATGAGAAATTCCAAGAAAAAGTCCTTGTGTATATACTGGTTGAGGGACAGAGCGAGTTAAATAAAAGCGCGTAAAAAATAGTTTAAAGCTTTCGTGTCTTAGTAAGAGGGCGGAGTGGGGGGACAGAGAGAGAGAGAAGTGGGGGGTGAGGTGCAGGGGGGGTGGAGGGGCGTGTTCTTACCCTCGGCCACGCCCCAGGGATATTGTCGCCCGCGAACTTTCTTGCCGTTGACGTCGATGAGCGTGTTGCTGCCCACGACGGCAAGTGGAATCCGCTCCTAGTGCACGCAGAGACAAAAAGATCCCCACCACCACCATGTAGCCCAGAACAGTCAGGCGTCGTCAGGGTCGGGATCGAACCCATGACCTCCTGTATACCAGGCGAGGTAGTTAACATCTCCTAGCCACCGTGGTGATGATGAGAGAGAGAGACGCAGACTTCAAATATACAACAGCAGGCATCGTCAGGGTCGGGATCGAACCCACGACCTCATGTATGTCAGGCGAGGTAGTTAACATCTCCTAGCCACCGTGGTGATGATGATGAAGATGAGAGAGACGCAGACTCCAAATATACAGCAGCAGGCGACAGGGTCACAGGATCAAACCCACGACCTCCTGCATACCAGGCGAGGTAGTTAACATCTCCTAGCCACCGCAAACACCAAACCACGAGGGTCATGAGGGGTGATGGGGGGGCGGGAGGCGGTGGTTATTTGACCATACTTCACCACGCTGGGTCAGTGCCCTTGGTGGCGTGGGGAGCGGTAGCAGCGTGGCGGTTAGCGCTACGCTACGAACCCGGCTACTGCCCGACTTAAGATTCCCGCTCACGGCCAACGCCACCAGTGATAGCGATCATCTGAACCGGTCCTGGGCCTCGCCCTAGGTAGACTCAGCCTCAAATCGAGCACCTACTGCAGTGTGCAAAATCATCGCCACTGGGGAGACAAAGGCGGTCGTGCGTGGTGGCTGGCCACCCACCCCCTCGTGTGCTACAGTGCCGGCCTTCACAGGTGCTCCTCTCCCTAACAGCACTCGCCTCAAATGAGTACCTGGTGTGGTGAGTAGTCAACGTGTGTGTGTGTGTGTCAGAGGTCGCAAACGTGTTTTGAATCCTTACCCGTACCCATACCCGGCCGCACCAGGGTCGCAAACGGGTACCCTACCCGTTCCCGGCCGTACCCGTACCCGGCTGGGTACGGGTATCGGGTACCTGATTGCGACCTCTGAGATGAAGCCACGTTGCAGGCGCGGGTGGGTTGATTCTAGGAACTTGAATTGTGAGAAGAGACAAGACGTTGGGAAATGAGTGACAAACGGTGACTCACCGGTGACTCACGGCCTACCCGTACCCGGCCACACCAGGGTCGCAAACGGGTACCCGTACCCCTACCCGGCCGGGTACGGGTAGCCGGGTATGGGGTAGGGTACGGGTATCGGGTATCCGGTTGCGACCTCTGGTGTGTGTGTAGAGCGTGCGTGACATTAAACGTCGCCAGCCACGGTCGGCGATTAAAACACGCGTGGACGACAACAGTGCGGCCATCGTGAGCCCCGAACCTTGATCTTCTTGGCCATCTTGTTCTCCTCCTCGTCCTCTGTGTCGGGGAAGTCGTAGATCTTGATTTTGTTTTCTGCGATTTCCTTCATGATCTGGACGACGGCACGGCAGAGACCCATAGACTACTCGCACGGCAGAGAGCCATAGACTCATCACACAGCAGAGAGCCATAGACTCATCACACAGCAGAGAGCCATAGACTCATCACACAGCAGAGACCCACAGACTCATCACACAGCAGAGACCCACAAACTCATCACACAGCAGAGAGCCATAGACTCATCACACAGCAGAGACCCACAGACTCATCACACAGCAGAGACCCACAGACTCATCACACAGCAGAGATCCACAGACTAATCACAGAGACCCACAGACTCATCACACAGCAGAGACCCATAGACTCATCACACAGCAGAGACCCACAGACTCATCACACAGCAGAGACCCACAGACTCATCACACAGCAGAGACCCACAGACTCATCACACAGCAAAGACCCATAGACTCATCACAGAGACCCATAGACTCATCACACAGCAGAGACCCATAGACTCATCACACAGCAGAGACCCATAGACTCATCACACAGCAGAGACCCACAGACTACTCACAGGACCCAAAGAACACCGTTTTCAAGGCACCTGCTTCTTGAAGTTCTTGCACTCGTCCGGGGTGAGCGTGTCGGCCTTGGAGATGAGGGGGATGATGTTGACCTTCTCGTGCAGCCGCTTCATGAACTCGATGTCCAGAGGCTTTAGCCTGCCACCGCAAGCATTGCCGCCATGCAAAATAAATCCATTATTGCGCCCCCAACCCCCCAAAACACAAAAGTAAATTGTTATACTTTTTGCATTGTGTACAGTCTGGAAGCTGCCCACATGCCAAATTTCAAGTTTTTTGCATGTTGGGAAGGATGCTAAACATTTCGAACAGACACACATTCACAAATTTCTCTTCTAAATATATAGATATTATTGATTCTAGATTTGAAGCTTTCGTGACTGCAAGGATTCATATTCTTAGGTGCTTCAGCCGCAACGAACCTCACAAAAATAATATTCAGGGCCGCCTTTGTCTCTCCCCCAGTGGTGATGTTTACACACCGCACCAGGTACTCATTTGAGGCCGAGTCGACCTAGGGGAGGCCCAGCACCGGTTCAGATAATCGTCACTGGTGTTGGCCGTGAGCGGGAATCGAACTCGGGTGGCCGGGTTCGTAGCGCAGCGCGCTAACCACTACACTACCACTCCCCACACACACTATCACATACACACACAATCACACCCTCACACACACACAGCCACTCTATCAAACACACACACACAATCACACAGCCACACACACTATCATACACACACTCACACAATCACACAATCACACCCTCACACGCACAGCCACACAGCCACACTATCAAACACACACAATCACACAGCCACACACACTATCGCATACACACAATCACACAGCCACACACACAATCACACAGCCACACAATCACACTTCCACACAATCACATTCACACACACACACACCACTCTCACACCCACACGCACCACCACCGCCGCACCTTCTCAGGGTCACTCACCCTTCCTACGGCCCCCCACCAACCCCCCCGGCCACTCACCCGTGGCCCGAGGGAGCGATGAAGTAGAGGCAGCAGTGCACGCGAGTGTCCGGCAGCTGCCGCCGGTTTACGCGCGACTCCGCGTTCAGGAAGTCCTCAAACTTGCTGTCGATGAAGTCAATGACGGGCTGCCAGCTACGCTCACACACACACAGCAGCAGCAGCAGCAGAGGGGGTGACACAGTGATGAGGAGGAGTAGGGAGGGGTGGGGTGGGGGGGGGTGAGGGGTGGGGGGCTATCCCTCACCAGTTGCTGTTGTCCACCGCATCGCCGAAGCCCGGCGTGTCGACCACGGTGAGGGTGAGGTGGACACCGCCCTCCTTCACCAACGCCTTGCTCTGCTCCACCTGCACGCACGCACCAACGTGTACGCACATGGTTAGCACACACGCACACACCAACGTGTACACGCACACACGCACCAACTTGTACACGCACACACACGCACCAACGTGTACCCACACGCGTACACACACACACACAGATGCACGCACACACGCGTACACACACAAACACACACAAGCAAAGATAACAAAGATCCCCCGTATAGCCTTAACAGACTGTAGGGGCAAGTGCTGTTAGCGAGCACCTATGAAGGCCACACACACTCCAACGCGTACACACACACGCACCAACGCGTACACACACACACACACACGCACCAATGCGTACACACACACACACACGCACCAATGCGTACACACACACACACACGCACCAACGCGTACACACACACACATGCACGCACCAACGCGTACACACACACACATGCACGCACCAACGCGTACACACACACACATGCACGCACCAACGCGTACACACACGCACCAACGCGCACGCACCAACGCGTACACACACACACGAACCAACGCGCACACGCACGCACCAACGCGCACACACACGCACCAACGCGCACACGCACGCACCAACGCGCACGCACACGCACCAACGCGCACGCACCAACGCACCAACGCGCACGCACCAACGCGCACGCACCAACGCACCAACGCGCACGCACCAACGCGCACGCACCAACGCATACACACACACGCACGCACCAACGCGTACACACACGCACCAACGCGCACGCACCAACGCGTACACACACGCACCAACGCGCACGCACCAACGCGCACGCACCAACGCGCACACACACACACACGCACCAACGCGTACACACACACACACGCACCAACGCGTACACACACACACACGCACCAACGCGTACACACACGCACCAACGCGCACGCACCAACGCGTACACACACGCACCAACGCGCACGCACCAACGCGTACACACGCGCACCAACGCGCACGCACGCGCACCAACGCGCACGCACCAACGCGCACGCACCAACGCGCACGCACCAACGCGCACACACACACGCACCAACGCGTACACACACACACCAACGCGCACGCACCAACGCGTACACACACACACGCACCAACGCGTACACACACACACCAACGCTGGTGGTGACGGTAGGGACGGTGCCGTTACCTGCACGGTCTTCTTGATACGCTGGGATGGCCCCGGGTGCTCGCTGGAGTAGATCTCCGTCAGGAACAGGGAGTTGATGAGCGTCGATTTCCCCAGGCCAGACTCGCCTGCGGTCCCACACGGGGTTGGTGGTTCGCGCGCGGACTGGGTGTGAGTGGCAAAACTTCCACGGTGCAAAATAATTTCAACATAAATGCACACACTAGCGGGAAGTACCCGGCATTGCCCGGGGGAAAAATGTAATTTTAAAACTTCTCAAAACTTTAAAACATAACATATGCAAATGAAAGGAAAACTTTGATCATTACCTCATTCATGAAAATAAAACCCAACGCGCCAAGATTCGATTCTTTAAATCGCGCAAAGGAATCGAAGGTTGTCGATTTCTTTAGAATCGGCCTATTCCCGTTTAATCGATACCACAAACGCTCAGCAGATATCGATTCTCGCCAGCCCTGGATGCGGGTTGACGCCACACACATCATGGTCATACCCCCCCCCCCCCCCCCCCAAATACAGAAGTCTATTTTATACTTTTTGCATTGTGTACAGTCTGGAATCTACCCACATGCCAAATTTCAAGTTTGTTGCATGTCGGGAAGTATGCTAAACATTTAAAACAGACACACATAATCACACATTTCCCTTTTATATATGTAGATAGACTCACACAGAGAGCCATAGACTCATCACACAGCAGAGACCCATAGACTCATCACACAGCAGAGACCCATAGACTCATCACACAGCAGAGACCCATAGACTCATCACACAGCAGAGAGCCATAGACCCATCACACAGCAGAGACCCATAGACTCATCACACAGCAGAGACCCATAGACTCATCACACAGCAGAGAGCCATAGACTCATCACACAGCAGAGACCCATAGACTCATCACACAGCAGAGACCCATAGACTCATCACACAGCAGAGAGCCATAGACCCATCACACAGCAGAGACCCATAGACTCATCACACAGCAGAGACCCATAGACTCATCACACAGCAGAGACCCATAGACTCATCACACAGCAGAGAGCCATAGACTCATCACACAGCAGAAACCCATAGACTCCTCACACAGCAGAGACCCATAGACTCATCACACAGCAGAGACCCATAGACTCATCACACAGCAGAGACCCATGGACTCATCACACAGCAGAGACCCATAAGACTCATCACACAGCAGAGAGCCATAGACTCATCACACAGCAGAAACCGATAGAATACTCACACAGCAGAGACCCACAGACTACTCACACAGCAGAGACCCATAGACTACTCACCTAGCAGAAACCGATAGAATACTCACACAGCAGAGACCCACAGACTACTCCTCACACAGCAGATACCCATAGACTCACACAGCAGAGACCCATAGAATCGTCACACAGCAGAGACCCATAGTTTGTTTCCCTCCCCGCCACCTCCGATTAGCACGCTTGGCTACGCACGCACGTCCGCACGCACACAGGGAGGAGACTCACCGACCACCATGAGGGTGAACTCGAAGCCGCGCTTCACCGATTTGCGGTACACCTGGTTGGGGAGATTGGCAAAGCCCACGTAGTTCTCCGGCGCCTTTGCCTGTGGCGGGGAGACACGCGGCGGGCGGGAGAGCAGGGACGGATTCAGGTTAAGAAGTGGGAGAGCGCCTATGCTAAATCAACTAAAAACTCTTTTTATTTTGACCAGGTAAGGCCCCACTGACCTGTGGTGTAGCTACTTTTTTTAGAATGCTAGAAGCTCATCGCCACAATCGCCGCCATCATCATCATCGCCATCATCACCACCGCCGTCACCACCACCATCATCATCATCACCATCATAGCCATCATCATAGTCATCACGACCATCACCACGACCATTACGACCATCATCATCATGACCACCACCACCGCCATCACAATAATAACTATCATCGCCATCATTGCCACAGATTTGCCCCCCCCCCCTCTCCATGGATGCCTCTCATCGATGTATTTCATCCACCTCATCTCCCGCTGCTACGCTCACACTCTCAAAAGACAAAGATCCCCCGTATAGCCTGAATAGACTGTCGGGGCAAGTGCTGTTACGAAGGCTGGCACACAAGGGGGTGGGTGGCCAACACCACGCCCGGCCGCCTTTGTCTCCCCAGTGGCGATGATTGCCACAAGCCGCACCGGGGTAATAAGTTGAGGCCGCGTCGACCTAGGGGAGGCCCATGACCGGTTCAGATAATCGTCACTACCGGTGTTGATAACCATGAGCAGGAATTGAACTCGGGTCGCCGGGTTCGTAGCGCAGCGCTAACCGATGTACCGCCGCTCACACTCGCACGCGCACGCACACACGCAGCCGCTGTACACCATCCGCTAATTCTTTGCAAAGCGCCTCGTGGTTAAGGCGCTAAATATAAATTACGCAAAGATGATAAAGATATCGACCACCGCCGTAACTTGCCCTCGAAACTCGGTTTCCGTCCGGCCGGTACTCTGGCACCGAGCCAACGTCCATGCGGCCGGTGCCGGATCAGCTCACCGTTCCGGCCAGAAAGCGGCAATAACCAAAAACGAAACTAAACTATTTTTTCGTGCCAGCCAAGGTCCCACAGAGCTATACAGTCGACCCATCGATTACACTGGTCACCACACTTTTTCTGGCATAAGGTATTCCAACGGTTTTAAGGTAATTTTGGGGTGCTGATTCCAAATCTGGCATCGGTTTTTGTCTATCGCATCAGGTTTTTGAGATATCAAATATTGCATTTTCAATCAAAACTGCAGAAGAAAAATATTAAATAAATGTGGATATCTACATAAAATGATATTATAAACACACCATCCTAAAAATACAGCACCATATTTTAACACTAAAGCAGTCACTGACTCGCAACAACTTGCAATCATAAGTGACAGAGTTAATTTCGGGTAAAATAAAAAAAAATGGGGTATGCCGATAGCATAAAATGAGATGTGATGGAGCAAATCTGAGATCAGATTTGGAATCAGCACCCTGAAATTAGTCTAAAACAGCTGCAAAAGTCCAGGCCAGAAAAACATGTTTTTTTTTTGTTGACCGGTGTTATCCGGCGCTGCGCGTTTAATGCGGCCGCTTCCGACATTATTCCGCCGGTGCGGGGCCGATCTGGCAAAACCGCTCCAAAGGCTGTTCGCCCAGTCGGGCGATCGGCAGCACCGTAGGTGTGCGTGCGACAAAGTTGGCACGGTAGGGGGCACAGGCGGTGCATCGGCCAGTCATGTCGGTCATCTCAGTCAGTCGACCCGTGGCACCTGCTGGGTCTGCCCCGTGACCTCCTGCCGGCAGGCGTTCGATACTTCACGTGGCCTCAAGGTGCACGTGGCCTGGCACAAGCGTCGTGGTGACGTCACCGCCACTTAGTGGCGAATGGCGGTTGTTGTTGTTGCTTGATTTCAGTGTCAAATGTCTATCTATATAAAGACCTTAATCTGTACTAACCTCTCTCGGGATCTTCCCGACAAGGTAGAAGGCTGACATTTGGTAAAAGGGTAGCTTTTGGGGACACGAACAACGAGGGAGAAATAAAAAAAAAAATCCAACATTTTTAATTTTAAGTGCCCCATAAAACACGTTTGGTGCCTGGTGTCATTCAGAAACAATTTTAAATATAAGACTGGTGGTTCACAAAACAGGTTTTTTGGGTTAGATCACATATAAATATATGTGTTGTTAAACCCGCCACGACCCGGCACAGCCAATTAGTAAGCTTTGCCACGTAAACACAGAACATCGGTTTAACACGCAGGCTTCCGTGACCAATATTATCCACAATAAAAGTTTTTGGGTTAGATCGCGTAAGTATGTGTCGTAACCCCCCGGAGATTTGTCACGTAATCACAACGCCAATGAGTTACTATCTTCTTGGTTCTTTCGGTAAAGTCACGTAGAAGGGAAATAATAAAATAATAAAAATAAAACATAATAAAATAATTCTCACGACGTTTCGGCCACAACGCAAGCAGCCGTTGTGGCCGAAACGTCGTGAGAATTATTTTATTATGTTTTATTTTTATTATTTTATTATTTCCCTTCTACGTGACTTTACCGAAAGAACCAAGAAGATGAATCCCTGCAGTCACGAAAGCTTTAAATCGAAATGAGTTACTACTTCAGCCCACCGATGTGTTGAGAGGAAATCCACAACATTTACAATTTGACGTTTCAATGGTAATGACATAATCCAGCATTATCCTGGCGATATGCCAGATTCGCCAGGATGATGGTGGATGTAATTAGCGGCGAAGCGTCGTGCTCAAGATGTAAACAGAGCATGCCAATTCGTTACTGTACTAACCCAAATAAGTAATATTTTAAAAAACTTTTTTTTAAACACGCTTTAATGAAATGTACCGTACTAGTAATGGCAGAACTCCACGACTCCAGAAAGTCTCCATTGGTGTTGGACCAGATGACGGGAAAAGGCTCTAAGAAAAGCTGTCTCGGGTGTGGACCAATCAACTTCAAGGTCAGTGCTTATCATTATCAGAGTTGTTTCATTTTGTTTGCATTTTGACTGCTTATGTTGTGGTTATTGCAAACATGATGCCTTGTATAAAGGTGTCAGTTTTTGTACCAGTTGAAAGAATAAAAACCTATTACTATATTTTGCCACTGGTAAAGTAGGTCTCATAGTGTAAAGACAGATCTGTTCTTCACCTGAGGACGGCTGCTTGCGTTGTGGCCGAAACGTCGTGAGAATTGTATCTTATTAGGTTAAATTTTTATTATTTTATTATTTCCCTTCTACGCGACTTTACCAAAAGAACCAAGAAGAGGTACGAGTACAAAGAAATATTCTGACTCCCAACTAGGGGATGAACGAGCGATGGTTTGTCGGCGCGACGAAGAGTTAACAACGCCTTGGGCTCCCGTCGCTGGGCCCGTTGAAGATGGTGACGGCTTCAGATAAGAGGTGGGGTGGGGGCGGCGGTGATGGGGGTGAGAGATGGAGGGGGGGTGATGATGGTGGTGAGTTGAGCATAAACTCCGGCCCATTCAGAACGCGGAATCCAACTTAATCTTCACGTCATGTCAGTTTAGGTCACGTCAATTCGCGTCTGGAAACCGCTGGGCCCACACGGCGACCGCAGCGGTCCTGGGTGACAGAGGCCTTGCTTCAATTTACGCCTCGGGCACCACTTTCTGTGTGGAGCTTGTTTACCACCCCCTTCCCTGCCATCTCCACCACTGCTCTGCAGAGCGAGTGTGTGAGAGAGCGAGTGAATGTGTGTGAGAGAGCGAGTGGATGTGTGTGACAGCGTGTGAATGTGTGTGACAGAGCGAGTGAATGTGTGCGAGTGTGTAACAGAGTGAGTGAATGTGTGTGACAGAGCGCGTGAATGTGTGTGACAGAGCGAGTGAATGTGTGCGAGTGTGCGACAGAGCGAGTGTGTGTTTGTGTGACAGAGCGAGTGAATGTGCGTTAGTGTGTGACAGGGCGTGAATGTGTGTGACAGAGCGAGTGAGTGACAGAGCGAGTGAGTGTGTTAGTGTGTGACAGAGTGAGTGCGTGTTAGTGTGCGACAGCGCGTTAATGTGTGTGACAGAGCGAGTGTGTGACAGAGTGAGTGAGTGTGTGTTAGTGTGTGACAGAGTGAGTGTGTGACAGAGCGAGTGAGTGTGTGTTAGTGTGTGACAGAGTGAGTGAGTTTGTGTTAGTGTGTGACAGAGTGAGTGTGTGACAGAGCGAGTGAGTATGTGTTAGTGTGGCAGAGCGAGCGAGTGTGTGACAGAGTGAGTGTGTGTGTGTGTGACAGAGCGAGTGAGTGTGTGACAGAGCGAGTGAGTGTGTGTAAGTGTGTGACAGAGCGAGTGAGTGTGTGTTAGTGTGTGGCAGAGCGAGCGAGTGTGTGATAGAGTGAGTGAGTGTGTGTGTGTTAGTGTGTGACAGAGTGAGTGTGTGCATGTTAGTGTGTGACAGAGCGAGTGAATGTGTGTTAGTGTGTGGCAGAGCGAGCGAGTGTGTGACAGCGTGTGAATGTGTATGACAGAGTGAGTGACAGAGCGAGTGAGTGTGTGTTAGTGTGTGACAGAGTTAGTGTGTGACAGAGCGTTCATAGGCGCTGCTGCAGCTACTCGCTACTGACAGCCACTTGCCCCAAAAGCCTGTCAAGGCTACACGGGGCATCTTTGTCTTTGTGAGTGTCATACAGTGCGCGGAATGATCAGCCTGCCTGACTGCAGGCCGATTTCAGAGGACAGCGTTACTGTGTTAATCGCGTGGGATGCCTTCCAGAGATGCTCACGAATAGCAAACTTTTAATTATCTGCCTTAAATAAATACAATAACATTGTCATAATAACGCAACAAAATAAAAATTGTTACTATAAACGCGTTATAAAGTAAAACTAATTTTTAAGCATTAAGTAATCGTTTATAAATAAAAACTTACCTTAAAAATTATGCTATGCAAAATGATGATGCCATGCATCATCATTTTATCTCTCTCATCGCTTTCTCTCTCTCATCACATTCATCTCTCATCGTCACTTTAACTCCTCACATTCTGTATCCTCCATCTCTCATCGCTATCTCTCATCACTTCATCTCTCATCACGTTCTCGCTCTCGATGCAGCGGTCGTGTCGAGAGTTCCAGATGCAATTTGCGGATGGCGGCGTTCGGGAATGGCGAGGGAATTCCGCACGAAATGCGAGTTTAACGAGCGTCGTTTTTCTTCGCGTTATCCCCCCCCCACCCCATCCGCTGTGCGTGCACGGGGCGAGCAAGTCCACGGCCGACGAGTCTTTCGATCAACCCGGCGGCGCGCTTGTCAGCAACCCCCCGCAGCTTACTGGCGCGGAGTTAACATCTCCTAGCCACCGTGATGTTGATGATGATGACAGAGAGAGAGACGCAGACTCCAAATATACAGCAGCAGGCGTCAGGGGTCGGGGATCGAACCCACGACCTCCTGCATGCCAGGCGAGGTAGTTAACATCTCCTAGCCACCGTGATGATGATGATGACAGAGAGAGACGCAGACTCCAAATATACAGCAGCAGGCGTCAGGGGTCGGGGATCGAACCCACGACCTCCTGCATGCCAGGCGAAGTAGTCAACGTCTCCTAGCCACCACGATGATGATGAGAGACACGCAAACTCCAAATATACAGCAGCAGGCATCGCCAGGGTCACGGGATCAGAAATCAGAATAAAACCAACGACCTTCCTCATACCAGGTGAGGTAGTTAACATCTCCTAGCCACCACAATGATGAGGGAGACACGCAAACTCTAAATATACAGCAGCAGGCGTCAGGGGTCGGGATCGAACCCACGATCCCCTGCACAATTTCCACACGACAATAGGCCACTTCATCAAGCCATCGTTTCGTTGCTTACCGAAATAGAAGCCAATGGTAAAATTTACAATCGTTTTTTTTTTACGCCCCAGCTTGGTTGACCTTTCCAATACTTTCATACCTGTCAACCCCTTATCAGTAGTGCCCTACCTTAACACATTCCTGCGGAGGGAGCTGGTAGGAACGTCGGGTAGCTCGGTCAATGGCCTGCAGGGTCAACGGCGGCGTGGTGTATTCCGCAAATATGGCCGACTGTGAGGGCGGGCACAAGCCGGCGTGAGTAGGTGAAACGTTGAGTTTTATAAGAGCACCACGGGGTGACCAGCCCCTCCCCACCCAGCCCCACCTGCTGGGTCTGTCCCGCGGCCTCCTCCTGCACCTAGCCTGGCACAGCAGTCAACCCATGGCACCTGTTGGGTCTGTCCCGCGGCCTCCTCATGCACCTAGTCTGGCACAGCAGTCAACTCATGGCATCTGCTGGGCCTGTCCTGTTACCGCCTCCTGCACCTAGCCTGGCACAGCAGTCAACCCACGGCACCACCTGGGTCTGTCCCGCGACCTCCCGCCAGCGGGTATTTGACACTTCACGTGGCCTTAACGTGCACGTAGCCTGGCGCAAGCGTCGTGGTGACGTCACCGCCAAATATAATTGTCGACTGGCGGATTTTGTGCGTGTCAGGGTGTCTGTCCGCTTTCCCCAACAGTCTGTTAAGGGTACAATGGTGGTGGTGGGGGGAGATATTTGTCTTCGTGTTTTTTTGCAGTGGCAACCGTAGTGTAATGCGTGGCGCGAGGGGCCAGTGACTGCGATGTGATTTCCTCACCGCTGCTGGGTCTCCAAAGTCACGGGCAGGAAGCGGCATGAACAGGTCACGCCGGACACGGCCAGGATCGGCGAGGATAACGACACACACACACGCACGCACACAGGAACACGCACGCACACAGGAACACACGCGCACAGACACACACACACGCACGCACAGTGAGGGCTCATAGAACCACAGCAAGGCACCACACACTCTTCCTGTACGAAATGCCAGAAGCCATGGCAAATAGTGGGTTGAAAAATTAAATTAGCGTAACTCCATTCGGTGTCATAGACTAACAGCGAGATGCACAGACTTTCATAGAGACCCAGACACAATGCAGTCCCATTGACTAACATGGAGACCCCCACTTTCAGAGACCCACATATGTACATACAGTTCCATTGACTAACATAGAGACCCAGACTTTCATAGACTCACAGACACACATACAGGACCTTAGACTGACATAGAGACCCCAACTTTCATGGAGACCCACAGACACACAGTCCCATTAACTCACAGAGACATAGACTTTCAGAGACCCACAAAAGCACAAAGTCCCATAGACTAATATTGAGACCCAATGATTCTCATGAACCTATAGACTAACAGAGAACCAGATTGTCAAGAGACCCACAGATGCACATACAGTCCCCATAGACTCAAAAGAATCCAGACATTCATAGACGCAGACACATACAGGGCCAGACTCACATAGAGACCCAGGCTTACAAAGCGACCCACATGCGTACATACAGGCCTATCATAGACTCACGTAGACACCCAGAGACTTACTAGGCAGGCCCGTAGACTAACAGAGAGAACCAATGATACTCATCGTCCTATCGAGTAACAGAGCGATGCCGAATTCCAGAGAGACCCACAGATGCACAAAGAGACTAACGTACTCACATAGAGACCCATAGACTTACAGACAGGCCCATAGACTCGCATAGATGCCCAGACTTTCATTGAGACCAACAGGTGAGGCTTTAAAAGAGTGTTGAGTCGATGGACAGTGTTGAGTCTATAATGCAGTGTTGAGTCTATGGACAGTGTTGAGTCTATGGTGCAGTGTTGAGTCTATGGACAGTGTTGAGTCTATGGTGCAGTGTTGAGTCTATGGTGCAGTGTTGAGTCTATGGTGCAGTGTTGAGTCTATGGACAGTGTTGAGTCTATGGTGCAGTGTTGAGTCTATGGTGCAGTGTTGAGTCTATGGTGCAGTGTTGAGTCTATGGTGCAGTGTTCAGTCTATGGGGCAGTGTTGAGTCTATGGTGCAGTGTTGAGTCTATGGTGCAGTGTTGAGTCTATGGTGCAGTGTGAGTCTATGGTGCAGTGCTGAGTCTATGGGCAGTGTTGAGTCTATGGTGCAGTGTTGAGTCTATGGTGCAATGTGAGTCTATGGTGCAATGTGAGTCTATGGGCAGTGTTGAGTCTATGGTGCATTGTTGAGTCTATGGTGCAGTGTTGAGCCTATGGTGCAATGTGAGTCTATGGGCAGTGTTGAGTCTATGGTGCAGTGTGAGTCTATGGTGCAGTGCTGAGTCTATGGGCAGTGTTGAGTCTATGGTGCAGTGTTGAGTCTATGGTGCAGTGTTGAGTCTATGGTGCAATGTGAGTCTATGGTGCAGTGTTGAGTCTATGGTGCAATGTGAGTCTATGGTGCAGTGTTGAGTCTATGGTGCAGTGTTGAGTCTATGGTGCAGTGTTGAGTCTATGGTGCAGTGTTGAGTCTATGGTACAATGTGAGTCTATGGTGCAATGTGAGTCTATGGGCAGTGTTGAGTCTATGGTGCATTGTTGAGTCTATGGTGCAGTGTTGAGCCTATGGTGCAATGTGAGTCTATGGGCAGTGTTGAGTCTATGGTGCAGTGTGAGTCTATGGTGCAGTGCTGAGTCTATGGGCAGTGTTGAGTCTATGGTGCAGTGTTGAGTCTATGGTGCAGTGTTGAGTCTATGGTGCAATGTGAGTCTATGGTGCAGTGTTGAGTCTATGGTGCAGTGTTGAGTCTATGGTGCAGTGTTGAGTCTATGGTACAATGTGAGTCTATGGTGCAATGTGAGTCTATGGGCAGTGTTGAGTGCTTTAACAGCAGACAACAATAACTTAAACACGCTTACACAAAGTAATGCATTTAATAAAATGGTTAACAAGTAAATGGTTTGTTTAAAAGCCGTATATATGAGTGTAATAAAGGTATAACTGGTGACATTCATAGAACGGCGTGCGATATTATAAATTAGTTAACACATAGTAAGTGAATTTCGTGACTAATATTATCGCGTAAATCTATAATTGCTTCGTTAAACACCGACACAGCCAATTGACAAGAGGGGTTTGTTTTTAGTCGCGAAAACAAATTAAAAAGTAACGCATTTAACGATGGTTAATTAAGCAATATTTTAACAAAAATAAACAAGCGTGACAAAATGTTTAAGTGGTGACACAAAAAGCCAAGGCGACTGATACACATTACAAACTAGTCTGATACATTTAAAAGGGCGGGGGGGGGGCTTTATTATAATTATATTACGATAATAACATCGCGTAATGATATAAAGGTGTCGTTAAACACAGCGCCACCAAAGGCAGGCAATTAGTAAGAGGTGTTTAATTCGCGTAAACAAAACAAGTGTGTGTCGTGCGGTGTGTATATAAAATGTGTGATTGGGAGAGTTTAGGTCGCTTATCCGTGACTAATGCATCGATAAATCTCCAGAGATTGGAAAAATAAGAATTAAGAAAAAAATCGCCTCAGAATCGTAACAAACGGCTCATTTTTTTCGTGTTAAAATAAATAATTTTAACATTTTTAATCGAACGTCGCTCTCTCTCTCTGTTAAACGGCCGTCTCTCTCGACGGTACGGCGCGTTAAAACAATCGTCGTCGTAAGATCGATATTATAATCGA
The DNA here is from genome assembly GCF_964198595.1 of Lampetra fluviatilis. Lineage (NCBI taxonomy): Eukaryota > Metazoa > Chordata > Hyperoartia > Petromyzontiformes > Petromyzontidae > Lampetra > Lampetra fluviatilis. The sequence goes on along the minus strand of NC_136344.1, from coordinate 1,308,003 downwards.
TAATAACGATGAATTTTGGCGGGAGAAGGCGACGCGGGCGTGAGGGTGGGGAACGAACTCACCCATGGTCGCGCGCCGAACGGGAAGCGGACCGTGGTAGTCTCGCGAGACTTCGCGATCGCCTCGAGTCTCGCGAGAACTTATTGGAGGTGGGGGTAGTGGGGGGTGTTGGTGGGTGGGGGGGATGGGTGGGTGGGGGGGCCGTGGGACTCTCGCGAGGTTTCGCTCTCACCTCAAGTCTCGCGAGAACTTAGTAGAGGTGGGGGTGGGGATGGGGGTGGGGGCAAGTGTTGGGCGGGGTGGGGGTGACGTCATAAATAGTAAGATGAACACAATAAAAAACGCAAACACATCTTCTGGAAGAACAAACGTCTTCCGGAAGTTGTGCTTTCGTATTCCTGAAGACGTCTCGCTCTTCCGGAAGACGAATTCTCGGTGGGGAAGGGGGAGGGGAGGGGTGAGGGTGGGGGGGGAGGAACGTGGGGGAGGGGGTGGGGGGAAGTGGAGGTGGTGGGGGGTGACGTCATAGACAGGAAGAGTAACCAGTTATAAAAAAAACACAAAGAACGTCTTCCGGAAGACGTTTGGTCTTCCGGAAGACCTAGACCCACAGAGACCCATAGACTCTCATAGACCCACAGAGACCCACAGAGACCCATAGACTCTCATAGACCCACATAGACCCATAGACTCTCATAGACCCACAGAGACCCATAGACCCACAGAGACCCATAGACTCTCATAGACCCACAGAGACCCATATACTGTCATAGACCCACAGAGACCCATAGAGTCTCATAGACCCACAGAGACCCATAGACTTCCATAGACCCACAGAGAGCCAGAGTCTCATAGACCCACAGAGACCCATAGACTTTCACAGACCCACAGAGACCCATAGACTCTCATAGACCCACAGAGACCCATAGACTCTCACAGACCCACAGAGACCCATAGACCCACAGAGACCCATAGACCCACAGAGACCCATAGACTCTCATAGACCCACAGAGACCCATAGACCCACAGAGACCCATAGACTATCATAGACCCACAGAGACTCATAGACTCTCATAGACCCACAGAGACCCACAGAGACCCATAGACTATCATAGACCCATAGACCCACAGAGACCCATAGACTCTCATAGACCCACATAGACCCATAGACTCTCATAGACCCACAGAGACCCATAGACCCACAGAGACCCATAGACTCTCATAGACCCACAGAGACCCATATACTGTCATAGACCCACAGAGACCCACAGAGACCCATAGACTCTCATAGACCCACAGAGACCCATAGACCCACAGAGACCCATAGACTCTCATAGACCCACAGAGACCCATAGACTCTCATAGACCCACAGAGACCCACAGAGACCCATAGACTCTCATAGACCCACATAGACCCATAGACTCTCATAGACCCACAGAGACCCATAGACCCACAGAGACCCATAGACTCTCATAGACCCACAGAGACCCATATACTGTCATAGACCCACAGAGACCCATAGAGTCTCATAGACCCACAGAGACCCATAGACTTCCATAGACCCACAGAGAGCCAGAGTCTCATAGACCCACAGAGACCCATAGACTTTCACAGACCCACAGAGACCCATAGACTCTCATAGACCCACAGAGACCCATAGACTCTCACAGACCCACAGAGACCCATAGACCCACAGAGACCCATAGACCCACAGAGACCCATAGACTCTCATAGACCCACAGAGACCCATAGACCCACAGAGACCCATAGACTATCATAGACCCACAGAGACTCATAGACTCTCATAGACCCACAGAGACCCACAGAGACCCATAGACTATCATAGACCCATAGACCCACAGAGACCCATAGACTCTCATAGACCCACATAGACCCATAGACTCTCATAGACCCACAGAGACCCATAGACCCACAGAGACCCATAGACTCTCATAGACCCACAGAGACCCATATACTGTCATAGACCCACAGAGACCCACAGAGACCCATAGACTCTCATAGACCCACAGAGACCCATAGACCCACAGAGACCCATAGACTCTCATAGACCCACAGAGACCCATAGACTCTCATAGACCCACAGAGACCCACAGAGACCCATAGACTCTCATAGACCCACATAGACCCATAGACTCTCATAGACCCACAGAGACCCATAGACCCACAGAGACCCATAGACTCTCATAGACCCACAGAGACCCATATACTGTCATAGACCCACAGAGACCCATAGAGTCTCATAGACCCACAGAGACCCATAGACTTCCATAGACCCACAGAGAGCCAGAGTCTCATAGACCCACAGAGACCCATAGACTTTCACAGACCCACAGAGACCCATAGACTCTCATAGACCCACAGAGACCCATAGACTCTCACAGACCCACAGAGACCCATAGACCCACAGAGACCCATAGACCCACAGAGACCCATAGACTCTCATAGACCCACAGAGACCCATAGACCCACAGAGACCCATAGACTATCATAGACCCACAGAGACTCATAGACTCTCATAGACCCACAGAGACCCACAGAGACCCATAGACTATCATAGACCCATAGACCCACAGAGACCCATAGACTCTCATAGACCCACATAGACCCATAGACTCTCATAGACCCACAGAGACCCATAGACCCACAGAGACCCATAGACTCTCATAGACCCACAGAGACCCATATACTGTCATAGACCCACAGAGACCCATAGAGTCTCATAGACCCACAGAGACCCATAGACTTCCATAGACCCACAGAGACCCAGAGTCTCATAGACCCACAGAGACCCATAGACTTTCACAGACCCACAGAGACCCATAGACTCTCATAGACCCACAGAGACCCATAGACTCTCACAGACCCACAGATACCCATAGACCCACAGAGACCCATAGACCCACAGAGACCCACAGAAACCCATAGACTCTCATAGACCCACAGAGACCCATACTCTCATAGACCCACAGAGACCCATAGACTTTCACAGACCCACAGAGACCCATAGACTCTCATAGACCCACAGAGACCCATAGACTCTCACAGACTCACAGAGACCCATAGACCCACAGAGACCCATATACTCTCATAGACCCACAGGGACCAGGCGAGGTAGTCAACATCTCATAGCCACCGTGATGATGATGAGAGAGAGAGACGCAGACTTCAAAACATACAGCAGTAGCAGGCATCGTCAGGGTCACGGGATCGAACCCACGACCTCCTGTAGACCAGGCGAGGTAGTTAACATGACAACTTTCAGGGCGTGAGTTCGTCTGTTGTTAGGAGAGTTTATTCACGAAAAGCATAAACAATCACCAAACAAAGTGTCATCCCCATCCTTCCGTGTCCCTCCAAGCCCATAGACAACGTGCCGTCCCGTGTCTCTGTGAGCCCGTGTCTCTCCCCCATGTCTCCGTGTCTCTCCCCGTGTCTCCGTGTCTCTCCCCGTGTCCCCGTGTCCCCGTGTCTCCGTGTCTCCGCGTCTCCGTGTCTCTCCCCGCGTCTCCGTGTCACTCCCCGTGTCTCCGTGTCTCTCCCCGCGTCTCCGTGTCTCTCCCCGTGTCTCCGTGTCTCTGTGTCTCTCCCCGCGTCTCCGTGTCTCTCCCCGTGTCTCCGTGTCCCCGTGTCTCCGCGTCTTCGTGTCCCCGCGTCTCCGTGTCTCCGTGTCTCCGTGTCTCCGCGTCTCCGCGTCTCCGTGTCTCCGTGTCCCCACGTCCCCGTGTCTCCGTGTCTCCGCGTCTCTGCAGTCAGCCGAAGGTGCTCTCGCCGCTGTAGGCCACGTACAGGAACCCGTCCTCATCCTTGTGATCCTCGTACAGCTGGCCCATGCTCAGACTGCGGACACACGGAGGGGAGACAAAGACGGGCGGGAGGAGGTGAGGGGGGGCATGGGAGTGACAGAGACCCATAGACTAATCACATAGAGACACATAGACTCACCACAGAAACCCATAGACTTACCACACAGATGCCCATAGACTCACCACACAGAGACCCATAGACTCACCACACAGAGACACATAGACTCACCACACAGAGACCCATAGACTCACACAGAGACCCACAGACTCACCACACAGAGACCCATAGACTCACACATAGACCCACAGACTCACCACACAGAGACCCATAGACTCACCACACAGAGACCCATAGACTCACACAGAGACCCACAGACTCACCACACAGAGGCCCATAGACTCACACAGAGACCCATAGACTCACCACACAGAGGCTCATAGACTCACACAGAGACCCATAGACTCACCACACAGAGACCCATAGACTCACACAGAGACCCATAGACTCACCACACAGAGACCCATAGACTCACACAGAGACCCATAGACTCACCACACAGAGACCCATAGACTCACACAGAGACCCATAGACTCACCACACAGAGACCCATAGACTCACACAGAGACCCATAGACTCACCACACAGAGACCCATAGACTCACACAGAGACCCATAGACTCACCACACAGAGACCCATAGACTCCCCGAGACCCGTCCAGCGCGGTATGCATTCCAGGCTACGTGTACCAGGTACGCACACACACGCACATACACACACACGCACATACACACACGCACATACACACATACACACACACGCACATACACACACACGCACATACACACACGCACGCACACACATACACACACGCACACACGCACGCACACACATACACGCACACACGCACACGCACGCACACGCACGCACACGCACACACACACGCGCACACACACACTGTACACACACGCACACACACGCACACACGCACACACACTTACCTCGACTGTGGCACCGTCTTGTCTATGAAGAGGAAGATTGCCCTCTCGGCTGCGAGCTGGATCCTCTTGCGCACGATCCACATGAACTGGGCGACGGTGATGTCGGCGGGCACCAGGTACTTGCGCTTGTCGATGTCTCCGATGTGGGAGCCGGCGACCTTCTCAACGATCACCTTCAAGCAGCGCCGGGGACGGTGGGGGACAGGGGGGTGACCCATAGACTCATCACACAGCAGAGAGCCATAGACTCATCACACAGCAGAGAGTCATAGACTCATCACACAGCAGAGAGCCATAGACTCATCACACAGCAGAGAGCCATAGACTCATCACACAGCACAGACCCATAGACTCATCACACAGCAGAGAGTCATAGACTCATCACAGAGCAGAGAGCCATAGACTCATCACACAGCAGAGACCCATAGACTCATCACACAGCAGAGAGCCATAGACTCATCACACAACAGAGAACCATAGACTCATCACACAACAGAGACCCATAGACTCATCACACAGCAGAGAGCCATAGACTCATCACACAGCAGAGAGCCATAGACTCATCACACAGCAGAGACCCATCGACTCATCACACAGCAGAGACCCACAGACTACTCACACAGCAGAGAGCCATAGACTCATCACACAACAGAGACCCATAGACTCATCACACAGCAGAGAGCCATAGACTCATCACACAGCAGAGAGCCATAGACTCATCACACAGCAGAGACCCATCGACTCATCACACAGAGACCCATAGACTCATCACACAGCAGAGAGCCATATACTCATCACACAGCAGAGAGCCATAGACTCATCACACAGCAGAGACCCATCGACTCATCACACAGCAGAGAGCCATAGACTCATCACACAGCAGAGAGCCATAGACTCATCACACAGCAGAGACCCATCGACTCATCACACAGCAGAGACCCACAGACTACTCACACAGCAGAGAGCCATAGACTCATCACACAACAGAGACCCATAGACTCATCACACAGCAGAGAGCCATAGACTCATCACACAGCAGAGAGCCATAGACTCATCACACAGCAGAGACCCATCGACTCATCACACAGAGACCCATAGACTCATCACACAGCAGAGAGCCATATACTCATCACACAGCAGAGAGCCATAGACTCATCACACAGCAGAGACCCATCGACTCATCACACAGCAGAGACCCATAGACGATCAACTGCAGTGCAAGAAGCGGAGAAGTATGGCCGCAGCCGCCGCCGTGGCAAGGAGACGTTGTTTATGGGGTTGAAGGGACACGGAAGGATGGGGACGCCTCTTTGCTGGTGATCCTAACAACAGACGAACTCACGCCCTGAAAGTTGTCATGTTAACTGACTCGCCTGGCCTACAGGAGGCCGTGGGTTCTATCCCTGGGAGATGTTGACTACCTCGCCTGGCCTACAGGAGGTCGTGGGTTCCATCCCTGGGAGATGTTGACTACCTCGCCTCACCGTGGTGGTCTCGTGGCTCTGGTGATGTTGTGGTGATGCTGTGGTGATGTTGTGGTGATGTTGTGGTGATGTTGTGGTGATGTTGTGGTGATGTTGTGGTGATGCTGTGGTGAGGCTGTGGTGATGTTGTGGTGAAGCCCAGTGTGGCGAGTTACCGGTACACGGTCCGGGTATTTGGCACGGATCTTGGTCGCCTCCACGCTGCGGTGATCTGCAAACAGAGAACAACAAACAAACACCATCATCATCATCACCATCATCACCATCATCACCATCATCATCACCATCATCATCATCACCATCATCACCATCATCACCATCATCATCACCATCACCATCATCACCATCATCATCATCACCATCATCATCATCACCATCATCACCATCATCATCATCACCATCATCACCATCATCATCACCATCATCATCACCATCATCATCACCATCATCATCACCATCATCACCATCATCACCATCACCATCATCACCATCACCATCATCACCATCATCATCAGGGTCAGTGTCTAGAGTAGAGACCGGGTCTCAGGGTCTACACTACTATCCATTACACTACGCACTACTATACACTAGACTACGCACTACTATACACTACACTATACACTACACACTATACACTACTATACACACACTACACACTACACTATACAATACACTATTATACACTACAATATACACTACACTATACACTACTATACATTACACATTATCATTACACTATACACTACACTATACACTACACTACTATACACTATACACTACACACTACACACTACACTTTACACTCCACTATACACTACTACACTCCACTATACACTACTACACACTACACTACACACTACACTATACACTACTACACTATACACTACTACACTATACACTACTACACTATACACTACACTACACACTACACTACTACACTATACACTACTACACTATACACTACTACACTATACACTACACTACTACACTATACACTACACTATACACTACTACACTATACACTACTACACTATACACACTACACTACACCTGCCCCATCGGCTGTGTGGTCGAGTGGCGGCGGCTTGAACGACGCAACATTTATATTATTTACGCGACAACAACAACATCAACAACATCAACAACATCAACAACAACAACATCAACAACATCAACAACAACAACATCAACAACATCAACATCAACAACATCAACAACAACAACAACAACATCAACAACATCAACATCAACAACATCAACAACAACATCAACAAGATAGAAAGCCCTCCCCATATTCTGGACGATGTTGTCCACACGACAGCCTCACTCCGTGAACTCACCCAGAGAGTGGTCTTCCTTGAACATCCACTTCATTCTGACGACGTTGACAACAACAACAAACAACAACCAACCAAATTGTAGAATTATTATTATTAATTTATTTAAACTCCCAAAACAGCTGATCGAGTCGTGGGGCTTCAGCTGTTTGGCGTCACAAACGTCACGCGGATCAGCTGTCTCTACGCATTACGTCATTCCACGGACTCTACCATCACTCCACCATCAATAGGGGAAGGGGGGGAAAGTTGGTCTCTCCCAAACCAATACGTTTATATTCCCACCGATATGTTGACGTTATGCACGTTTCAACGAATTAAAAGTTAATTCGCGCGAATATATGTTCATAGAAACACGGCTAAGGGTCTATAGATATTACTATTACTTTTGTAGGTTACGAGGGATAGTTGACTGCAACGTGATACCCCCCCCGGGCCTGCGTGAGTAAGATGGTACAGTCCAGGGCTATTGCCTCAGAGATGTAAACAAGTCCCTTTAAATAGGGCGAGGGGGGGTCTACTAATGACGGAGAGTGACGCTGCTACCACTTACCCGAGCCCACTAAGTTTGTTGTTGTTGTTGTGCTTCCAAGTCGACTGCAATTATAGAGTTCCAACCACAGCCAACAGGAAACACTCGAGTTGGTGCCATTCGTTAACCTTGGTAGGGGTCTACTAATCTAGTCCGTCTACCACTTACCCGAGCCTCCTGCTATTTAAATAACATTGGTGGTGGTCTACTGCTCTCACACTCTCTACCACTTACCCGAGCTCCGTGCTATTTAATAACATTGGTGATGGTCTACTGCTCTCACACGCCCTACCACTTACCCGAGCTCCATAATAATATTGGTGGTGGTCTACTAATCTAGTCTGTCTACCACTTACCCGAGCCTCCTGCTATTTAAATAACATTGGTGGTGGTCTACTGCTCTCAAACGCTCTACCACTTACCCGAGCCCACTACTGTTAACATTGGAAGGGTCTACTAATTCATTCTGTCTACCACTTACCCGAGCCCGCTGCTATGGAGTAACATTGGTGGTGGTCTACTTCTCTCAGACACTCTACCACTTACCCGACACTGCTGCTAACATTGGAAGGGGTCTACTAATGTAGTCCGTCTACCACTTACCCGAGCCTCCTGCTATTTAATAACATTGGTGGTGGTCTACTGCTCTCACACTCTCTACCACTTACACGAGCCCACTGCTGTTAACATTGGAAGGGGTCTACTAATGTAGTCCGTCTACCACTTACCCGAGCCTCCTGCTATTTAAATAACATTGGTGGTGGTCTACTGCTCTCACACGCTCTACCACTTACCCGAGCTCCGTGCTATTTAATAACATTGGTGGTAGTCTACTGAATAACATTGGTGGTAGTCTACGGCTCTCACACGCCCTACCACTTACTCGAGACTTTCGTGCCCCATTTGTTAACGTTGGTAGGGGTCTACTAATGTAGTCCGTCTACCACTTACCCGAGCTCCATGCTATATAATAACATTGGTGGTAGTCTACTGCTCTCAGACACTCTACCACTTACCCGAGCCTCCTGCTATTTAAATAACATTGGTGGTAGTCTACTGCTCTCAGGCACTCTACCACTTACCCGAGCCTCCTGCTATTTAAATAACATTGGTGGTAGTCTACTGCTCTCAGACACTCTACCACTTACCCGAGCCTCCTGCTATTTAAATAACATTGGTGATAGTCTACTGCTCTCAGACACTCTACCACTTACCAGAGCCTCCTGCCATTTAATAACATTGGTGGTGGTCTACTGCTCTCAAACGCCTACCACTTACCCGAGCTCCGTGCTATTTAATAACGTTGGTGGTAGTCTACTGCTCTCACACGCCTTACCACTTACCCGAGCCCACTGCTGTTAACATTGGAAGGGGTCTACTAATTCAGTCTGTCTACCACTTACCCGAGCCCGCTGCTATATAATAACATTGGTGGTAGTCTACTGCTCTCAAACGCCTACCACTTACCCGAGCTCCGTGCTATTTAATAACATTGGTGGTAGTCTACGGCTCTCACACGCCCTACCACTTACCCGAGACTGTCGTGCCCCATTCGCTAACATTGGTAGGGGTCTGCTAATGTAGTCCGTCTACCACTTACCCGAGCCCACTGCTGTTAACATGGGTGGTAGTCTACTTCTCTCAAACGTACTACCACTTGCCCGAGCTCCGTGCTATTTAATAACATTGGTGGTGGTCTACTGTTTGCCAACAGGGACACTCAATTGCTTTTGATCAAGTTGAAGTGTAAAACTAGTTACTACTGGCAAAAACTAATTAGAGAATCCATTGAAATTGAGAGAAACAGAAATAACTTTAACCGCTCAGACAGCTACAGGCTTAGTGCGGCCTGCAAGCGTATCATTAAATAAATACACATTTCAATTGCTTATAGGGGGAATCAAACACTAATTAACTAATTACTAACGTAGCGTATCATTACAGCAACACACATTGCAACCGGTTACTCATCTCCAACTCACATCGTAACAATCGCCTGATTACTAATCGATTATATACTTACAATAACCACCCCCCTCCACTTCAAATCGTTTCACCTGATGAGTTGATGATGACGTCACCCTGCTGCTGCTCTATATAAGAACGGGAGCAAGTGAAGGCGTCACCATTCTGGCGAATCGCCCGATGAAGGTGGATGTAATCACCAGCGAAACGTCGTACTACTCAAACGTTGTAAATGTCGTGGATTCACGCTTCAACACACCGGTAGGCTAAAGCAGGGAGCTGTTTTGTCTTTTGTCAACGTGACACTTTGTTTTGCGACAACCTCCCCATTGATGAACATGGGACTGGTGGTCTACTTCTCTCACACCCCCTACCACTTTCCCGCTCCAAACTTCCCACCCCCCTCCCCCCTCATTGATTAACATGGGACTGGTGATAGTAGGTTTTTACCCTTTTAACTGGTACAAAACTGACACCTTTATTCAAGGCATCATGTTTGCAATGACCACAACACAAGTAGTCAAAAAAGCAAACAAAAAGAAGCAACTCTGATAAAGATGATAATATGCACTGTCCGTGAAGTTGATTGGCCCACACCCGAGACGGCTTTCTTTAGAGCCTAGTCCCCATTGGTGTAGGGCCTGATGACACCAGAAGGCGTACAACTCAAACACAGTGCAATATCAGAGCACTGAGAGCTCGGGGTAAGCACCTACACTATGAGATCTCTTTTACCAGTGGCAAAATATAATAGTAGGTTTTTACCCTTTTAACTGGTACAAAACTGACACCTTTATTCAAGGCATCATGTTTGCAATGACCACAACACAAGTAGTCAAAAAAGCAAACAAAAAGAAGCAACTCTGATAAAGATGATAATATGCACTGTCCGTGAAGTTGATTGGCCCACACCCGAGACGGCTTTCTTTAGAGCCTAGTCCCCATTGGTGTAGGGCCTGATGACACCAGAAGGCGTACAACTCAAACACAGTGCAATATCAGAGCACTGAGAGCTCGGGGTAAGCACCTACACTATGAGATCTCTTTTACCAGTGGCAAAATATAATAGTAGGTTTTTACCCTTTTAACTGGTACAAAACTGACACCTTTATTCAAGGCATCATGTTTGCAATGACCACAACACAAGTAGTCAAAAAAGCAAACAAAAAGAAGCAACTCTGATAAAGATGATAAAGGGCCAATCAACTTCACGGACAGTGCATATTATCATCTTTATCAGAGTTGCTTCTTTTTGTTTGCTTTTTTGACTACTTGTGTTGTGGTCATTGCAAACATGATGCCTTGAATAAAGGTGTCAGTTTTGTACCAGTTAAAAGGGTAAAAACCTACTATTATATTTTGCCACTGGTAAAAGAGATCTCATAGTGTAGGTGCTTACCCCGAGCTCTCAGTGCTCTGATATTGCACTGTGTTTGAGTTGTACGCCTTCTGGTGTCATCAGGCCCTACACCAATGGGGACTAGGCTCTAAAGAAAGCCGTCTCGGGTGTGGGCCAATCAACTTCACGGACAGTGCATATTATCATCTTTATCAGAGTTGCTTCTTTTTGTTTGCTTTTTTGACTACTTGTGTTGTGGTCATTGCAAACATGATGCCTTGAATAAAGGTGTCAGTTTTGTACCAGTTAAAAGGGTAAAAACCTACTATTATATTTTGCCACTGGTAAAAGAGATCTCATAGTATGGGACTGGTGGTCTACTTCTCTCACACCCCCTACCACTTTCCCGCTCTAACCCCCCCCTCCCCCCTCATTGATTAACATGGGACTGGGGGTCTACTTCTCTCACACCCCCTACCACTTTCCCGCTCCAACCTCCCCATTGTTAACATGGGACTGGGGGTCTACTTCTCTCACACCCCCTACCACTTTCCCGCTCCAAACTTCCCACCCCCCTCCCCCCTCATTGATTAACATGGGACTGGTGGTCTACTTCTCTCACACCCCCTACTACTTTCCCGCTCTAACCCCCCCCCCCCCATTGATTAACATGGGACTGGTGGTCTACTTCTCTCACACCCCCTACCACTTTCCCGCTCCAACCTCCCCATTGTTAACATGGGACTGGGGGTCTACTTCTCTCACACCCCCTACCACTTTCCCGCTCCAAACTTCCCACCCCCCTCCCCCCTCATTGATTAACATGGGACTGGTGGTCTACTTCTCTCACACCCCCTACTACTTTCCCGCTCTAACCCCCCCCCCCCCATTGATTAACATGGGACTGGTGGTCTACTTCTCTCACACCCCCTACCACTTTCCCGCTCCAACCCCCCCCCCCATTGATTAACATGGGACTGGTGGTCTACTTCTCTCACACCCCCTACCACTTTCCCGCTCCCACCCCCCCATTGATTAACATGGGACTGGGGTGGTCTACTTCTCTCGCACCCCCAACCACTTTCCCGCTCCAACCACCCACATTGATTAACATGGGACTGGTGGTCTACTTCTCTCACACCCCCTACCACTTTCCCGCTCCAACCCCCCCCCCCCCCATTGATTAACATGGGACTGGTGGTCTACTTCTCTCACACCCCCTACCACTTTCCCGCTCCAACCCCCCCCCCCATTGATTAACATGGGACTGGTGGTCTACTTCTCTCACACCCCCTACCACTTTCCCGCTCTAACCCCCCCCCCCCCATTGATTAACATGGGACTGGTGGTCTACTTCTCTCACACCCCCTACCACTTTCCCGCTCCAACCCCCCCCCCCATTGATTAACATGGGACTGGTGGTCTACTTCTCTCACACCCCCTACCACTTTCCCGCTCCCACCCCCCCATTGATTAACATGGGACTGGGGTGGTCTACTTCTCTCGCACCCCCAACCACTTTCCCGCTCCAACCACCCACATTGATTAACATGGGACTGGTGGTCTACTTCTCTCACACCCCCTACCACTTTCCCGCTCCAACCCCCCCCCCCCCCATTGATTAACATGGGACTGGTGGTCTACGTCTCTCACGCCCCCTACCACTTTCCCGCTCCAACCCCCCCCCCATTGATTAACATGGGACTGGGGGTCTACTTCTCTCACACCCCCTACCACTTTCCCGCTCCAACCCCCCCCCCCCCCCCCCATTGATTAACATGGGACTGGTGGTCTACTTCTCTCACACCCCCTACCACTTTCCCGCTCCCACCCCCCCCATTGATTAACATGGGACTGGGGTGGTCTACTTCTCTCACACCCCCTACCACTTTCCCGCTCCAACCCCCCCCCCCCCCCATTGATTAACATGGGACTGGTGGTCTACTTCTCTCACACCCCCTACCACTTTCCCGCTCCAACCTCCCCCATTGATTAACATGGGACTGGGGGTCTACTTCTCTCACACCCCCTACCACTTTCCCGCTCCAACCTCCCCCATTAATTAACATGGGACTGGGGGTCTACTTCTCTCACACCCCCTACCACTTTCCCGCTCCAACCCCCCCCCATTAATTAACATGGGACTGGGGGTCTACTTCTCTCACACCCCCTACCACTTTCCCGCTCCAACCTCCCCATTGATTAACATGGGACGGGTGGTCTACCTCTCTCACACCCCCTACCACTTTCCCGCTCCAACCTCCCCCATTGATTAACATGGGACTGGGGGTCTACTTCTCTCACACCCTCTACCACTTTCCCGCTCCAACCCCCCCCCCCATTAATTAACATGGGACTGGGGGTCTACTTCTCTCACACCCCCCTACCACTTTCCCGCTCCAACCTCCCCCATTAATTAACATGGGACTGGGGGTCTACTTCTCTCACACCCCCTACCACTTTCCCGCTCCAACCTCCCCCCCTCCCCCCTCATTGATTAACATGGGACTGGGGGTCTACTTCTCTCACACCCCCTACCACTTTCCCGCTCCAACCTCCCCCATTAATTAACATGGGACTGGTGGTCTACGTCTCTCACACCCCCTACCACTTTCCCGCTCCAACCTCCCCCATTGATTAACATGGGACGGGTGGTCTACTTCTCTCACACCCCCTACCACTTTCCCGCCCCAACCTTCCCCCCACCCCCCCCCCCCCATTGATTAACATGGGACTGGGGGTCTACTTCTCTCACACCCCCTACCACTTTCCCGCTCCAAACTTCCCACCCCCCTCCCACCTCATTGATTAACATGGGACTGGTGGTCTACTTCTCTCACACCCCCTACCACTTTCCCGCTCCCACCCCCCCATTGATTAACATGGGACTGGGGTGGTCTACTTCTCTCACACCCCCTACCACTTTCTCGCTCCCACCCCCCCATTGATTAACATGGGACTGGTGGTCTACGTCTCTCACACCCCTACCACTTTCCCGCTCCAACCTCCCCAATTGATTAACATGGGACTGGTGGTCTACTTCTCTCACACCCCCTACCACTTTCCCGCTCCAACCCCCCCCCCATTGATTAACATGGGACTGGGGGTCTACTTCTCTCACACCCCCTACCACTTTCCCGCTCCAACCCCCCCCCATTGATTAACATGGGACTGGGGGTCTAATTCTCTCACACCCCCTACCACTTTCCCGCTCCAACCCCCCCCCCCATTGATTAACATGGGACTCGTGGTCTACTTCTCTCACACCCCCTACCACTTTCCCGCTCCCACCCCCCCATTGATTAACATGGGACTGGGGTGGTCTACTTCTCTCGCACCCCCAACTACTTTCCCGCTCCAACCTCCCCCATTGATTAACATGGGACTGGGGTGGTCTACTTCTCTCGCACCCCCAACCACTTTCCCGCTCCAACCTCCCCCATTGATTAACATGGGACTGGTGGTCTACTTCTCTCACACCCCCTACCACTTTCCCGCTCCAACCCCCCCCCCCATTGATTAACATGGGACTGGTGGTCTACGTCTCTCACGCCCCCTACCACTTCCCCGCTCCAATCTCCCCCATTGATTAACATGGAACTGGTGGTCTACTTCTCTCACACCCCCTACTACTTTCCCGCTCCAACCCCCCCCATTGATTAACATGGGACTGGGGGTCTACTTCTCTCACACCCCCTACCACTTTCCCGCTCCAACCCCCCCCCCCCCCCCCATTGATTAACATGGGACTGGTGGTCTACTTCTCTCACACCCCCTACCACTTTACCGCTCCCACCCCCCCATTGATTAACATGGGACTGGGGTGGTCTACTTCTCTCACACCCCCTACCACTTTCCCGCTCCAACCCCCCCCCCCCCCCCCCATTGATTAACATGGGACTGGTGGTCTACTTCTCTCACACCCCCTACCACTTTCCCGCTCCAACCTCCCCCATTGATTAACATGGGACTGGGGGTCTACTTCTCTCACACCCCCTACCACTTTCCCGCTCCAACCTCCCCCATTAATTATCATGGGACTGGGGGTCTACTTCTCTCACACCCCCTACCACTTTCCCGCTCCAACCCCCCCTCCCCCATTAATTAACATGGGACTGGGGGTCTACTTCTCTCACACCCCCTACCACTTTCCCGCTCCAACCCCCCCCCCCCATTAATTAACATGGGACTGGGGGTCTACTTCTCTCACACCCCCTACCACTTTCCCGCTCCAACCTCCCCATTGATTAACATGGGACGGGTGGTCTACCTCTCTCACACCCCCCTACCACTTTCCCGCTCCAACCTCCCCCATTAATTAACATGGGACTGGGGGTCTACTTATCTCACACCCCCTACCACTTTCCCGCTCCAACCCCCCCACCCATTAATTAACATGGGACTGGGGGTCTACTTCTCTCACACCCCCTACCACTTTCCCGCTCCAACCTCCCCTTTGATTAACATGGGACGGGTGGTCTACCTCTCTCACACCCCCTACCACTTTCCCGCTCCAACCTCCCCCATTGATTAACATGGGACTGGGGGTCTACTTCTCTCACACCCTCTACCACTTTCCCGCTCCAACCCCCCCCCCATTAATTAACATGGGACTGGGGGTCTACTTCTCTCACACCCCCCTACCACTTTCCCGCTCCAACCTCCCCCATTAATTAACATGGGACTGGGTGGTCTACTTCTCTTACACCCCCTACCACTTTCCCGCTCCAACCTCCCCCATTAATTAACATGGGACTGGGGGTCTACTTCTCTCACACCCCCTACCACTTTACCGCTCCAACCTCCCCCATTGATTAACATGGGACTGGAGGTCTACTTCTCTCACACCCCCTACCACTTTCCCGCTCCAACCTCCCCCATTAATTAACATGGGACTGGTCGTCTACGTCTCTCACACCCCCTACCACTTTCCTGCTCCAACCTCCCCCATTGATTAACATGGGACTGGGGGTCTACTTCTCTTTCACCCCCTACCACTTTCCCGCTCCAACCCCCCCCCCCCCCCCCATTGATTAACATGGGACTGGGGGTCTACTTCTCTCACACCCCCTACCACTTTCCCGCTCCAACCTCCCCCATTAATTAACATGGGACTGGGGGTCTACTTCTCTCACACCCCCTACCACTTTCCCGCTCCAAACTTCCCACCCCCCCCCCCCCCCCCCATTGATTAACATGGGACTGGGGGTCTACTTCTCTCACACCCCCTACCACTTTCCCGCTCCAACATCCCCCATTAATTAACATGGGACTGGTCGTCTACGTCTCTCACACCCCCTACCACTTTCCTGCTCCAACCTCCCCCATTGATTAACATGGGACTGGGGGTCTACTTCTCTCACACCCCCTACCACTTTCCCGCTCCAAACTTCCCACCACCCCCCCCCCCCCCCCATTGATTAACATGGGACTGGGGGTCTACTTCTCTCACACCCCCTACCACTTTCCCGCTCCAAACTTCCCACCCCCCCCCCCCCCCATTGATTAACATGGGACTGGGGGTCTACTTCTCTTTCACCCCCTACCACTTTCCCGCTCCAACCCCCCCCCCCCCCAATTGATTAGCATGGGACTGGTAGTCTACTTCTCTCTCACCCCCTACCACTTTCCCGCTCCAACCTCCCCCATTGATTAACATGGGACTGGTGGTCTTCGTCTCTCACGCCCCCTACCACTTTCCCGCTCCAATCTCCCCCATTGATTAACATGGGACTGGTGGTCTACTTCTTTCACACCCCCTACCACTTTCCCGCTCCAACCCCCCCCCATTGATTAACATGGGACTGGGGGTCTACTTCTCTCACACCCCCTACCACTTTCCCGCTCCAACCCCCCCCCCCCATTGATTAACATGGGACTGGTGGTCTACTTCTCTCACACCCCCCCTACCACTTTACCGCTCCCACCCCCCCATTGATTAACATGGGACTGGGGTGGTCTACTTCTCTCACACCCCCTACCACTTTCCCGCTCCAACCTCCCCCATTGATTAACATGGGACTGGTGGTCTACTTCTCTCACACCCCCCTACCACTTTCCCGCTCCAACCCCCCCCCCATTAATTAACATGGGACTGGGGGTCTACTTCTCTCACACCCCCTACCACTTTCCCGCTCCAACCTCCCCATTGATTAACATGGGACTGGGGGTCTACTTCTCTCACACCCTCTACCACTTTCCCGCTCCAACCCCCCCCCATTAATTAACATGGGACTGGGGGTCTACTTCTCTCACACCCCCCTACCACTTTCCCGCTCCAACCTCCCCCATTAATTAACATGGGACTGGGGGTCTACTTCTCTCACACCCCCTACCACTTTCCCGCTCCAACCTCCCCCATTGATTAACATGGGACTGGTGGTCTACTTCTCTCACACCCCCTACCACTTTCCCGCTCCAACCTCCCCCATTGATTAACATGGGACTGGTGGTCTACTTCTCTCACACCCCCCTACCACTTTCCCGCTCCAACCCCCCCCCATTAATTAACATGGGACTGGGGGTCTACTTCTCTCTCACCCCCTACCACTTTCCCGCTCCAACCTCCCCCATTAATTAATATGGGACTGGGGGTCTACTTCTCTCACACCCCCCTACCACTTTCCCGCTCCAACCTCCCCCATTAATTAACATGGGACTGGGGGTCTACTTCTCTCACACCCCCCTACCACTTTCCCGCTCCAACCTCCCCCATTAATTAACATGGCACTGGAGGTCTACTTCTCTCACACCCCCTACCACTTTCCCGCTCCAACCTCCCCATTGATTAACATGGGACGGGTGGTCTACCTCTCTCACACCCCCTACCACTTTCCCGCTCCAACCTCCCCCATTAATTAACATGGGACTGGAGGTCTACTTCTCTCACACCCCCTACCACTTTCCCGCTCCAACCTCCCCATTGATTAACATGGGACTGGGGGTCTACTTCTCTTACACCCCCTACCACTTTCCCGCTCCAACCTCCCCCATTAATTAACATGGGACTGGGGGTCTACTTCTCTCACACCCCCTACCACTTTCCCGCTCCAACCTCCCCCATTAATTAACATGGGACTGGGGGTCTACTTCTCTCACACCCCCTACCACTTTCCCGCTCCAAACTTCCCACCCCCCCCCCCCCCCCCCCCCATTGATTAACATGGGACTGGGGGTCTACTTCTCTTTCACCCCCTACCACTTTCCCGCTCCAACCCCCCCCCCCCCCCCCCCCCCATTGATTAACATGGGACTGGGGGTCTACTTCTCTCACACCCCCTACCACTTTCCCGCTCCAACCTCCCCCATTGATTAACATGGGACTGGTGGTCTACTTCTCTCACACCCCCTACCACTTTCCCGCTCCAACCTCCCCCATTAATTAACATGGGACTGGGGGTCTACTTCTCTCACACCCCCTACCACTTTCCCGCTCCAACCTCCCCCATTGATTAACATGGGACTGGTGGTCTACTTCTCTCACACCCCCTACCACTTTCCCGCTCCAACCTCCCCCATTAATTAACATGGGACTGGGGGTCTACTTCTCTCACACCCCCTACCACTTTCCCGCTCCAACCTCCCCCATTGATTAACATGGGACTGGTGGTCTACTTCTCTCACACCCCCTACCACTTTCCCGCTCCAACCTCCCCCATTAATTAACATGGGACTGGGGGTCTACTTCTCTCACACCCCCTACCACTTTCCCGCTCCAACCTCCCCCATTGATTAACATGGGACTGGGGGTCTACTTCTCTCACACCCCCTACCACTTTCCCGCTCCAACCCCCTCCCATTAATTAACATGGGACTGGGGGTCTACTTCTCTCACACCCTCTACCACTTTCCCGCTCCAATCTCCCCCATTGATTAACATGGGACTGGTGGTCTACGTCTCTCACACCCCCCTACCACTTTCCGCTCCAATCTCCCCATCACCGTCCTCCATTGATTAGCATGGGACTGGTGGTCTACTTCTCTCGCACCCCCTACCACTTTCCCGCTCCAACCTCCCCCATTGATTAACATGGGACTGGGGTGGTCTACGTCTCTCACACCCCCCTACCACTTTCCGCTCCAATCTCCCCACCACCGCCCTCCATTGATTAGCATGGGACTGGTAGTCTACTTCTCTCGCACCCCCTAACACTTTCCCGCTCCAACCTCCCCCATTGATTAACATGGGACTGGCGTGGTCTACGTCTCTCACACCCCCTACCACTTTCCCGCTCCCACCCCCCCCCCCCATTGATTAACATGGGACTGGGGTGGTCTACGTCTCTCACACCCCCTACCACTTTCCCGCTCCAACCTCCCCCATTGATTAACATGGGACTGGCGTGGTCTACGTCTCTCACACCCCCTACCACTTTCCCGCTCCCACCCCCCCCCCCCATTGATTAACATGGGACGGGTGGTCTACTGCTCTTACACCCTCCTACCACTTTCCCGCTCCAAACTTCTGACAACATCCCCATTGATTAACATGGGACCGGGTGGTCTACGTCCCTGGCACACCTGCACCCTACCACTTTCCCGCTCCGTCTTCCTCAACCTCCGCCTCTCCCCCCATTGAGCTTCTCTCCCGCGTAAACAATGGCGCTGTTTCGTAGCTTCGCCTCAGCTCAGCTTAGACAGCGAAAAAAACAACAACAACAAGAAGATCGTGATGATGATGATGATCAGGAGATTGTCGACGCATTAACCTGCCCCATCTGTCTGGAAGTTTACACGAAGCCAGTGACGATTGGTTGTGGACACACGTAAGTCACCTATTGGTTTTAATGTATCGTAATTATAACCTTAATGTAAATATACAAATGGCTTTAATTGTGTTACAGAATGCTTTGGCGCGAATTGTAAGCGTTACGATTCTGTTCGCTGTGGGCGATTTTGTGCAAAATTATCGTGAGGTGACTTATTGTAATAATATAATTAATATAATATAACAATATTTTTTTAAATAAAAAATCTTTAGCATTGTTAATTCATCTTTGCATCGTGCTTTTCCTCAATCGTAAAATTTAAAATATGAATCATTGTTAACAACGCATCTTTAATTATTATATTAATAATCAATACTAAATTATTGATTATTAATTTTGCCATCGGTCGGTGTTTGAGGCATCAATGCAAATCGATTCGAGCGATTTCGCCTCATTGGCTTGGGAATGTCCTCATCCAGCAGTGGATTGGCTGCTGCTGCTGATGGGTCTCTATTGTGCGAGTCTATATGTCTATGGGTCTCTGCTGTGTGATGAGTCTGTGGCTCTCTGCTGTGTGATGAGTCTGTGGCTCTCTGCTGTGTGATGAGTCTGTGGCTCTCTGCTGTGTGATGAGTCTATGGCTCTCTGCTGTGTGATGAGTCTGTGGCTCTCTGCTGTGTGATGAGTCTATGGCTCTCTGCTGTGTGATGAGTCTATGGCTCTCTGCTGTGTGATGAGTCTGTGGCTCTCTGCTGTGTGATGAGTCTATGGCTCTCTGCTGTGTGATGAGTCTGTGGCTCTCTGCTGTGTGATGAGTCTATGGGTCTCTGCTGTGTGATGAGTCTATGGCTCTCTGCTGTGTGATGAGTCTATGGGTCTCTGCTTTGTGATGAGTCTGTGGCTCTCTGCTGTGTGATGAGTCTATGGCTCTCTGCTGTGTGATGAGTCTATGGCTCTCTGCTGTGTGATGAGTCTATGGCTCTCTGCTGTGTGATGAGTCTATGGCTCTCTGCTGTGTGATGAGTCTATGGGTCTCTGCTGTGTGATGAGTCTATGGCTCTCTGCTGTGTGATGAGTCTATGGCTCTCTGCTGTGTGATGAGTCTATGGGTCTCTGCTGTGTGATGAGTCTATGGCTCTCTGCTGTGTGATGAGTCTATGGCTCTCTGCTGTGTGATGAGTCTATGGCTCTCTGCTGTGTGATGAGTCTATGGCTCTCTGCTGTGTGATGAGTCTATGGGTCTCTGCTGTGTGATGAGTCTATGGCTCTCTGCTGTGTGATGAGTCTATGGCTCTCTGCTGTGTGAGTCTGTGGCTCTGCTGTGTGATGAGTCTGTGGCTCTCTGCTGTGTGATGAGTCTATGGCTCTCTGCTGTGTGATGAGTCTGTGGCTCTCTGCTGTGTGATGAGTCTGTGGCTCTCTGCTGTGTGATGAGTCTGTGGCTCTCTGCTGTGTGATGAGTCTGTGGCTCTCTGCTGTGTGATGAGTCTATGGCTCTCTGCTGTGTGATGAGTCTATGGCTCTCTGCTGTGTGATGAGTCTATGGCTCTCTGCTGTGTGATGAGTCTGTGGCTCTCTGCTGTGTGATGAGTCTGTGGCTCTCTGCTGTGTGATGAGTCTGTGGCTCTCTGCTGTGTGATGAGTCTATGGGTCTCTGTATCGAGTCTATCACCCTACACGCCCCTCCCCTCCAGCTTCTGCGGCGAGTGTCTGTGGCCGTGTGTCCAGCTCCGCTCTGCACACTGCGCCCTCTGCCGATCGCCCTTCGACCCCCGCGGCGCCCGCAGGGCGAGCGACACGGAGCGGCAGCTGGCGGCCCGCGAGGTGCCCTGCAGGGGCTGCTCAAAAAAGGTGAAGTATGGCCCCTGAGACTCGGGCCCGGCCCCCCTTCAACCTCGCCCTCCATCGCCCCCCCCCCCGCTCCGCTACCAACTCGTCCACGAGCCCACGGCCACCGCAGTCAAGGAAACGATGAAGGCAAAGGTCCCCCGCGTAGGCTGTCGCAGGCTGTAGGGGCAAGTGCTGTTAGCGAGCGGCAGCGGCGCCTGTGAAGGCTGCCGGCACTGTGGCACACGACCATCACTGCCGCCACCGCCGCCGACACCACCTCCACTGCCACTTCCACCACCACCATCACCTTCACCATCGCCGCCGCCGCCGACAGCGGTGGTGGTGACGCCGATTGTCTGAACGCGGTCCTGGGCCTCCCCTTAGTCGGCTCGGCCTCAAATGAGTGACCTGGTGCGGCGACGGTGGTGGTGGTAGCAGCAGTGGCGGCGGTGGTGGCGGTGGTGAACATCGCCGCTGGGGGGAGACAAAGGCGGCCGGGCGTGGTGCTGACCACCCACCCCCTCTGTGTGTGCCACAGTGCCGGTAGCCTTCACTGCTGCTGCTACTAACAGCACTTGCCCCTACAGCCCTGCTAGAGGCTACACGGGGGACCTTTGTCTGTACCTTTGCAGGTGAGCCTGGCGAAGATGCGAACCCACACGGCGTCGTGTCCCAAGGTGGTGGAGCAGAGTTCCACCTTCCCCAAGTTCACCCCCATCAGCTCCACCACACAGCCCCTACCTTGGTGAGTAGCCTGCCTGCCCACTCACTCGCTCGCTTCGCTCACCCACCCACTCGCTCACCCACCCACTCGCTCACCCACCCACTCGCTCGCTCACTCACCCACCCCCACTCACTCACCCACCCCCACTCACTCACCACACGGCACATACCTTGGTGAGTCACCCACTCACTCACCCACTCACTCACCCACTCACTCACCCACTCACTCACCCACTCACTCACCCACTCACTCACCACACACGCACTGTGTGTTGATGGTGGTGCGATGGTGGTGATGTTGGTGATGTTTGGTGATGTGCAGCGATGTCCCGAACCGCTGCACGTTCACGTGCCCGTACTGCGGCGCACGGAACCTCGACCAGCCCGGCGTGGTGCGGCACTGCACGGCAGAGCACCGGGAAGACGGCAACCGCGTGGTACCACCAACACCACCAACACCACCAACACCACCAACACAACCAACACAACCAACACAACCAACACAACCAACACAACCAACACAACCAACACAACCACCACCACAACGCAATGCCTAAGCATTCACCTTGATTTCGATTAATTTGATGTTTTTGTGTAACACTATCCCCGTCACCTGCATCTCGCTCCTGCTGCCGCTGCTACTGTTACTGCTACTACTGCTGCTGTTACCGCTGACACTTGTTACTGCTACTGCTGCTATTGTTGTTACTGCTGCTACTATTGCTGCTGCTGCTGCTGCTGCAGGTGTGTCCCATCTGCGTGTCGATGCCATGGGGAGACCCCAACTACCGCAGCTCCAACTTCATCCAGCACCTGGTCCACAGGCACAAGTTCTGCTACGACACCTTTGTGGTAAGCGAAGACAAAGATCCCCCGTGTAGCCTCTAACAGACTGTAGGGGCAAGTGCTGTTAGCGAGTAGTAGCACCTATGAAGGCCGGCACGGCACACGAGGGGGTGGGTGGCCAGCACCACGCCCGGCCGCCTTTGTCTCCCCAGTGGCGATGTTTACTTGACTACATCGCACCAGGTGCTCATTTGAGGCTGAGTCGACCTAGAGGAGGCCCAGGACCGGTTCAGATAATCGTCACTGGTGGTGTTGGCCGTGAGCGGGAATCGAACTCGGGTCGCCGGGTTGGTAGTGCAGCGTAGCGCTAACCACTGCACTACCGCTCCCTACCTACACACACACCTACCCTACACACACACCTACACACACACACACCTACACCTACGCACCTACACCTACGCACCTACACCTGCACGCACACCTGCACATACACGTACCTACACACACACACCTCCACCTATAGTAGTGTATAGTAGTGTATAGTAGTGTAGTGTATAGTATAGTAGTGTAGTGCCTCCGTAGAACCCTGCTAGACGACGGGTCTGCCGTATCTAAGCTCGATATAAAATCGCGGCGTCCCTTCACCCCCTGCGACCGTGTTGTCAACGCCGCACCTCCGTCAGGCTGTCCGCCCTCCGTGCCTGCGTTCATCCGCCGCTTGAAATGTCGTCAAAAGAACTTTGGATCGCCGATGGAAACGAATCTGTGAACCCCTCGCGACGCTCAATTTTGAAGATCTGATTCTAGATTTGAAGCTTTCGTGACTGCAAGGATTCATGCTGTTAGGTTTTGTTGGTAAAGTCACCGTGTAGGTAAAACATTTTTTAATAAAAGTAAAATAAATACTTCAAGTTCATTTATTAGGTATAGCCCTGTGAGCCATTCGGCTCTTGAATCGAGTGCAACCGCAACAACCAAAAAACAAACATGAACAAAAAACATCTAAAAGTGAATATGTGACTGAGCGCAAACAGAAAATCCAAGAAAAGACAGCAAAATATTGCAGAGAAAGCACCGTGCACCAACGCTGTGTGCAAAAATCCCAGTGGGATGCAAGTCAAACAACAACAACCACAAGACAACTTAGATTAAGGCCATCAGACTAACTCTGTACTACAACAAACACAAACATGGCCAAACCGAAAACTTATCGAAAATCACCAAAATAAAGCCATAAAAGCAATGAACCAGTGCAGGTCCTAGGAACTGTGACCGAATTTTCACAAAACGACGTGAACAACATCGCCACCAAACTCTGCAGCCATAGCTGGCAGCATGAGTCACTACTTGATACAGCTATCGTGCTATGACGATTCCACCTGAAGACGGAAGCTTGTGTTGCCTCCGAAACGTCGAATTTTATTTAACTTTTATTCTAAAAGGGGTTTTCCCCTTTTTTTTCTGGCAACAACACTGACACCTTTTGCAAGGAATCATGCTTACATTAACCACAATACTTGCAGTCAAATGCAAACAAAAAAACAATACTCTGATAATTTATGCATTGTCTTTGAAACTGATCAGTTTGAAACTGATTGGTTTTGTCTTTGAAACTGATCAGTTTCAAAGACAAAACCAATCAGTTTCAAAGACGATGCATACATTATCAGAGTATTGTTTTTTGTTTGCATTTGACTGCAAGTATTGTGGTTAATGTAAGCATGATTCCTTGCAAAAGGTATCAGTTTTGTTGGCAGAAAAAAGGGGGAAACCCCTTTTAGTAAACTTTATTATTTATTTATTTTTACCTACACGGTGACTTTACCGTAAAAAACCTCAGAGTTTGAAGATCTGAGTTGCTCAACGGCCGATCGCCGCCGTTAGGTCGAGCGTGCGTGTTGAACTACTGCGCTGTCAAATTGTTGTTGTCGTTGTTGTTGTCATTGTAATTGTTGTTGTTGTCTTTGCAGGACTACAGCGTGGACGAGGAAGCTTCCTTCCAAACGGCGCTCGCTCGGTCCCTCATGGAGAAGTGAACTTTTGTCATTCTCCACTTTCTCTCTCCCCTCTCTCCGTCTCTTTATTTTTACGATCAATGGAAACAAGAAGATGCTCGGTGTATTCGGCACTTTGCTTCGTAAATCATTTCGTTATTTTTTACATTTTTAAACTTTGCTTTTTGTAAACCGTCGCTCTCTCTCGCTCTCTCGGTCGCTCGCTCGCTCTCTCGGTCGCCCTCTCGCTCGCTCTCTCGGTCGCCCTCTCGCTCTGTCGGTCGGTTCGCTCGCTCGCTCGTTCTGCACGCAGCCCTTCTCGCAGTCCGACGGCCTCCGACGTCTAGCTCGTATCAGCACGCAGAGCTCCCCGTCATCTGCCACCGAGCACACGGCCTCCTCCATCGCCCATTGCTCCTTGCCGGCGACCGACCCCTGACCGTTACCCGCTTTGCGACCTTCACCCTTATCTCACACCCCACCCCCGTTCGGCCCGGGTGACGAGCTCGGGACGGGGGCGTTGCCGACGGTGGCTGCAGAGAGAGGATCACCTGCCCGCTCCGTGAGCCAGTCGTCCTCGACCGTGAGATGCGTCTCCTGTGGGAAAGCCTCCACGCACTTGCCTCTCTCGCTGCAATCGCCTGTGTCTGGGGGGGACCCGATGGACGTGGGTTTTATATTGGGGAGTGTTTCTCGTCTCTGGTTATCCCACTTCCTCTCTCGTGCCTCTCTCTCTCTCTCTCGCCTGTCGCTCTCCTCCCTCTATCCTCTGTCTCTCATTCCACTCTCTCATTCCTCCCTCTATCCTCATTCCGCCCTCTCCTCCCTCTATCCTCTCTCTCATTCCTCCCTCTCCTCCTCTCATCTCTCTTCGCTCTCGTTTCTTTTTAATGCTTACAGGAAATGTTTATTACGTTGCTATTTCTTCTAGTTCCCTGAAAGTTGGTTTGGGTCGGGTACCCATATGGAAGGTAAACTATTCTGATGTTTGTTATATGGATGGGTCTGCTGCATACCCGAAAGGGCAGGCCACGACTAGGCAGATTTCCATCACAACAATCCAATGATTTTTACCTTAAAATCATCCTTTGCTTCAGGAGCGCCATATCTTTACCGAACCCTCCGTGACTTTGATCATCGCTAACTTCACCCATGCACTTGACAATCCCACATTTTTTTGTTACTATATCATTTAAAGCACAGCAGCCCCCCCCCCCCCCCCCCCACGTGCAGATATGATTAATGCCTCCGTTCTAATTTCTTTGTCAGGCTATATAGCTTTTAAATAAGCTTGCTGCATTTGTTTGTCAGTAGCGTATTTTTTAACTTAAAATTCGTATGCACGAGCCAATGATCGAGATTACCATGGAACTGCTACATCTCTTATCAGGACATGAGTGTCTCTTACTATAATGTAGGACTCGTACAAGGGTTGTCTTTCTCTCCTTTATTTTCCTCTTAGAGTCCACCTTCGCAGCTCCACCGCTCCGCGTCTCTCCGTGCCCTCTACCCCACTATCGCCACGCTTGTCGTCTCTACAGTTTCGCCTACTCTGCATCCTTCCGATGCATGGCTACCCTGGTTGCTCACTGCGTTCTCGCTACCACTGTCTCTCCGTGCTTTACCCTACTCACACTGTCTCTCCGTCCTCTACTCTACTATCACTTGCTCTGCGATTCTCTGAGCACCGTTGCTGCAGCTCCATCCACGACGCCGACTCGTACAGGGCTCCCTTCTCTCCGTTGCGCTCTGGCTTATATCCCCACACCAATTAATCTCCCTAATTATAATTATCTCTACCCCCCCCCCCCCCCCCGCTTATCACTCGCCCCCTGCCCCCCCCCCCCGTGTCACGTGGCCTTGTTTTCGCCGCCGGAGCGACGCCAGCTAATGCCCAATTGCCTTGCCAGCCAATCGCTGGCCTGTGTCCTCCCGGCAACCCCGACACCTGTTTCAACCCTTAACGACCCACTTCGCCTAAAGTCACAACAACAACCATTACCTCACATCACACCCCACTGTACTGTGCTTGCTTGCATAGCAACAGAGGCGGGGGATGCGTGGCGTGCTATACTCAAGCCCTACACTAACATTAAGTCTGGTTTTGCCTTATTGGTATCACTCGGTATCGTGGGTTCTTTGATAACTTCTCTCTAATTTCTCTCTTCTTTTCAATGCTTACAGGAAATGTTTACTACGTTGCCATTTTAAGCACTGGGTTCCATTTACTGCCGTTTGAATGTTCGATCGACCTTTTTGAACACTTCTGTGGACCCATTCCAGTTTGAAGCAACTCCCCATCTCGCTCCACTCACCCACTGCTGGTTCTTCCTGACCCCCCCCCCACTCCCAGAGTGACGAAACGTGTTCCATTTCGGCGTCACAGATTGGTCGAAGACGCTCCATCCACTCACGGCCCTCTAACCCCTTTCCCCGCCCCCCTCCTTTGCAGTGTTTCTCGTCTCTGGTTATCCCACCACCTCTCTCGTGTCCCTCTCTCGCCTGTCCCTCTATCCTCTGTCTCTCCTCATTCCGCTCTCATTCCTCTCCTCTCTCTCTCCTTTTCAATGCTTACAGGAAATGTTTATTACGTTGCTACTTTAACCACTGAGTTCCATTTACTGCCGTTTGAATGTTCAGTCGACCTTTTTGAACACTTCTTAGGACCCATTCCATTTTGAAGCAACCACCCTCTCGCTCCACTCCCTCACCCACTGCTCGTTCTTCCTGACCCCCCCCCACTCCCGGAGTGATGAAACACGTGTTCCATTTTGGTGTCACAGACTTTCGAAAATGCTCCATCCACTCACGCCGCCTCTGACCCCTCTCCCCGCCCCCCTCCCTTGCGTCTCCTCCCTCTCTCTCCTCCACCAAAATAAACGCGACAAAAAAATCGCTCAGTTAGTCGCCAAAT
Organism: Lampetra fluviatilis; assembly: GCF_964198595.1. NCBI lineage: Eukaryota > Metazoa > Chordata > Hyperoartia > Petromyzontiformes > Petromyzontidae > Lampetra > Lampetra fluviatilis. The sequence continues at coordinate 1,279,564 of NC_136344.1, read as the reverse complement.
CTGCTTCGTTCCATCGTGCGTTTGTTTTTTAATGGCCTCTTCGGCTCCCCCGTGACCTTTTCAATGACAAGAAACGTAACGCGCAAATGACACGCGTGTTGCAGACGCGACCAGACACATCACCGGGACATCTCCTCCCATGCCAGTGTAATAAAAGTCGTGGAAGCGACTTCTGGAATCCGGTCTTTATTTGTCTTTTACAACACTCCTTCACGCTGCTGACAGACAGCGTGAGAGGGATAGAGAGAGAGAGACACGCCTGGACCACGTGGCCGCCTGGACCACGTGGCCGCCTGGACCACGTGGCCGCCTGGACCACGTGGCCGCCTGGACCACGTGGCCGCCTGGACCACGTGGCCGCCTGGACCACGTGGCCGCCTGGACCACGTGGCCGCCTGGACCACGTGGCCGCCTGGACCACGTGGCCGCCTGGACCACGTGGCCGCCTGGACCCTCCGTTCGTTCCAGATCTGACCACGTGTTGTTCGTCTCCACCCCTATTTAATACCCGGGTCACGTGATACCTTTCCACCAATCCTGGTTAACCTCTATGGAATCTTCTAGACTCCACCGTAGGCTCCCGGGACCACGCCCCTGACTCGTCTCCCCATTGGCTGTGGCTAAAGCCAGCAGAACCAATCATCTACTTACAGATGTCACCTTCCCGTTACGTCAGGTCCACGCCCCTAGACCTCTCCCCATTGGCTATGGCCCAGGACCGGTAGAGCCAATCATCGTAACGAGTTGTGATTCGTCGGCAACCCGGATATATCCTCACATTGCAACTGCATGCAGAGTGCGCCGTCATTTGCCAACGAGCACACGGCCTTCCCCAGCGCCCACTGCTCCTTCAAGGCCGGCTCTCCTTGTCCCTCTCTGTCTCTCGTCTCTCCTCTGTCTCTCTGTCTGTCTTCTCTGTGGGTGTCTCTGGCTGTCTTCTCTGTGGGTGTCTCTGGCTGTCGTCTCTGTCTTCTCTGTGTATCTCCGTCTGTCTTCTGTGCGTGTCTGTCTCTGTCTTCTCTGTGTGTCTGTCTCCCCTCTCCTTCTCCCCCCCCCCCCCCCCCCATCAAACCTAAAATGGCTGTTATTTGCCAATTAAAGTCGTTCAGCACATTTTGCTTTCTCTCCCATCACGTGGGCGGCGTGACTTTGGTGCTCCTCACCCCCACGAGAGCTCCCTTGGTGGTGAGGAGCTTCTCACCACCACCACCACCGCAGGACATCCTCACCACCACCTCCCCACCCACTTGCCCAACCCCCAAAACCGTGGGAAGCGAAATGTTGACTCAATACGGACAGCGTGGACCCTGCAAGTTGTGGCCTTTATTCATTCAGGTCGAGGTGGTGGTGGTACTGACCACCAGACCCATCACACAAACCCATAGACCCATCACACAGACCTATATACTCACAGACTTATTCACTCGCACAGAGACCCATTGACTCGTAAAGACCCGTTTCCAAAGGGCGACTGCCTCTGACTGCCCAGTAGCAGCGTCCTTCACGAGCCTCCTCCACAGAGGCCGATCTTGACACCGCTGGTACCGGTCATCGGCAAGTCCACTCAGCTCCACGTCCTCCTGTACCACATCACTCCATCTCTTCTCCAGCCCGTGCCGCGCCCGTTTAGCCCCCTCGATCCGGCCGAACAAAAGCTGTTTAGGCATGCGGTGGCTGGACATGTGGGCTACGTGACCCAGCCAACGCAGCCTTGCCTGCCGGAGGAGCTCCCTGATGGGACTTTGCCCAGATCTTTCAAGGATTTGTGAGCTCTTCACACAATCCAGCCTGCAGGTTAAACCCAGGATGGTTCGTAGGCAGGCCAGCCTAAATGTTTCTAACCGGCGAAGATGCTCTATTAGGGGGGGGGGTCCACGTTTTGCAAGCGTAGAGAAGGGAAGGAATGACTGTGGCCGAGAAGACCCGAAGCTTCGTGTGGAGCGACAGACCAGGCAGCTTCCACACAGCAGCAGCGTTAGGCAGCAGATGAAAAGATAATACCGCTTGACTGATTCGAAGTGAGACCTCGCACACCACACACCACCCCACACTCACACCCCGCCACACACAACCCCCCCAAGCCACCCCACACTCACTCACACCGCCAACGTCCCACACAAACTAAACCCCCCCACTCACACTCAAACCACACGCACACCACACACAACACGACACACTTCCCACACACAGGACACACCACCACACAACACCCCACCACACTCACCCCACACGCGCGCACACCCCACTCAGACTACCCCACACACACCACACATACTAAACCACTCACACCACACACAGATCATCATCATCATCGTCGTGACCAATCAGCCCTCCGCCCCTCCGCCTGTCGCCTCTCTCCGCACACGCCACGCTCCCGTTCCTCCTCCGACTCCCCCCTCCGTCGAGTCGCCGGTGCCGCTGGCGGTGCGGCCACGGTGCCGGGCAGCAGCGGGCGGAGGCTGCGCGCCAGGGCGGTCGTGGTGAGGTCCTTGCGCGTGAGCATCCCGGCGGGGCGGCCGCGGCCGTCGAGCACCACCAGGTGGCGCAGTCCCAGCGTGCGGAACACGCGGTAGGCGCGGTGCAGAGAGAAGTGGCGAGGCACCGACGCCGCTGATTGGTTCACGTAGGGGAACTGTGGGGTGGGATAGGTGGGGTGGGGGAGGATAGGTGGGGTGGGGGGGGGGGATAGGTGGGGTGGGGGGGATAGGTGGGGTGGGGGGTGGGTTAGGTGAGGTGGGGGGGGTGGGGGGTGGGTTGGGTGAGGTGGGGGGGGTGGGTGAGGTGGGGGGGGTGGGGGGTGGGTTGGGGGGGGTGGGTGAGGTGGGGGGGGGTGGGGGGTGGGTTGGGTGAGGTGGTGGGGGGTGGGTTGGGTGGGGGGTGGGTTAGGTGAGGTGGGGGGGGGGGGGTGGGGGGTGGGTTAGGTGAGGTGGGGGGGGGGTGGGGGGTGGGTTGGGTGAGGTGGG
>NC_136344.1:1213009-1276401 GCF_964198595.1 Lampetra fluviatilis | reverse complement strand
CCCGAAGTCACAGACTCATCCTGAACTCATCCTGAACTCATCCTGGACTCATCCTGAAGTCATCGCGGACTCATCCTGAAGTCACGAACTCATCCTGAACTCATCCTGATCTCATCCTGAACTCATCCTGAACTCATCCTGAAGTCATCGCGGACTCATCCTGAAGTCACGAACTCATCCTGAAGTCATCCTGAACTCATCACGGACTCATCCTGAAGTCACGAACTCATCCTAAACTCATCTTCTTTGTAAAACTCATCCTCGACTCATCCCGAAGTCACGGACTCATCCTGAAGTCACGAACTCATCCTGAACTCATCCTGAACTCATCACGGACTCATCCTGAAGTCACGAACTCATCCTAAACTCATCCTGAACTCATCCTGGACTCATCCCGAAGTCACGGACTCATCCTGAAGTCACGAACTCATCCTGAACTCATCCTGAAGTCATCGCGGACTCATCGCGGACTCACCACCACGAGCGCCGAGGCCGGCACCAGCATGGCCAGGCTGATGGCCAGAGCAGAGGCCCAGGCCGGCAGGAAGTCACCGCTCTGCAAAGACAAAGGTCCCCCGTGTAGCCTCCAGCAGGATGTAGGGGCAAGTGCTGAGACAAAGGTGCCCCGTGTAGCCTCTAGCAGGGCTGTAGGGACAAGTGCTGTGAGTAGCAGTGTCTATAGACACACAGACAAAGGTGCCCCGTGTAGCCTCTAGCAGGGATGTAGGGGCAAGTGCTGAGAGAAAGTAGACCCAGGTAGCCTCCAGCAGGGACGTAGGGCAAGTGCTGTGAGTAGCAGTGTCTATAGACACACAGACAAAGGTGCCCCGTGTAGCCTCTAGCAGGGATGTAGGGGCAAGTGCTGAGAGAAAGTAGACCCAGGTAGCCTCCAGCAGGGACGTAGGGGCAAGTGCTGTGAGTAGCAGTGTCTATAGACACACAGACAAAGGTGCCCCGTGTAGCCTCTAGCAGGGATGTAGGGGCAAGTGCTGAGAGAAAGTAGACCCAGGTAGCCTCCAGCAGGGACGTAGGGGCAAGTGCTGTGAGTAGCAGTGTCTATAGACACACAGACAAAGGTGCCCCGTGTAGCCTCTAGCAGGGATGTAGGGGCAAGTGCTGTTAGTAGCAGCAGTGCCCTATAGACACACAGACAAAGGTGCCCCGGGTAGCCTCTAGCAGGGATGTAGGGGCAAGGGCTGTGAGTAGCAGCAGCAGTGCCTATACACAGACAAAGGTGCACCGTGTAGCCTCTAGCAGGGCTGTAGGGGCAAGTGCTGTTAGTAGCAGCAGTGCCCTATAGACACACAGACAAAGGTGCACCGTGTAGCCTCTAGCAGGGCTGTAGGGGCAAGTGCTGTTAGTAGCAGCAGCAGCTGTGATGGCGATTGTGGTGGTGATGGTGGTCTCGATGGCGATGGTTGTGATGGTGGTGATGATGATGGTGATGATGGTGGTGTAGATGGTGATGGTGGTGATGGTGGTGATGGTAATGGTGGTGATGATGGTGGTGATGATGGTGGTGTAGATGGTTATGGTGGTGATGGTGGTGATGGCGATGGTGGTGATGATGGTGGTCTCGATGGCTGCGATGGTGGTGATGGTGATGGTGGTGATGGTGGTGATGGTGATGGTGGTGATGGTGATGGTGGTGGTGGTGATGGTGGTGATGGTGGTGATGGTGATGGTGAGGGTGGTGATGGTGATGGTGGTGGTGATGGTGGTGATGGTGATGGTGGTGATGGTGATGGTGGTGATGGTGAGGGTGGTGATGGTGATGGTGGTGATGGTGATGGTGGTGGTGGTGATGGTGAGGGTGGTGATGGTGATGGTGGTGGTGATGGTGGTGATGGTGAGGGTGGTGATGGTGATGGTGGTGATGGTGGTGATGGTGATGATGGTGAGGGTGGTGATGGTGATGATGGTGAGGGTGGTGATGGTGGTGATGGTGATGGTGGTGGTGGTGATGGTGGTGGTGGTGATGGTGAGGGTGGTGATGGTGATGGTGGTGGTGATGGTGGTGATGGTGGTGGTGATGATGATGATGGTGAGGGTGGTGATGGTGGTGATGGTGATGGTGGTGATGATGGTGGTCTCGATGGCTGCGATGGTGGTGATGGTGATGGTGGTGATGGTGGTGATGATGGTGGTCTCGATGGCTGCGATGGTGGTGATGGTGATGGTGGTGATGGTGATGGTGGTGATGATGGTGGTCTCGATGGCTGCGATGGTGGTGATGGTGATGGTGGTGATGGTGGTGATGATGGTGGTCTCGATGGCTGCGATGGTGGTGATGGTGATGGTGGTGATGGTGATGGTGGTGATGATGGTGGTCTCGATGGCTGCGATGGTGGTGATGGTGATGGTGGTGATGGTGATGGTGGTGATGGTGTCTGTGATGGTGGTGATGGTGGTGATGGTGGTGGTGATGGTGATGGTGGTGATGGTGGTCTCGATGGCTGTGATGGTGGTGATGGTGATGTTGGTGGTGGTTGTGATGGTGGTGGTGATGGCGGTGATGGTGTCTGCGATGGTGGTGATGGTGGTGGTGGTTGTGATGGTGGTGGTGATGGCGGTGATGGTGTCTGTGATGGTCCATCACCTGCACGAGCTTGCGAGCGTGCTGCCAGCGTGCGTGGATGAGCACATCGATGATTTGGTGGAGCAGGAATCCGGTGAGGCCGACCGAGAAGCCGATAAGCCCCATCATGAGCCATCGGTCCCACTCCAACCTGCACGCCGGAGAGATGTTGACTACCTCGCCTGGTCCACAGGAGGTCGTGGGTTCTATCCCAGACCCTGGGAGATGTTGACTACCTCGCCTGGTCCACAGGAGGTCGTGGGTTCTATCCCAGACCCTGGGAGATGTTGACTACCTCGCCTGGTCCACAGGAGGTCGTGGGTTCTATCCCAGACCCTGGGAGATGTTGACTACCTCGCCTGGTCCACAGGAGGTCGTGGGTTCAATTACGTGACCCTGAGAGATGTTGACTATCTCGCCTGGTCCACAGGAGGTCGTGGGTTCAATTACGTGACCCTGGGAGATGTTGACTACCTCGCCTGGTCCACAGGAGGTCGTGGGTTCAATTACGTGACCCTGGGAGATGTTGACTACCTCGCCTGGTCCACAGGAGGTCGTGGGTTCAATTCCGTGACCCTGGGAGATGTTGACTACCTCGCCTGGTCCACAGGAGGTCGTGGGTTCAATTACGTGACCCTGGGAGATGTTGACTACCTCGCCTGGTCTACAGCAGGTCGTGGGTTCGGACCCTGGGAGATGTTGACGACCTCGCCTGGTCTACAGCAGGTCGTGGGTTCTATCCCTGCTGATGATGCTGCTGCTGCTGCTGCTGATGATGATGATGCTGCTTGTGGTGATGCTGATGATGATGATGCCGCTGCTGATGATGATGCTGCTGCTGCTGATGATGAAGATACTCCTGATGATGATGATGATGCTGCTGATGATGCTGATGTTGATGGTGGTCTCACCTGCGTGGCTGACGCAGAAGGTACTGCCGGTACACCAGGCTGTGTGGGGGGAGGTAGTCCATGCTGATGATGATGATGCTGATGTTGATGGTGGTCTCACCTGCGTGGTTGACGCAGCAGGTACTGTCTGTACACCAGGCTGTGTGGGGGGAGGTAGTCCATGCTGATGATGATGCTGCTGATGATGGTGATGGTGGTCTCACCTGCGTGGTTGACGCAGCAGGTACTGTCTGTACACCAGGCTGTGTGGGGGGAGGTAGTCCATGCTGATGATGATGCTGATGCTGATGTTGATGGTGGTCTCACCTGCGTGGTTGACGCAGCAGGTACTGTCTGTACACCAGGCTGTGTGGGGGGAGGTAGTCCATGCTGATGATGATGCTGCTGATGATGGTGATGGTGGTCTCACCTGCGTGGTTGACGCAGCAGGTACTGTCTGTACACCAGGCTGTGTGGGGGGAGGTAGTCCATGCTGATGATGATGCTGATGATGATGGTGATGGTGGTCTCACCTGCGTGGTTGACGCAGCAGGTACTGTCTGTACACCAGGCTGTGTGGGGGGAGGTAGTCCATGCTTTCTGGCTGAGTTTGCTCCGGATTTGCCACTGGGATCTCGCCTGGGGAGTCTTCATCATCAGCAGCAGTAGCAGCATCAGCATCATCAACAGCAGCATCATCAATATCAGCATCAGCATCATCAGCAGCAGTAGTATCATCATCATCAGCATCATCATCATCAGCAGCAGCAGCAGCATCATCATGAGCATAATCATCATCATCACCACCACCATCACCACAATCACCACCATCACCACCATCATCACCATCACCACCCTCACCATAACCACCATCACCACCACCATCACCACCACCACCATCACCACCACCACTATCATCACCACCATCACCACCACCATCACCACCACCATCATCACCACCATCATCACCACCATCATCACCACCACCGCCACCATCACCACCATCACCACCATCACCACCACCACCATCACCACCACCACCATCACCACCACCACCATCATCATCATCACCACCACCATCACCACCATCACCACCACCATCACCATCACCACCCTCACCATCATCACCATCACCACCCTCACCATCATCATCATCACCACCACCATCACCACCATCACCACCACCATCACCATCACCACCCTCACCATCACCACCACCACCATCACCACCACCACCATCACCATCACCACCATCACCACCCTCACCATCATCACCATCACCACCCTCACCATCATCACCATCACCACCATCACCACCATCACCATCACCACCCTCACCATCACCACCATCACCACCACCATCACCATCACCACCCTCACCATCACCACCACCACCATCACCATCACCACCATCACCATCACCACCCTCACCATCACCACCATCACCATCACCACCATCACCATCACCACCATCACCACCACCATCACCATCACCACCCTCACCATCACCATCACCACCATCACCACCATCACCACCACCACCATCACCATCACCACCATCACCATCACCACCCTCACCATCACCACCACCACCATCACCACCATCATCACCACCCTCACCATCATCATCATCGTCGTCGTGCTCCAGCAGTCGCCGCTCTTCCTGTGCGAGGCCCCGACCGAGACCGTCGGACATCTCCAGCTGGGACGCTGCGTCTGCACGCCGCTCCTGGGGCATCGAGTGGGGGGACTGGGGGGGGAGGGGTTAGTGGGGGGGTGAGTGGGGGGGTGAGTGAGTGGGGGGGTGAGTGAGTGGGTGGGGGGGTGAGTGGGTGGGGGGGTGGGTGGGTGAATGGGGGGGTGGGTGGGTGAGTGGGTGGGTGAGTGAGTGGGGGGGTGAGTGAGTGGGGGGTGAGTGAGTGGGGGGGGTGGGTGAGTGGGTGAGTGGGTGGGTGAGTGGGTGAGTGGGTGAGTGGGTGGGTGAGTGGGTGAGTGGGTGGGTGAGTGGGTGAGTGGGTGAGTGGGAGGGTGGGTGGGTGAGTGGGTGGGGGGGTGAGTGGGTGGGGGGGTGGGTGGGTGATTGGATGAGTGGGTGAGTGGGTGAGTGGGTGAGTGGGGGGGTGGGTAATTGGGTGAGTGGAGGGTGGGTGGGTGGGTGAGTGGAGGGTGGGTGGGTGGGTGAGTGGGTGAGTGGGGGGGTGGGTGAGTGGGGGGGGTGAGTGGGTGGGTGAGTGGGGGGGGGTGGGTGAGTGAGTGGGTGAGTGAGTGGGTGAGTGGGGGGGTGGGTGAGTGGGTGAGTTGGGGGGTGAGTGAGTGGGTGAGTGGGTGGGGGGGGGTGAGTGGGTGGGGGGGTAGGTGGGTGAATGGGGGGGGTGGGTGGGAGAGTGGGGGGGGGTGAGTGGGGGGGTGTGGGTAAGTGGGGGGTTGGGTGGGTGAGTGGGTGAATGGGAGGGTGGGTGGGTAAGTGGGGGGGTGGGTGGGTGAGTGGGGGGGGGGTGATTGGGTGAGTGGGGGGTGGGTGAGTGAGTGGGTGAGTGGGGGAGGTGGGTGATTGGGTGAGTGGGGGGATGGGTGAGTGAGTGGGTGAGTGGGGGGGTGGGTGATTGGGTGAGTGGGGGGGTGGGTGAGTGAGTGGGTGAGTGGGGGGGTGGGTGACTGGGTGAGTGGGGGGTGGGTGATTGGATGAGTGGGTGAGTGAGTGGGTGGGTGAGTGGGGGGGTGGGTGATTGGGTGAGTGGGGGGGTGGGTGATTGGGTGAGTGGGGGGGTGGGTGATTGGTTGAATGGGGGAGTGGGGGAGTGGGTGGGTGAGTGGGTGAGTGGGTGGGTGAAGGAGTGAGTGGGTGGGTGAAGGAGTGAGTGGGTGGGTGAAGGAGTGAGTGGGTGGGTGAAGGAGTGAGTGGGTGGGTGAAGGAGTGAGTGGGTGGGTGAAGGAGTGAGTGGGTGGGTGAAGGAGTGAGTGGGTGGGTGAAGGAGTGAGTGGGTGGGTGAAGGAGTGAGTGGGTGGGTGAAGGAGTGAGGAGTGGGTGGGTGAAGGAGTGAGTGGGTGGGTGGGTGAATGAGTGAGTGGGTGAATGAGTGAGTGGGTGAAGGAGTGAGTGGGTGAGTGGGTGAGTGGGTGAATGAGTGAGTGGGTGAATGAGTGAGTGGGTGAGTGGGTGAATGAGTGAGTGGGTGAAGGAGTGAGTGGGTGAGTGGGTGAATGAGTGAGTGGGTGAATGAGTGAGTGGGTGAATGAGTGAGTGGGTGAGTGGGTGAATGAGTGTGTGGGTGTGTATGTGAGTGTGTGGGTGTGTATGTGATTGTGTGTGGTGGGGAGCGGTAGCCTAGTGGTTAGCGCTACGCTGCGCTACGAACCCGGCGACCAGAGTTCGATTCCCGCTCACGGCCAACACCAGTGACGACTTTCTCAACCGGTCCTGGGCCTCCCCTACGTCGACTCAGGCGCAAATGAGTACCTGGTGTAGCGGTGTGTAGTGAACATCGCCACTGGGGAGACAAAGGCGGCCGGGCGTGGTGCTGGCCACCCACCCCCTCGTGTGCCACAGTGCCGGCAGCCTTCACAGGTGCTCGCTAACAGCACTTGCCCCTACAGTCTGTTACAGGCTACACGGGGGATCTTTGTTTTTGAATGGGCGAGTGAGTGAGTGGGTGGGTGAGTGTGTGGGTGAGTGAGTGAGTGGGTGAGTGAGTGGGTGAGTGAGTGTGTGGGTGAGTGTGTGGGTGAGTGTGTGGGTGTGTGGGTGAGTGTGTGGGTGAGTGTGTGGGAGAGTGGTTGAGTGAGTGAGTTGGTGAGTGAGTGAGTTGGTGAGTGAGTGAGTTGGTGAGTGAATGAGTGTGTGGGTGAGTGAGTGAGTGGGTGAGTGAGTGGATGAGTGAGTGTGTGGATGAGTGGGTGTGTGGGTGAGAGAGTTGCTGAGTGAGTGGGTGAGTGAGTGAGTGGGTGAGTGAGTGGGTGAGTGTGTGGGTGAGTGTGTGGGTGAGTGTGTGGGTGAGTGTGTGGGTGAATGAGTGAGTGAGTGTGTGGGTTAGTCAGTGAGTGAGGGTGAGTGAGTGAGTGTGTGGGCGAGTGAGTGGGTGAGTGGGTGGGTGAGTGGGTGGGTGAGTGGGTGAGTGGGTGGGTGAGTGGGTGAGTGAGTGCGTGAGTGAGTGAGTGGGTGGGTGGGAGAGTGAGTGGGTGGGTGAGTGAGTGGGTGGGTGGGTGGGTGAGTGAGTGTGTGGGTGAGTGAGTGGGTGAGTGAGTGTGTGGGTGAGTGATTGGGTGAGTGAGTGACTGAGTGAGTTAATTGGTGAGTGAGTGTGTGGGTGAGTGATTGTGTGGGTGAGTGATTGGGTGAGTGAGTGAATAAGTAAGTGAGTGGGTGAGTGAATGGGTGAGTGAGTGGGTCAGTAAGTGAGTCGGTGAGTGAGTTAATTGGTGAGTGAGTAGGTGAGTGAGTGAGTGGGTGGGTAAGTGAGTGAGTGAGTGAATGGGTGAGTGAATGGGTGGATGAGTGGGTGGGTGAGTGAGTGAGTGAGTTGGTGAGTGAGTGGGTGAGTGGGTGAATGAGTGAGTGAGTGGGTGAATGAGTGTGTGGGTGAGTGAGTGGGTGAGTGACCCTGTGTGTGTACATGTATGTTTACATGTATGTCTACATGTGTGTGTGTACTCACCCTCTCTCCTCTCTCTCTCCGTGTGTGTCTCACCGCGGGTCTCCAGTCCTAGCCACGTGTCCTCTGACGCGCGTCGATCCGGACCTCGCCGGGCCTGGAACCGGTCCCGGCCCGAACCATCAACCCAACTGCACCTCCACCGACCGCCCAAAGGCAAAGGTCGCCCGGGTAGCCTCTTGACGGGCACGGCCCGGGGAGGGGAAGGGGGACGTGGGTAGCAGAGAGCCATAGACTCATCACACAGCAGAGAGCCATAGACTCATCACACAGCAGAGACCCGTAGACTCATCACAGAGACCCACAGACTCATCACACAGCAGAGACCCATAGACTCATCACACAGCAGAGACCCATAGACTCATCATACAGCAGAGATCCATAGACTCATCACACAGCAGAAAGCCATAGACTCATCACACAGCAGAGACCCGTAGACTCATCACAGAGACCCACAGACTCATCACACAGCAGAGACCCATAGACTCATCACACAGCAGAGACCCATAGACTCATCATACAGCAGAGATCCATAGACTCATCACACAGCAGACACCCATAGACTCATCACACAGCAGAGACCCATAGACTTATCACACAGCAGAGAGCCACAGACTCATCACACAGCTGAGAGCCATAGACTCATCACACAGCAGAGACCCATAGACTCATCACACAGCAGAGAGCCACAGACTCATCACACAGCAGAGAGCCATAGACTCATCACACAGCTGAGAGCCATAGACTCATCACAGAGACCCACAGACTCATCACACAGCAGAGACCCATCGAATCTCAGACAAAGGTCTCCCGTGTAGCCTCACACAGACTGTTGGGGCAAGTGCTAGTAGCGAGTAGCAGCAGCATCGAATAAGAAAGCCGGCACACACGGAGAGGGGGTGGGTGGGCCAGTAACAACACGCCACGCCCGGCCGCCTTTGTCTCTCCCCATTGGCGATGTTGACTAAACACCGTCAACAGATAAGTCCATTGTGTGGGGAGTGGTGGCGCAGTGGTGAGCGCATTGCACTGAGACGTGAGTTGGATTCCCGCTCGCGGCCACTATCATCATCATCATCATCACCATCATCATCACCATCATCATCATCACCACCACCATCATCACCACCATCACCATCACCACCATCATCATCATCACCACCATCACCACCATCATCATCATCACCATCATCACCACCATCATCACCACCATCATCATCATCACCATCACCACCATCATCATCATCACCACCATCATCACCACCACCATCATCATCACCACCATCATCATCATCACCACCATCATCATCACCACCACCATCATCACCACCATCATCATCACCACCATCATCATCATCACCACCACCATCATCACCACCACCACCACCATCATCATCACCACCATCATCACCACCACCATCACCACCACGATCATCACCATAACCACCACCATCACCACCACCATCATCATCACCACCATCACCACCACCATCATCATCACCACCATCACCACCACGGTGGTGGTGATGGTGGTGGCACCACCGTCAAATAAATGCCGGGGGGGACAATGGACGAATTGTTTACTTCTTTATTATATGAACGGTGAGTTACACAACGTTTCACACATTTGTCCACAACGTTTGCGCAATACAGTGACAAATAACGGTTACAGAACCATTCTCATAATCACAAGACCAGGGCTCGACCCAGCCTCCCAGTGTCTCTGACACGGCCATCGTGAACCCCCTGAGAGAGAGAGAGACACCCAGACCCAGGGCTTGAACCCAGCCTCCCAGTGTCTCTGACACGGCCATCGTGAACCCCCTGAGAGAGAAAGACACCCAGACCCAGGGCTTGAACCCAGACTCTCAGTGTCTCTGACACGGCCATCGTGAACCCCCTGAGAGAGAGAGAGACACCCAGACCCAGGGCTTGAACCCAGACTCTCAGTGTCTCTAACACGGCCATCGTGAACCCCCTGAGAGAGAGAGAGACACCCAGACCCAGGGCTTGAACCCAGACTCTCAGTGTCTCTGACACGGCCATCGTGAACCCCCTGAGAGAGAGAGACACCCAGACCCAGGGCTCGAACCCAGCCTCCCAGTGTCTCTGACACGGCCATCGTGAACCCCCTGAGAGAGAGAGACACCCAGACCCAGGGCTTGAACCCAGCCTCCCAGTGTCTCTGACACGGCCATCGTGAACCCCCTGAGAGAGAGAGAGACACCCAGACCCAGGGCTTGAACCCAGACTCTCGGTGTCTCTGACACGGCCATCGTGAACCCCCTGAGAGAGAGAGAGACACCCAGACCCAGGGCTCGAACCCAGCCTCCCAGTGTCTCTGACACGGCCATCGTGAACCCCCTGAGAGAGAGAGAGAGAGACACCCAGACCCAGGGCTTGAACCCAGACTCTCAGTGTCTCTGACACGGCCATCGTGAACCCCCTGAGAGAGAGAGACACCCAGACCCAGGGCTTGAACCCAGCCTCCCAGTGTCTCTGACACGGCCATCGTGAACCCCCTGAGAGAGAGAGACACCCAGACCCAGGGCTTGAACCCAGGCTCTCAGTGTCTCCGACACGGCCATCGTGAACCCCCTGAGAGAGAGAGACACCCAGACCCAGGGCTCGAACCCAGCCTCCCAGTGTCTCTGACACGGCCATCGTGAACCCCCTGAGAGAGAGAGACACCCAGACCCAGGGCTTGAACCCAGGCTCTCAGTGTCTCCGACACGGCCATCGTGAACCCCCTGAGAGAGAGAGAGACACCCAGACCCAGGGCTTGAATCCAGGCTCTCAGTGTCTCCGACACGGCCATCGTGAACCCCCTGAGAGAGAGAGAGACACCCAGACCCAGGGCTTTAACCCAGACTCTCAGTGTCTCTGACACGGCCATCGTGAACCCCCTGAGAGAGAGAGAGACACCCAGACCCAGGGCTTGAACCCAGACTCTCAGTGTCTCTGACACGGCCATCGTGAACCCCCTGAGAGAGAGAGACACCCAGACCCAGGGCTTGAACCCAGGCTCTCAGTGTCTCTGACACGGCCACTGTGACCCCCCCCCCCTGCCTTAGACGGTCAATGTGACCCTACGCGTGGAAGTGAAATATTCACTTTGTCTGTCCTTCGTTTAAACCCGTTAAGAAAATAAAACAAAGATACCGCCCCACTCCACTCATCGCCTCGCCTGCCCACACGCCCCACCGACACATTTACGAATAAATCTGGTCTCGGACACGGCTACCAATAAAGATATACTAATCTGGTCTAGTACAGATACCAATAAAGTTATATGAATCTGGTCTAGTATGGCTACCAATAAAGTTATACTAATCTGGTCTAGTATGCTACCAATAAAGTTATACTAATCTTGTCCAGTATAGCTATCAATAAAGTTATACTAACGAGAACACAGCTACCAATAAAGTTATACTAACGAGTACACGGCTACCAATAAAGTTATACTAACGAGTACAAAACTACCAATAAAGTTATACTAACGAGAACACAGCTACCAATAAAGTTATACTAACGAGTACACAGCTACCAATAAAGTTATACCAACGAGTACACAGCTACCAATAAAGTTATACTAACGAGAACACAGCTACCAATAAAGTTATACTAACGAGTACACAGCTACCAATAAAGTTATACTAACGAGAACACAGCTACCAATAAAGTTATACTAACGAGTACACAGCTACCAATAAAGTTATACTAACGAGAACACAGCTACCAATAAAGTTATACTAACGAGTACACAGCTACCAATAAAGTTATACTAACGAGAACACAGCTACCAATAAAGTTATACTAACGAGTACACGGCTACCAATAAAGTTATACTAACGAGTACAAAACTACCAATAAAGTTATACTAACGAGAACACAGCTACCAATAAAGTTATACTAACGAGAACACAGCTACCAATAAAGTTATACTAACGAGTACATAGCTACCAATAAAGTTATACTAACGAGAACACAGCTACCAATAAAGTTATACTAACGAGAACGTAGCTACCAATAAAGTTATACTAACGAGAACACAGCTACCAATAAAGTTATACTAACGAGTACGTTGCTATCAATAAAGTTATACTAACAAGCACACGGCCATCAATAAAGTTATACTAACAAGTGCACAGCTACCAATAAAGTTATACCAACGAGTACGTTGCTATCAATAAAGTTATACTAACAAGCACACGGCCATCAATAAAGTTATACTAACAAGTGCGCAGCTACCAATAAAGGTATACTAACAAGTGCGCAGCTACCAATAAAGTTATACTAACAAGTACGCAGCTACCAATAAAGTTATACTAACAAGTACGCAGCTACCAATAAAGTTATACTAACAAGTACGCAGCTACCAATAAAGTTATACTAACAAGTACGCAGCTACCAATAAAGTTGTATCAATTTGGTTGGACTTACAAATGAAATGGACTCATCTTAAAACGAAAACTGCATCATCATAACTAATGGTAACCAGCTGGTTACCAGCTAGTTACCAGCCGGTTACCACTAGTTACCAGCTGGTTACCACGAGTTTCCAGCTGGTTACCAGCTAGTTACCAGCCGGTTACCACTAGTTACCAGCTGGTTACCAACATCCGGTAAATCATCAAATCATTTGGTCAATCATCTGATCAACCACCCAACCAATCATCTCCACCACCCCCACCACCAACAACAACCGCCATTCGCCACTAAGTGGCGGTGACGTCACCACGACGCTTGTGCCAGGCCACGTGCACCTTGAGGCTACCACGTGAAGTGTCGAACGCCCGCTGGCAGGAGGTCACGGGGCAGACCCAGCAGGTGCCATGGGTTGACTGCTGTGCCAGGCTAGGTGCATGAGGAGGAGGTCACGAGACAGACCCAGCAGGTGCCACGGGTCGACTGACCGAGATGACCGGTTGATGCACCACCTGTGCCCCCTACTGTGCCAACTTGCTGTGCTGTAGCCCCCCACCATCCCCACTCCCACCACCCCCCCCCTCCCCCCAACCTCCACCCCCCACCACCCCAACGTCCACCCAACGTCCACCCTCAACCTCCCCCCGACCTCCCCCTCGCTCCGCGTGTGGCTGGAGCTGCGCAGGTGCATGCCACGGCCACGTGCACCCAGCCTGGCACGAGGGCCACGCGCCCGCGGGCGCAGGGCACGCGGCGCAGGACGCCGGCGGCGGCCATGACAGGCACCGAGGCCCAGGAGAGGTCGTGGCGCTGCCGGGAGACGTCCACGCAGCCCGCGCAGAGACACTGCGCCTCGGGGAGACGCGCGGGGACACGGGACGGGTCCTCGTTCATCCTGCGGGGGGAGGGGGTGGGGGGGTGGGTGGGTGAGTGGGTGAGTGGGTGAGTGGTTGAGTGGGTGGGTGGGTGAGTGACTGACTGACTGAGTGAGTGGGTGAGTGAGTGGTTGAGTGGGTGGGTGGGTGAGTGGTTGGGTGGGTGGGTGAGTGGGTGGGTGGGTGGGTGGATGAGTGGGTGGGTGGGTGAGTGGTTGAGTGACTGACTGACTGAGTGAGTGGGTGAGTGAGTGGTTGAGTGGGTGGGTGGGTGGGTGAGTGGGTGAGTGAGTGAGTGAGTGGGTGGGTGGGTGAGTGACTGACTGACTGACTGACTGAGTGAGTGGGTGAGTGAGTGGTTGAGTGGGTGGGTGGGTGAGTGGGTGAGTGAGTGAGTGGGTGAGTGAGTGAGTGAGTGGTTGAGTGTGTGAGTGACTGAGTGAGTGTGTGAGTGACTGAGTAACTGAGTGAGTGTGTGAGTGACTGAGTAACTGAGTGAGTGTGTGAGTGACTGAGTGAGTGAGTGGGTGGGTGGGTGGGTGAGTGGGTGAGTGAGTGGATGTGTGAGTGACTGAGTGACTGAGTGAGTGTGTGAGTGACTGAGTGACTGAGTGAATGAGTGGGTGAGTGAATGAGTGAGTGAGTGGGTGAGTGAGTGAGTGAGTGGGTGAGTGGGTGAGTGAGTGGGTGAGTGAGTGGGTGAGTGGGTTGGTGGGTGAGTGAGTGACTGAGAGAGTGGGTGAGTGAATGAGTGAGTGGGTGGGTGAGTGGGTGAGTGAATGAGTGAGTGGGTGAGTGACTGAGTGACTAAGTGACTGAGTGAATCAGTGAGTGAGTGAATGAGTGGGTGGGTGGGTGAGTGGGTGGGTGGGTGATGTTGAGGGGAGGCATCAACTGACCTGTAGGTCCATGGAGAGAGGGAGCGCTCGGTGGGTGAGTGAGTGACTAAGTGAGTGAGTGAGTGACTGAGTGAGTGAGTGGGTGAGTGACTGAGTGACTGAGTGAGTGGGTGGGTAGGTGGGTGAGTGGGTGAGTGAGTGAGTAAATGAGTGTGTGGGTGATGTTGAGGGGAGGCATCAACTGACCTGTAGGTCCATGGAGAGAGGGAGCGGTCACGCAGCAAGGAGCTCTTCAGCAGGTCGGGAGACCACCGCGGGCAGTCCAGCGATGGCGCAGAGGCCGCTGACGACGCCGCCTCGAGATCTGGGGGAGGAGGAGGTGGGTGGGTGGGTGAGTGGGTGGGTGGGTGAGTGGGTGGGTGGGTGGGTGAGTGGGTGGGTGGGTGAGTGGGTGGGTGGGTGAGAGGGTGGGTGGGTGGGTGAGTGGGTGGGTGAGTGGGTGGGTGGGTGAGTGGGTGGGTGAGTGGGTGAGTGAGTGGGTGGGTGAGTGGGTGAGTGGGTGGGTGAGTGGGTGAGTGGGTGGGTGGGTGAGTGGGTGAGTGAATGGGTGGGTGGGTGGGTGAGTGGGTGGGTGGGTGGGTGGATGAGTGGGTGAGTGAGTGGGTGGGTGGGTGAGTGGGTGGGTGGGTGAGTGGGTGAGTGGGTGAGTGGGTGGGTGAGTGGGTGGGTGGGTGAGTGGGTGAGTGAGTGGGTGGGTGGGTGGGTGAGTGGGTGAGTGAGTGGGTGGGTGGGTGAGTGGGTGGGTGGGTGAGTGGGTGAGTGAGTGGGTGGGTGGGTGAGTGGGTGGGTGGGTGGGTGAGTGGGTGAGTGAGTGGGTGGGTGAGTGGGTGAGTGGGTAAGTGAGTGGGTGAGTGGGTGGGTGGGTGAGTGGGTGAGTGGGTGAGTGAGTGGGTGGGTGGGTGGGTGGGTGAGTGGGTGGGTGGGTGGGTGAGTGGGTGAATGAGTGGGTGGGTGGGTGAGTGGGTGAGTGAGTGAGTGAGTGGGTGGGTGGGTGGGTGGGTGGGTGAGTGGGTGGGTGGGTGAGTGAGTGGGTGGGTGGGTGGGTGGGTGGGTGGGTGAGTGGGTGAGTGGGTGGGTAGGTGAGTGGGTGGGTGGGTAGGTGAGTGGGTGGGTGGGTGAGTGGATGAGTGGGTGGGTGAGTGAGTGAGTGAGTGGGTGGGTGAGTGGGTGGGTGGGTAGGTGAGTGGGTGGGTGAGTGAGTGAGTGAGTGGGTGAGTGGGTGAGTGGGTGGGTGAGTGGGTGTGTGGGTGGGTAGGTGAGTGGGTCAGTGGGTGAGTGGGTGGGTAGGTGAGTGGGTGGGTGGGTAGGTGAGTGGGTGGGTGGGTGGGTGGGTGGGTGAGTGGGTGAGTGAGTGAGTGAGTGGGTGGGTGGGTGGGTGAGTGAGTGAGTGGGTGAGTGGGTGGGTGAGTGGGTGAGTGAGTGGGTGGTTGAGTGGGTGAGTGGGTGAGTGGGTGAAGGGGTGAATGGGTGGGTGAGTGAGTGGATGAGTGGGTGAGTAAGTGAGTGAGTGGGTGGGTGAGTGGGTGAGTGAGTGGGTGGGTGGGTGAGTGGGTGGGTGAGTTGGTGAGTGAGTGAATGGGTGAGTAAGTGAGTGAGTGGGTGGGTGGGTGAGTGGGTGAGTGAGTGGGTGGGTGGGTGAGTGGGTGGGTGAGTTGGTGAGTGAGTGAATGGGTGAGTGAGTGAGTGGGATGGCAGAGGTCGTTAGTGAGTTGATAGCCACGGCGCCTCTCTGTCACAACGCACCCAGCACCACCACGACCTCCACCCCCCCCACCACCCCCCCACCCCCCCCACCACGACCCCCCCCCCCACCACCACCCCCACCCCCTCCTCACCGTTAGCACTTTCCAGCAGCTCGCGCACCGAGTGTGGCAGGTAGAGGCGCTTGAGGAGGACCTCGTCCGGAACGTCGGCCTGGCACTCGGGCCCCGTCCAGAGGCCGTCGGGCCCCACGTGGCGGCCTCCGTCGGCGGCCTCCCATTGGCCTGCTGATGAGGACGACGATGATGACGCTGACTGCTGCTGGTGGTGGTGGAGGTTGTGGTGGTTGTGGCGGTTGTGGTGATTCGGGGAGCCTTGAGTCACCACCACGAGGAGGAGGAGGATGGTGGTGGTGGTGGTCAACAGCGTCTGGGGGAGGGGAGGGAGGAGATGTCATCTTCATCATCTGTGATCATGGTGGTGGTGGTGGTTGTTGTTCAGGTTGAATTGGGTGAGTGAGTGGGTGAATAGCTGGGTTTGTATCTCAGCGTGGTACTAACCACTGCACCACCGCTCCCCACACACAGACACACACAGGCACACACACAGACACACACCGACACACACACAGACACACACACACACACAGAGACACACACAGAGACACACACAGACACACACACACAGACACACACAGACACACACACAGAGAGACACACACAGAGACACACACACAGACACACACAGACACAGACATACATACACACACACAGACACACACACAGACACACACACAGACACACACACACAGACGCACACAGACACACACACACACAGACACACACAGACACACACAGACACACACACAGACACACACAGACACACACAGACACACACACAGACACACACAGACACACACACACAGACACACACACACAGACACACACAGACACACACACACACAGACACACACACACACAGACACACACACACAGACACACAGACACAGACATACATACACACACACAGACACACACAGACACACACAGACACACATACACACAGACACACATATCTCTATACGCGCTCTGCATAGCTGACATCTGTAACCGTGACGCAACAAACGTGGCCACGATGTCTCCCCTCTCCCCACGTTGCTATGAACTACGACGTTGTTGATGCGAGTGGTGGTGGTTGTGGTGGTGGTTGTGTAGTCATCAAGACACACAGAGACACACAGACACACATAGAAACACACAGAGACACACAGAGACACACACAGAGATACACAGACACACAGAGACACATAGACACACACACAGAGACACACACACACACAGACCCACAGAGACACACACAGAGGCACACAGAGACACACAGAGACACATAGAGACACACAGAGACACCACATACACACAGAGAGACACACAGACATACACACAGAGACACAGAGACACATAGAGACACACACAGAGACACACAGATATAGATAGACCCACAAAGATACACAGAAATACACAGAGACACACAGAGACACACAGAGACACACAGAGATACACATAAATACACAGAGACACATAGAGATACATAGAGATACACAGAGACCCACAGAGATACATTGGGACCCATACTGACACTAAACTATGTTTTATTTTGCCAGAGACGGCCCCATCATCTTCACCATCATTACCACCATCACCATCATTACCATCATCACCATCATTACCATCATCCTCATCATTATGATCACCACCATTATCATTATCAAGATTATAGTAATCAATATCATATTCACAACCACCATTATTTCACTATGCCAAGGTGAGTGATGGTGGTGATCATGATGGTGATGATGGTGATGGTGGTGGTGATGATGGTGATGGTGGTGGTGATGATGGTGGTGATGATGGTGATGATGATTGTGGTGATGATCGTGATGATGATGGTGGTGATGATGATGGTGATGATGGTGGTGATGATGATGGTGATGATGATGGTGATGATTATGGTGGTGATGATGGCGATGATGGTGGTGATGATGATAATGGTGGTGATGATGGTGATGATTATGATGGTGATGATGGTGATGATGATGGTGATGATTATGGTGGTGATGATGATGGTGATGATGGTGGTGATGGTGATGATGGTGGTGGTAGTGATGATTATGGTGGTGATGGTGATGATGGTGGTGATGATGGTGGTGATGATGGTGATGATGATGGTGGTGATGATGATGATGGTGGTGGTGGTGATGATGATAATGATGGTGGTGGTGGTGGTGGTGATGGTCACCTGCAAGCTTTTAAAAATCATGATGATGACTTCACTTGGTCTTGAGAACTCCAGAGAGACACCGCCACAGACACACACAGAGACACACAGAGACACACAGAGACACACACAGAGACACAGAGAAAGACACACACACAGAGACACAGACACACAGACACACACGGAGAGAGAGAAACAGACACAGAGAGACACACAGACACACAGAGACACACACAGAGACACACAGATACACAAACAGAGACACACAGATACAGAGAGACACAGAGACACACACAGAGACACACACACAGACACAGAGACACACAGAGAGACAGAGACACAGAGACACACAGGGACACACAGAGACAAGTCCACTGGCTGTCCCCTGCAGCTCTGTCTCAATGTCCAGGTAGCGGAGGACCTCGCACTTTATATTGGCGAGACGCTGGTGGTGGTGGTGGTGATGGTGGTGATGATGGTGGTGATGGTGGTGATGATGATGATGGTGGTGATTTGCATGAAGCCTGGGACATCCAGGGAGTGCTTGTGGAAACCTGGGGGCGAGGGAGGAGCTAGGGGGGGCTGGGTGGGGGGGGCGAGGGGGGGGGGCTGGGTGGGGGGGGCGAGGGAGGAGGTGGGGGGGGGAGCTGGGGGGGGGGGCGAGTTGACAGAGGAAGTGAAAGTCGATTGGGGGAAGAGAGGCGAGATAGGTGGTGATGGTGGTGGAGGTGGTGGTGGTGGAGGTGGTGGTGGTGGAGGTGGTGGAGGTGGTGCTGGTGGTGGTGGTGGAGGTGGTGGTGGTGGAGGTGGTGGTGGTGGAGGTAGTGATGGTGGAGGTGGTGGTGGTGGAGGTGATGGTGGAGGTGGTTTGCAGATTTGCTGAGTATTTCTGTGAGGTCCTGGGGGAGGGGGAACCCCTCAGCCAGGAAAACATCGTGGGACAAAGTGGGGATGACCCTGCTGAGGCTGCGGTGCCTCAAATATTGCAGGAGGAAGTCACCCCCTGTGAGTGGCTGGCTGAGGTGCCATCCGTTGAGGAAGTACTGAAGGCGATCCAGAGTCTGAGACCAGGAAAGGCACCGGGCAGAGATGATCTCCCAAGCGAAATGCTGAGGGAGGGTGGCGTTTGTGCACAGACTGCCCTACATGACATCATAACAACATTCTGGGCCAATGGACGGGTTCCACAGGATTGGAAGGATGCCCTGATGGTCCCCCTCTTTAAGAAGGGGGACCGCACAGACTGTAACAACTACAGGGGCATCTCACTCCTCAGTGTGACGGGAAAAATCCTGGCAAGGATTATTCAACATCGCCTTGCTAGGCACGCTGATGAGAGGCTTGCGGAGCCCCAATGCGGTTTCAGGAAAGGGTGGTCATGCACAGATGCCATATTTTCTGTCCGTCTGCTCCAGCAGAGGTGTAGGGAATTCCAACAAGACCTACATCTCTGCTTTATTGACCTGGTCAAGGCCTATGATACCATCAATAGGCCTGGGCTCTGGTTTGTTCTTCGTGTTTTCGGAGTCCCTGACCCTCTGCTCACGATCATTAAGGACCTTCATGATGGTGAGCGGGCCCGGGTAAAACTACGTGGCCTGGAGTCAGAGCCATTCCCTGTACACCTTGGGGTGCGACAGGGATGTCCTCTGGCTCCCACATTATTTCACATCTATTTCGACCACGTAGTTGGTGAAGCCTTCAGTAGCTGTACCGGAGGAATTTCCATCCGGTACAGATACAATGGGAGAATGATCGATGCCCCGGTGTGGTCAAGGGATGGTTCCCTAGTGCTCAATCATGTTACGTATGCCGATGATCTGGTAATTGTAACTCACTTACAGGAGGAGTTGGAGACGCTGCTGCTGAGACTGGAGCGTGCCACTCAGAGATGGGGCCTTACCATCAGCCCCACCAAAACGAAGCACCTGTCTGGGTATTTTGTACCATCGGACACTCCACCCCCACAACTCCCAATCGGTGATGGGGCAGTTGTGGGGAGAGTGTAGAGTTTCCCATACCTGGGCAGTGTGCTCATGACTGGCTCCGGTTTAACAGCAGAGGTCTCACTTCGAATCAGTCGAGCGGCAATATCTTTTCATCAGTTGCGTAACGCTGTGTGGAAGCTACGTGGTCTGTGGAGGTGGTGGTGGTGGTGATAATGATGATGGTGGTGATGATGATGCCGGTGATGGTGATGTTGGTGATGATGGTGATGGTGGTGATGATGATGGTGCTAGTGATGGTGATGATGATGGTGGTGATGGTGATGATGATGGTGGTGACGATGGAGGTGGTGATGGTGATGGTGATGATGGTGGTGATGATGATGCCGGTGATGGTGATGTTGGTGATGATGGTGATGGTGGTGATGATGATGGTGCTAGTGATGGTGATGATGATGGTGGTGACGATGGAGGTGGTGATGATGGTGGTGGTGGTGATGAGGATGGTGATGATGATGGTGATGATGGTGAGGATGATGGTGATGATGGTGATGATGATGGTGATGATGGTGGTGATGATGGTGATGATGGTGATGATGGTGATGCTAAGGATGGAGGTGATGATGATGGTGATGGTGAGGATGATGATGGTGATGCTAAGGATGGAGGTGATGATGGTGATGATGGTGATGATGATGATGGTGATGATGATGGTGATGATGGTGATGATGGAGGTGATGATGATGATGGTGATGGTGAGGATGGAGGTGATGATGATGATGGTGAGGATGGAGGTGATGGTGGTGATGGTGATGATGGTGATGGTGGTGGTGATGATGGTGATGATGATGGAGGTGATGATGATGGTGATGGTGGTGGTGATGGTGGTGATGGTGGTGATGATGGTGATGGTGAGGATGGAGGTGATGATGGAGGTGATGATGATGATGGTGATGATGTTAATGGTGATGGAGGTGATGATGATGGTGATGGTGAGGATGGAGGTGATGATGTTGATGGTGATGGTGAGGATGGAGGTGATGATGGAGGTGATGATGATGATGATGATGTTAATGGTGATGGTGATGATGATGATGATGATGGTGATGCTAAGGATGGAGGTGGTGATGATGATGATGGTGATGATGATGGTGATGATGGTGATGATGGAGGTGATGATGATGATGGTGAGGATGGAGGTGATGATGATGATGATGGTGAGGATGGAGGTGATGGTGGTGATGGTGATGATGGTGATGGTGGTGGTGATGATGGTGATGATGATGGAGGTGATGATGATGGTGATGATGGTGATGATGGTGATGATGATGGAGGTGGTGATGATGGTGATGATGGTGATGATGGTGATGCTAAGGATGGAGGTGATGATGATGGTGATGGTGAGGATGATGATGGTGATGCTAAGGATGGAGGTGATGATGGTGATGATGGTGATGATGATGATGATGATGGTGATGATGATGATGATGATGGTGATGATGGTGATGATGGAGGTGATGATGATGATGGTGATGGTGAGGATGGAGGTGATGATGATGATGGTGAGGATGGAGGTGATGGTGGTGATGGTGATGATGGTGATGGTGGTGGTGATGATGGTGATGATGATGGAGGTGATGATGATGATGGTGGTGGTGGTGGTGATGGTGGTGATGGTGGTGATGATGGAGGTGATGATGATGATGGCGATGATGTTAATGGTGATGGAGGTGATGATGATGATGGTGATGATGGAGGTGATGATGGAGGTGATGATGATGATGATGATGATGGTGATGATGTTAATGGTGATGGAGGTGATGATGATGATGGTGATGGTGAGGATGGAGGTGATGATGTTGATGGTGATGGTGAGGATGGAGGTGATGATGGAGGTGATGATGATGGTGATGATGTTAATGGTGATGGTGATGATGATGATGATGGTGATGATGGTGATGATGGTGATGCTAAGGATGGAGGTGGTGATGATGATGATGGTGATGATGATGATGGTGATGATGGTGATGATGGAGGTGATGATGATGATGGTGATGGTGAGGATGGAGGTGATGATGATGATGATGATGGTGAGGATGGAGGTGATGGTGGTGGTGATGATGGTGATGATGATGGAGGTGATGATGATGGTGATGATGGTGATGGTGGTGGTGATGGTGGTGATGGTGGTGATGATGGTGAGGATGGAGGTGATGATGGAGGTGATGATGATGATGATGGTGATGATGTTAATGGTGATGGAGGTGATGATGATGATGGTGATGGTGAGGATGGAGGTGATGATGATGATGGTGAGGATGGAGGTGATGATGGAGGTGATGATGATGGTGATGATGTTAATGGTGATGATGATGATGATGGTGATGATGATGATGGTGAGTATGATGGTGATGATGGTGATAGTGAGAATGGAGGTGATGATGGTGATGATGATGGTGATGATGGTGATGATGGAGGTGATGATGATGATGGAGGTGATGGTGATGATGATGAGGATGATGATGGTGAGGATGGAGGTGATGATGGTGATGATGGAGGTGATGATGGAGGTGATGATGGTGATGATGGTGAGGATGGAGGTGATGATGGTGATGGTGATGATGGTGAGGATGGAGGTGGTGATGATGGTGATGATGGTGAGGATGATGATGGTGATGATGGTGATGGTGAGGATGGAGGTGGTGATGATGGTGAGGATGATGATGGTGATGATGGTGATGGTGAGGATGGAGGTGATGATTTGCATGCATGTGTCTGTGTGTCTCTGGGGCAGGGAGTGTGGCTGGGAGATGCGGGATGGGGGAGGGAGGGCGGGAGAGAGGGGGGGGGAGATGGGGAAAACGATTAGAGGAGGTGGACGGATATCAAGGAAGGAGCGGGAGATAGGAGGAGGTGGTGGTGGTGGTGGTGGTGGTGGTGGAGGTGGTGGTGGTGGAGGTGGTGGTGGAGGTGGTGGTGGTAGCTGTACTGACACGGCCATCGTGAACCCCCTGAGAGAGAGAGACACCCAGACCCAGGGCTTGAACCCAGGCTCTCAGTGTCTCCGACACGACCATCGTGAACCCCCTGAGAAAGAGAGACACCCAGACCCAGGGCTTGAACCCAGGCTCTCAGTGTCTCTGACACGACCATCGTGAACCCCCTGAGAGAGAGAGAGAGACACCCAGACCCAGGGCTTGAACCCAGACTCTCAGTGTCTCTGACACGACCATCGTGAACCCCCTGAGAGAGAGACACCCAGACCCAGGGCTTGAACCCAGGCTCTCAGTGTCTCTGACACGACCATCGTGAACCCCCTGAGAGAGAGAGAGACACCCAGACCCAGGGCTTGAACCCAGGCTCCCAGTGTCTCTGACACGGCCACTCTGACGCATCCGTGTGAATTTGCGTGACGTGAAGTGGCGTGGTTCCCGACTCTCGATTCTCATCTCAAACCTCCCTCCCCTCCCTCCCCCTCCACCTCCTCCCGTCTCTTGTAGGGCATTCCCAGAGATTCAGATCGTTTCCTCGTCGTCATCAGTAGCGGATTAGTCATCAGCATCATCAGCAGCAGCATTAACTTCATCATCATCATCAGCAGCATCATCATCATCAGCAGCAGCAGCATCAGCAGCATCAGCAGCAGCATTAACTTCATCATCATCAGCAGCATCATCATCATCAGCAGCATCACCCATTCACCTACAGCCCTGCTAGAAGCTACATGGGGCACCTTTGTCTGTGTGTCTATAGGCACTGCTGCTGCTACTCAGCACTTGCCCCGACTGTTCACTCAATCATTCACTCACTCATCAACGCACTATTTCACTCACTCGCCCACCCACTCGCTCACCATTTCAATCACCCACCCACTCACCCACTCACAATTTCACGCACCAACCCTCTCACTCACCCACCCACTCACTCACCCACTCACTCACTCGCTCGCTCACCAACTCACCAACCATTTCACTCACTCACTCAGAATTTCACTCACCCACCCACCCATCCACTCACTCACCCACCCACTCACACACTCACCCACCCAGCCACTCACTCACACACTCACCCACCCACTCACTCACCCACTCACCAACTCGCTCACTCACTCACCCACTCACCCACCCACTCACCCACCCACTCACCCACTCACCAACTCGCTCACCCACTCACTGACCCACTCACTCACCCACTCACTCACTCACTCACCCACTCACTCACCCACTCACCAACTCACTCACCCACTCACTTACTCACTCACCCACTCACCCACTCACCCACCCACTCGCCCACCCACTCACTCGCCCACCCACTCACTCACCCACCCACTCACCCACTCACCCACCCACCCACTCGCTCACCCACTCACTCACCCACTCACTCAGCCACTCACCAACTCACTCACCCACTCACTCACTCACCCACTCACTCACCCACTCACCAACTCACTCACCCACTCACTCACCCACTCACCAACTCACTCACCCACCCACCCACCCACTCACCCACCCATTCACTCACCCACTCACTCACCCACTCACCCACTCACTCACCCACTCACTCACCCACTCACCAACTCACTCACCATATCTGTCATCGGGCAAAGGGACAGACCGCACGATATGTAAATCCTCTCCACTTCCTCCACGGATTGTAGATCGCTATCATCGTGTCTCTGCCTCTCTCTCTAAGCATCACCCCCTCACCCCCAATGCACACCACAAAGACCACGGGTCAGAACCCACGACCTCCTGTACACCAAGCGAGGTAGTTAACATCTCCTACACACACACGCTCACACACACCTACACACACAGATACACACACACAGATACACACAGACACACACACAGACACAACAACCGCCATTCGCCACTAAGTGGCGGTGACGTCACCACGACGCTTGTGCCAGGCCAAGTGCACCTTGAGGCCACGTGAAGTGTCGAACGCCCGCTGGCACACACAGACACACACAGATACACACACACCCACACACAGACACACACAGATACACAAGTACACACAGATACACACACAGATACACAACAACCGCCATTCGCCACTAAGTGGCGGTGACGTCACCACGACGCTTGTGCCAGGCCATGTGCACCCTGAGGCCACGTGAAGTGTCGAACGCCCGCTGGCAGGAGGTCACGGGGCAGACCCAGGTGCCACGGGTCGACTGACCGAGATGACCGAGATGACTGGCTGATCCACCACCTGTGCCCCCTACTGTGCCAACTTGCTGTGCTTTAGCCACCCGGCGCTCCGCTCGTTGTTGTGAGCGTCGCTCCTCCGCCCTCCGTTGTTGTTGGAGGGCGACTGCCTCCAACTGCCCAGTAGCGTCCTTCACGAGCCTCCTCCACTGAGGCCGATCTTGACACCGCTGGTACCAGTCATCGGCAAGTCCACTCAGCTCCACGTCCTCCTGTACCACATCACTCCATCTCTTCTCTAGCCCGTGCCGCGCCCGTTTAGCCCCCTCGATCCGGCCGAACAAAAGCTGTTTAGGCATGCGGTGGCTGGGCATGCGGGCTACATGACCCAGCCAACGCAGCCTTGCCTGCCGGAGGAGCTCACCGATGGGACTTTGCCCAGATCTTTCAAGGACTTGTGAGCTCCTCACACAATTCAGCCTGGTTAAACCCAGGATGGATCGTAGGCAGGCCAGCCTAAATGTTTCCAACCGGCGAAGATGCTCCACTAGGGGGGTCCACGTTTCGCAAGCGTAGAGAAGGGAGGGAATGACCGTGGCCGAGAAGACCTGAAGCTTCGTGCGGAGCGACAGACCAGGTAGCTTCCACACAGCGTTACGCAACCGATGAAAAGATATTGCCGCTCGACTGATTCGGAGTGAGACCTCTGCTGATAAACTGGAGCCGGTCATAAGCACACAACTCGCTCACTCACTTCACGTCACACAGATACACACACACAGACACACACGCACACACGCACACAGATACACAACAACCGCCATTCGACACTAAGTGGTGGTGACGTCACCACGACGCTTGTGCCAGGCCATGTGCACCTTGAGGCCACGTGAAGTGTCGAACGCCCGCTGGCAGGTCACGGGGCAGACCCAGCAGGTGCCAAGGGTCGGCTGACTGAGATGACCAAGATGACCGGCTGATGCACCACCTGTGCCCCCTACTGTACCAACCTGCTGTGCTTTAGCCACCCGGCGCTCCGCTCGTTGTTTTGAGCGTCGCTCCTCCGCCCTCCGTTGTTGTTGGAGGGCGACTGCCTCCAACTGCCCAGTTGCTTAAATATACGCTGCCAAGCCTGGTGGTGTTCATTCAGACGCTGTCTTCCCGACAGACCTGTTCTTCACCTGAGGACGGCTGCTTGTGTTCTGGCCGAAACGTCGTGAGAATTGTATTGTTTTATTTCTATTATTTTATTATTTCCCTTCTACGTGACTTTACCGAAAGAACCAAGAAGATGTATTATTTTGTAATGTTTTAATATTTATTATTTTATTATGTTTTATTTTTTTTATTTTATTATGTTTTACTTTTGTTATTTTATTGTTTTACTTTTGTTATTTTATTGTTTTATTTTTATCATTTTATTGTTTTACTTTTGTAATTTAATATTTTATTTTTATTTTATTATGTTTTATTTTTATTATTTTATTGTTTTACTTGTTATTTTATTATGTCTTATTTTTATTATTTTATTGTTTTATTTTTATTATTTTATTGTTTGACTTTTGTTATTTTATTATGTTTTACTTTTATTATTTTATTATGTTTTACTTTTGTTATTTTATTGTTTTATTTTTATTATTTTATTATGTTTTATTTTTATTATTTTATTATGTTTTACTTTTGTAATTTAATATTTTATTTTTATTATTTTATTATGTTTTATTTTATTATGTTTTACTTTTGTTATTTTATTATGTTTTATTTTTATTATTTTATTGTTTTATTTTTATTATTTTATTATGTTTTACTTTTATTATTTTATTATGTTTTTTTTATTTTATTATGTTTGATTTTAATTATTTCCCTTCTACGTGGTGACTTTACCGACAGAGCCAAGAAGAAGATTCGAGGCCTCCAGTCAGCGGACCTGCCAGTAGCCCACCTGGCTGGGCCACGCTGGAGTAGCTGATGGGGAGTTAGAGACGTGTGTGTGTGTGTTAGCTGGAGTAGGTCGGTGGTCACCACCCTACGTGCAATGCACAGTGTGTGCGTCTAAATTGAACCCACTACACAGACACACACAAACATTGCATACACATTCTAGATTTGAAGCTTTCGTGACTGCAAGGATTCATACTCTTAGTTCTTTCGGTGAAGTCACGTAGGTAAAAAATGAAATTTAAATTAATAAAATAATAAAAATCACGACGTTTCGGAGGCAACACGAGTCTCCGTCATCAGGTGGGACCGTCACAGCCAGAGTTTCTGCATCAAGTGAGGCAAGGATTCAAGATGCCAAGCCCTGAAATACAAGTCTCACTTGATTGCAGCAAATCTGGCTGTGACGGTCCCACCTGATGACGGAGACTCGTGTTGCCTCCGAAACGTCGTCGTGATTTTTATTATTTTATTTTTATTAATTTTTATTTCATTTTTAAATCCTTTATATTAAGTTTCGCTTGCTTGCTTGCTTGCGTGCTTGCTTAGGACCGTGCAAATCTTTCGGTCGTTTTTTAACCCACTTCCCGTGATCCAATCGAGCTGACATTTTCCACACAGACTCGTTGTGCGTGACAATTAATTTTCGTGAAAAAATTTTTCCAAAATTTTACACTGTTTAGGGAAATTTTTATAAAATATTTAATTACCAATTGCTTAATGCTGCCAGACAATCATCTGACCCATAGGTGGCAGCCATCTCAAGCCAGATGACGAGAGGACTCTAGCCGCCACGCATATAAAGGATTTAGAGTGAAAAACTTTGTTTTTACGGGTTAATTTTTTTTTTACCTACATGGTGACTTCACCGAAAGAACTAAGAGTATTGCAAACACACACACACACAGGTAAATATACGAAAACATTTAATACATTTGACCATCATCTTTGGCAGGAAAAAATCAAATAACGACAATCCATCAACTTAAAATGTATCCTTTCAAATTCGCGTAACAAAATAAACACACATTCACGTGTATACATTAAACATTTATCATTCCGGCAAATCCGCTAAAGTCGAGGAGGAGGTCAAGGAGAAGCCCTGAGATCGCGGGCGACGTGGCACCGCTGGCAGATGGGCTCACGATTTGTACACAGAGACAAAGGTCCCCCGTGTAGCCTCGACAGACTGCAGGGGCAAGTGCCGTCACCTACGAAGGCCGGCACGGCACACGAGGGGGTGGGTGGCCAGCACCACGCCCGGCCGCCTTTGTCTCCCCAGTGGCGATGTTCACTACACACCACACCAGATGCTCATTTAAGGTTGAGTCGACCTAGGGGAGGCCCAGGACCGGTTTTAGATAATCGTCACTGATGGTGTTGGCCATGAGCGGGAATCGAACTCGGGTCGCCGGGTTCGTAGCGCAGCGTAGTGCTAACCACTGCACTACCACTCCCCACCATACACACACATACACACACACACAATCACACATACATACAGACACACACGCACAGACACACACACAGACACACACACAGACACACACACATGCACAGACACACACAAACACAATCACACAGACACAATCACACACACACACAGACACAATCACACACACAGACACAATCACACACACAGACACACACAGACACAATCACACACACAGACACACACACAGACACACACACCCAGAGACACCCTCCACTTACGAAAGTTTAGAGATACGAACGAAACTTGACACCCGTTTGTCCGAGTTGCAGAGTTTGAAAGTTATAGAACCAGTGGCATCTACATCTACAGAACGTGAAGGACCAGTGGCATCTACATCTACAGAACGTGAAGGACCAGTGGCATCTACACCTGCAGAACGTGAAGAACCAGTGGCATCTACACCTGCAGAACGTGAAGAACCAGTGGCATCTACATTTGCAGAACGTGAAGAACCAGTGGCATCTATATCTGAAGAACGTGAAGAACCAGTGGCATCTACATCTGAAGAACGTGAAGAACCAGTGGCATCTACATCTACAGAACGTGAAGAACCAGTGGCATCTACACCTGCAGAACGTGAAGAACCAGTGGCATCTACATCTACAGAACGTGAAGAACCAGTGGCATCTACATTTGCAGAACGTGAAGAACCAGTGGCATCTACATCTGAAGAACGTGAAGAACCAGTGGCATCTACATCTACAGAACGTGAAGAACCAGTGGCATCTACATTTGCAGAACGTGAAGAACCAGTGGCATCTACATCTACAGAACGTGAAGAACCAGTGGCATCTACATCTACAGGAGATTACACAACTTCTAAAGCCATTCTCGCGTGTTTACTGGACACGCCGTACAACACGTTGGAACGCAACTCGTTCGTACTGACCCTGAGACCTGGGTTCAACTCTAGACGCTGAGACCCTGAGACCTGGTCTCTACTCGAAGACACTGAGACCTTGAGACCCGGTCTCTACTCTAGACTCTGACCCTGAGACCCGGTCTCTACTCTAGACGCTGAGACCCTGAGGCCCGGTCTCTACTCTAGACTCTGACCCTGAGACCCGGTCTCTACTCTAGACCCTGAGACCCGATCTCTACTCTAGACCTTGAGACCCTGAGACCCGGTCTCTACTCTAGACCCTGAGACCCTGAGACCCGGTCTCTACGCTAGACCCTGAGACCCGGTCTCTACTCTAGACACTGACCCTGAGACCCTGAGACCCGGTCTCTACTCTAGACACTGACCCCCGGTCTCTACTCTAGACTCTAGACCCTGAGTCCCGGCTTCTAGAAGGAGACATCTGCACGCTGCGCCTTGCGCTGGGTGTTACTGGCACTGCTACCGAATGACCACTGGAGGTTCTCCACGTTATCCTGCAGGAACAGCCTCTTGCGATCCTGGAGAGACAGAGAGACAGAGAGATGAGAGAGAGAGAGACAGAGAGATGAGAGAGAGAGAGAGACAGAGAGATGAGAGAGACAGAGAGATGAGAGAGAGAGACAGAGAGATGAGAGAGAGAGAGAGAGACAGAGAGATGAGAGAGACAGAGAGATGAGAGACAGAGAGATGAGAGAGCCGAGAGAGAGAGTGGAGAGTGGACGAGGAATTAGCAAAACGAGAAGGAACGATACAAATGAGACAGAACGATGGGAAATGAAAGGCTGAATGAGAGGCTGAATGAGAGGCTGAATGATGGGAGGAATGAGAGGCTGAATGAGAGGAGGAATGAAAGGGATGGAATGATGGGAATGAGGCTGAATGATGGGAATGAAAGGGAGGAATGAGAGACTGAATGATGGGAATGAGAGGCTGAATGATGGGAATGAGAGGCTGAATGATGGGAATGAAAGGCTGAATGAGAGGCTGAATGATGGGAGGAATGAGAGGCTGAATGAGAGGAGGAATGATGGGAATGAGAGGCTGAATGAGAGGGGGAATGAAAGGGATGGAATGATGGGAATGAGGCTGAATGATGGGAATGAAAGGGAGGAATGAGAGGCTGAATGATGGGAATGAGAGGCTGAATGATGGGAATGAAAGGCTGAATGAGAGGCTGAATGATGGGAGGAATGAGAGGCTGAATGAGAGGAGGAATGATGGGAATGAGAGGCTGAATGAGAGGGGGAATGAAAGGGATGGAATGATGGGAATGAGGCTGAATGATGGGAATGAAAGGGAGGAATGAGAGGCTGAATGATGGGAATGAGAGGGTGAATGATGGGAATGAGAGGCTGAATGAGAGGCTGAATGATGGGAGGAATGAGAGGCTGAATGAGAGGAGGAATGATGGGAATGAGAGGGTGAATGAGAGGGGGAATGAAAGGGAGGAATGATGGGAATGAGGCTGAATGATGGGAATGAAAGGGAGGAATGAGAGGATGAATGATGGGAATGAGAGGCTGAATGATGGGAATGAAAGGTTGAATGAGAGGCTGAATGATGGGAGGAATGAGAGGCTGAATGAGAGGAGGAATGATGGGAATGAGAGGCTGAATGAGAGGGGGAATGAAAGGGATGGAATGATGGGAATGAGGCTGAATGATGGGAATGAAAGGGATGAATGAGAGGCTGAATGATGGGAATGAGAGGGTGAATGATGGGAATGAGAGGCTGAATGAGAGGCTGAATGATGGGAGGAATGAGAGGCTGAATGAGAGGAGGAATGATGGGAATGAGAGGGTGAATGAGAGGAGGAATGAAAGGGAGGAATGATGGGAATGAGGCTGAATGATGGGAATGAAAGGGAGGAATGAGAGAGGGAATGATGGGAATGAGAGGGGGAGGAGTGGCGTGTCACCTTGGTGTCGTTGAGCTCTGCGATGGCGGACAGGATCTGTTGGCGGGGAGCGTGGGTGGAGATGCCCAACTCCAACAGGTCGTCATCACAGAGGGTGAGGAAGGCCTCAAGATCCACCTGGGGGGGGTGAGGAGTGGGGGGGTGAGGAGTGGGGGGGTGAGTGGGTGTGTGAGTGGGTGAGTGAGTGGGTGGGTGGGTGGGTGTGTGTGTGAGTGAGTGGGTGAGTGAGTGGGTGAGTGAGTGGGGGACTGAGTGAGTGGGTGAGTGAGTGGGTGTGTGAGTAGTGGGTGAGTGGGTGGGTGTGTGGGTGGGTGAGTGGGTGGGTGGGTGTGTGGGTGGGTGAGGGGGTGGGTGGGTGAGTGGGTGGGTGAGTGAGTGGGTGGGTGAGTAGTGGATGGGTGAGTGAGTGGGTGGGTGGGTGAGTGGGTGGGTGGGTGAGGGGGTGGGTGAGGGGGTGGGTGAGGGGGTGGGTGAGGGGGTGGGTGAGGGGGTGGGTGAGGGGGTGGGTGAGTGGGTGAGTGAGTGGGTGGGTGAGGGGGTGGGTGAGGGGGTGGGTGAGTGGGTGGGTGAGAGGGTGGGTGAGGGGGTGTGTGAGTGGGTGAGTGAGTGGGTGTGTGAGTAGTGGATGGGTGAGTGAGTGGGTGGGTGAGTGGGTGGGTGAGGGGGTGGGTGAGTGGGTGGGTGAGGGGGTGGGTGAGGGGGTGGGTGAGGGGGTGGGTGAGGGGGTGGGTGAGGGGGTGGGTGAGTGGGTGGGTGAGGGGGTGGGTGAGTGGGTGGGTGAGGGGGTGGGTGAGGGGGTGGGTGAGGGGGTGGGTGAGGGGGTGGGTGAGGGGGTGGGTGAGGGGGTGGGTGAGGGGGTGGGTGAGGGGGTGGGTGAGGGGGTGGGTGAGGGGGTGGGTGAGTGGGTGGGTGAGGGGGTGGGTGAGTGGGTGGGTGAGGGGGTGGGTGAGTGGGTGGGTGAGGGGGTGGGTGAGTGGGTGGGTGAGGGGGTGGGTGAGGGGGTGGGTGAGGGGGTGGGTGAGGGGGTGGGTGAGGGGGTGGGTGAGGGGGTGGGTGAGGGGGTGGGTGAGTGGGTGGGTGAGGGGGTGGGTGAGGGGGTGGGTGAGTGGGTGGGTGAGGGGGTGGGTGAGTGGGTGGGTGAGGGGGTGGGTGAGGGGGTGGGTGAGGGGGTGGGTGAGGGGGTGGGTGAGGGGGTGGGTGAGGGGGTGGGTGAGTGGGTGGGTGAGGGGGTGGGTGAGGGGGTGGGTGAGGGGGTGGGTGAGGGGGTGGGTGAGAGGGTGGGTGAGTGAGTGGGTGGGTGAGGGGGTGTGTGAGTGGGTGAGTGAGTGGGTGGGTGAGAGGGTGGGTGAGTGAGTGGGTGGGTGAGGGGGTGGGTGGGTGAGTGAGTGGGGGGTGAGTAGTGGGTGGAGATGCCCAACTCCAGCAGGTCGTCATCACAGAGGGTGAGGAAGGCCTCAAGATCCACCTGGGGTGGTGAGGAGTGGGGGGGGGGGGGAGTGGGGGGGAGGGTGGGTGAGTGAGTGAGTGAGTGGGTGAGTGAGTGGGTGAGTAGTGGGTGGGTGGGTGAGTGAGTGAGTGGGTGGGTGAGTGGGTGGGTGAGTGGGTGAGTAGTGGGTGGGTGGGTGAGTGAGTGGGTGAGTGGGTGGGTGAGTGGGTGTGTGAGTGGGTGAGTGGGTGGGTGGGTGAGTGAGTGGGTGGGTGAGTGGATGAGTGGGTGGGTGAGTAGTGGGTGGGTGAGTGGGTGAGTAGTCAGGGGGTGGGTGAGTAGTGGGTGAGTAGTGGGTGAGTAGTGAGTGAGTGAGTAGTGGGTGGAGATACCCAACTCCAGCAGGTCGTCATCACAGAGGGTGAGGAAGGCCTCAAGGTCCACCTGGGGGTGGTGAGGAGTGGGGGGTGAGTGGTGGGTGGGTGAGTGGGTGAGTGGGTGTGTGAGTGGGTGAGTGGGTGAGTGGGTGGGTGAGTGAGTGGGTGGGTGAGTGAGTGGATGGGTGAGTGAGTGGGTGGGTGAGTGAGGGGTGGGTGAGGGGGTGTGTGAGTGGGTGAGTGAGTGGGTGTGTGAGTAGTGAATGGGTGAGTGAGTGGGTGGGTGAGTGGGTGGGTGAGTGGGTGGGTGAGTTGGTGGGTGAGTGGAAGGGTGAGTGGATGAGTGAGTGGGTGGGTGAGTGGGTGGGTGGGTGAGTGAGTGAGTGAGTGAGTGGGTGGGTGGGTGTGTGAGTGAGTGGGTGAGTGAGTGGGTGAGTGAGTGGGTGAGTGGGTGGGTGGGTGAGTGGGTGGGTGAGTGGGTGGGTGGGTGGGTGAGGGGGTGGGCGAGGGGGTGGGTGAGGGGGTGTGTGAGTGGGTGAGTGAGTGGGTGTGTGAGTAGTGGATGGGTGAGTGAGTGGGTGGGTGAGGGGGTGGGTGAGGGGGGTGGGTGAGGGGGTGGGTGAGGGGGTGGGTGAGGGGGTGGGTGAGGGGGTGTGTGAGTGGGTGAGTGAGTGGGTGTGTGAGTAGTGGATGGGTGAGTGAGTGGGTGGGTGAGGGGGTGGGTGAGGGGGTGGGTGAGGGGGTGGGTGAGTGGGTGGGTGGGTGGGTGAGGGGGTGGGTGAGGGGGTGGGTGAGGGGGTGTGTGAGTGGGTGAGTGAGTGGGTGTGTGAGTGGGTGTGTGAGTAGTGGATGGGTGAGTGAGTGGGTGAGTGAGTGGGTGGGTGAGTAGTGGATGGGTGAGTGAGTGGGTGGGTGAGTGGGTGGGTGGGTGAGGGGGTGAGTGAGGGGGTGGGTGAGGGGGTGTGTGAGTGGGTGTGTGAGTAGTGGATGGGTGAGTGAGTGGGTGGGTGAGGGGGTGGGTGAGGGGGTGGGTGAGGGGGTGGGTGAGGGGGTGGGTGAGGGGGTGGGTGGGTGAGGGGGTGAGTGAGGGGGTGTGTGAGTGGGTGAGTGAGTGGGTGTGTGAGTAGTGGATGGGTGAGTGAGTGGGTGGGTGAGTGGATGGGTGAGTGAGTGGGTGGGTGAGTGGGTGGGTGAGGGGGTGGGTGAGGGGGTGTGTGAGTGGGTGAGTGAGTGGGTGTGTGAGTAGTGGATGGGTGAGTGAGTGGGTGGGTGAGGGGGTGGGTGAGGGGGTGGGTGAGGGGGTGGGTGAGGGGGTGGGTGAGGGGGTGGGTGAGGGGGTGGGTGAGGGGGTGGGTGGGTGAGTGAGTGAGTAGTGGGTGGAGATGCCCAACTCCAGCAGGTCGTCATCACAGAGGGTGAGGAAGCCCTCAAGATCCACCTGGGGTGGTGAGGAGTGGGGGGGGTGGGTGGTGGGTGGGGTGAGGAGTGGGGGGGTGAGTAGTGGGTGGTTGAGTGGGTGGGTGAGTTGGTGGGTGAGTGGAAGGGTGAGTGGGTGAATGAGTGGGTGGGTGAGTGGGTGGGTGAGTGAGTGAGTGGGTGGGTGGGTGGGTGTGTGAGTGAGTGGGTGAGTGAGTGGGTGAGTGAGTGGGTGTGTGAGTAGTGGGTGAGTGGGTGGGTGTGTGGGTGGGTGAGTGGGTGGGTAAGTAGTGGTTGGGTGGGTGAGTAGTGGGTGGTGAGTAGTGGGTGGGTGGTGAGTAGTGGGTGAGTGAGTGGGTGGGTGGGTGAGTGAGTGGGTGGGTGGGTGAGTGAGTGGGTGGGTGAGTGGGTGGGTGAGTAGTGGGTGGGTGGGTGAGTGGGTGTATGAGTAGTGTGTGAGTGAGTGGATGGGTGCAGAGTGGGTGAGTGGGTGAGGTGGTGGGTGGGTGAGTGAGTGAGTTGGTGAGTGGTGGTGCAGTGGTTAGCGCAGTCTACTCCCGCACCTCTTGCTCCTCGAATATGGGATGGTATTTCTCAAGTGACAGCTTCTTCAGAATGGCCGAGAGCTCGTCAGCTGTGATACACACAAACACAGAGACACATAGACTCACACAGAGACACAGACTCACACAGAGACCCATAGACTCACCACACAGAGACCCATAGACTCACACAGAGACACATAGACTCACACAGAGACCCACAAACTCACCACACAGAGACACAGAGACTCACACAGAGACCCATAGACTCCCACAGAGACCCATAGACACACACAGAGATCCATAAACTCACACAGAGACCCATAGACTCATCACGCAGAGACCCATAGATTCACACAGAGACCCATAGACTCATCACACAGAGACCCACAGACTCACCACACAGAGACCTATAGACTCACCACACAGAGACCCACAGACTCATCACACAGAGACCCATAGACTCACCACACAGAGACCCACAGACTCACCACACAAAGACCCATAGACTCACCACACAGAGACCGATAGACTCACACAGAGACCCATTGACTCACACAGAGACCCAGAGACTCACACAGAGACCCATAGACTGACACAGAGACCAATAGACTCACCACACAGAGACCCATAGACTCAACACACAGAGACCCATAGACTCACCACACAGAGACCCATAGACTCACAGAGACACCCATAGACTCAACACACAGAGACCCATAGACTCACCACACAGAGACCCATAGACTCACCACACAGAGACCCATAGACTCACCACACAGAGACCCATAGACTCACAGAGAGACCCATAGACTCAACACACAGAGACCCACAGACTCACCACACAGAGACCCATAGACTCAACACACAGAGACCCACAGACTCATCACACAGAGACCCATAGACTCATCACACAGAGACCCATATACTCACCACACAGAGACCCACAGACTCACCACACAGAGACCCATAGACTCATCACACAGAGACCCATAGACTCACCACACAGAGACCCATAGACTCACACAGAGAGCCATAGACTCACACAGAGACCCATAGACTCACCACACAGAGACCCACAGACTCACCACACAAAGACCCATAGACTCACCACACAGAGACCGATAGACTCACACAGAGACCCATTGACTCACACAGAGACCCAGAGACTCACACAGAGACCCATAGACTGACACAGAGACCAATAGACTCACCACACAGAGACCCATAGACTCAACACACAGAGACCCATAGACTCACCACACAGAGACCCATAGACTCACAGAGACACCCATAGACTCAACACACAGAGACCCATAGACTCACCACACAGAGACCCATAGACTCACCACACAGAGACCCATAGACTCACCACACAGAGACCCATAGACTCACAGAGAGACCCATAGACTCAACACACAGAGACCCACAGACTCACCACACAGAGACCCATAGACTCAACACACAGAGACCCACAGACTCATCACACAGAGACCCATAGACTCATCACACAGAGACCCATATACTCACCACACAGAGACCCACAGACTCACCACACAGAGACCCATAGACTCATCACACAGAGACCCATAGACTCACCACACAGAGACCCATAGACTCACACAGAGAGCCATAGACTCACACAGAGACCCATAGACTCACCACACAGAGACCCATAGACTCACCACACAGAGACCCACAGACTCACCACACAGAGACTCATAGACTCACCTTCCTCCGTGAGGGTTCCGCTGGTACTGGAGTCACCACTACCGCCAGTCACTGCTGATGAGCTCTCAACAGAGCGAGACCTGCGGGGCCAATATGAGTGAGTTTCTGAGTGAGTCTGTGAGTGAGTATCTGAGTGAGTGAGTCTCTGAGTGAGTCTCTGAGTGAGTGAGTCTCTGAGTGAGTCTGTGAGTGAGTCTCTGAGTGAGTGAGTCTCTGAGTGAGTGAGTCTCTGAGTGAGTGAGTCTCTGAGTGAGTCTCTGAGTGAGTGAGTCTCTGAGTGAGTGAGTCTGTGAGTGAGTGAGTCTCTGAGTGAGTGAGTCTCTGAGTGAGTCTGTGAGTGCGTCTCTGAGTGAGTGAGTCTCTGAGTGAGTCTCTGAGTGAGTGAGTCTCTGAGTGAGTCTCTGAGTGAGTCTCTGAGTGAGTGAGTCTCTGAGTGAGTCTCTGAGTGAGTCTCTGAGCGAGTGAGTCTCTGAGTGAGTCTGTGAGTGCGTCTCTGAGTGAGTGAGTCTCTGAGTGAGTCTCTGAGTGAGTGAGTCTCTGAGTGAGTCTCTGAGTGAGTCTCTGAGTGAGTCTTTGAGTGAGTGAGTCTCTGAGTGAGTGAGTCTGTGAGTGAGTGAGTCTCTGAGTGAGTGAGTCTCTGAGTGAGTGAGTCTCTGAGTGAGTGAGTCTCTGAGTGAGTCTATGAGTGAGTGAGTCTCTGAGTGAGTCTCTGAGTGAGTCTCTGAGTGAGTCTCTGAGTGAGTCTCTGAGCGAGTGAGTCTCTGAGTGAGTCTCTGAGTGAGTCTCTGAGTGAGTCTCTGAGTGAGTCTCTGAGTGAAGTCTCTGAGCGAGTGAGTCTCTGAGTGAGTCTCTGAGTGAGTGAGTCTTTGAGTGAGTCTCTGAGTGAGTCTCTGAGCAAGTGAGTCTCTGAGTGAGTCTCTGAGTGAGTGAGTCTCTGAGTGAGTCTCTGAGCGAGTCTCTCCGGCCACTCCTACCTGGAAGCCTCCGCTCCTCCACCACCACCACCACCACCACCGCCACCACCGCCGCCACAACCACCACCCCTCACAGCGCCAGCCACCCCAACCACCACCAGGGGGTGTGTGGTGAGCGCCGGTGAGGGTGAGGGTGACGGGGTGAGCGTTGGTGAGGTGCTTTTGGATTTGGCGGAGTTCGTGGTGGTGGTGATGGACAATTCTGAACCGGTGGACGTCTGGGGGAGGGAGGGGGGAGGGATGGGGGGAGGGGGGAGGGGGTGAGATCTGTATGAGAGAATGTAGTGGTGGTGGTGATGGTGGTGGTGATGGTGGTGGTGATGATGATGATGAAGGTAGTGGTGATGATGGCGGTGGTGATGGTGGTAATGATGGCGGTGCTGGTGATGATGGCGCTGGTAGTGGTGATGATGGCGGTGATTATGCTGGTGGTGATGATGATGCCACCAGTACTACCACTACTACTAGTAGTACCGGTACTACTACTACTAGTAGTACCGGTACTACTACTACTAGTAGTACCACTACCACTACTACTAGTAGTAGTGGTACTACTAGTAGTACCACTACTACTAGTAGTAGTGGTACTACTAGTAGTAGTACCACTACTACTAGTAGTACCACTACTACTAGTAGTAGTAGTACCACTACTACTAGTAGTACCACTACTACTACCACTACTAGTAGTACCACTACTACCACTACTAGTACCGGTACTACCACTAGTAGTAGTACCGGTACTACCACCACCACTGCTGTCACCTGACTCCTCCCCCTTGGGGGGGCTGCCCCCCTCCCGCCCCCCGCTGGGGGGGGGCCCCCACGGCGGTGGGGGGGGGGCCGCCGCTGCCGCACTGCATTCTGGGAGGAGGGCGTCGCCCCCGCCACAGGCTCCTCCCCCTCCTCGCCCCGCCCCCTCCTCTGGGCGGCCATCTGGGAGAGAACCCCCAGCGGTGGGGCAGCCTCGCCTGGGGGGGGGAAGGGGGGGGGAAGGG
The DNA here is from genome assembly GCF_964198595.1 of Lampetra fluviatilis. Classification (NCBI taxonomy): domain Eukaryota; kingdom Metazoa; phylum Chordata; class Hyperoartia; order Petromyzontiformes; family Petromyzontidae; genus Lampetra; species Lampetra fluviatilis. Next base: position 1,237,310 of record NC_136344.1, on the reverse strand, counting down.
GGAGGGGGGTAAGGGGGGTGAGGAGGGGGGGGACGGGGGGTAAGGGGGGGGGAAGGGGGAGGGGGGGAAGGGGGAGGGGTAAGGACGACCCACCGAGCCCCCATTGATTAACATGGGAGAGGTCTACTTCTCTCACACACCGCTACCACTTGCCCGTTCCAATGTATAACACCCCCAATAGACTACCCGCCCGAGACCCCATTGATTAACATGGGAGGGGTCTACTGCTCTCACTCAACGCTACCACTTGCCCGTTCCAATTTATAACACCCCCCAATAGACGGCCCACCCGAGACCCCATTGATTAACATGGGAGAGGTCTATTTCTCTCACACACCGCTACCACTTGCCCGTTCCAATGTATAACACCCCCCAATAGACGACCCGCCCGAGCCCCCATTGATTAACATGGGAGGGGTCTACTTCTCTCACACACCGCTACCACTTGCCCGTTCCAATTTATAACACCGCCCAATAGACTACCAGCCCGAGCCCCCATTGATTAACATGGGAGGGGTCTACTTCTCTCACACACCGCTACCACTTGCCCGTTCCAATTTATAACATCGCCCAATAGACTACCCGCCCGAGCCCCCATTGATTAACATGGGAGGGGTCTACTGCTCTCACACAACGCTACCACTTGCCCGTTCCAATGTATAACACCGCCCAATAGACGACCCACCCGAGTTCATCTTCTTGGTTCATTCGGTAAAGTCACGTAGAATGGAAATAATAAAATAATAAAAATAAAACATAATAAAATTTGTATTTTATTTTATTACATTCTTTTGTTATGTTTAATTTTTATTATTTTATTATTTCCATTCTACGTGACTTTACCGAAAGAACCAAGAAGATGAATCCCTGCGGTCACGAAAGAAGCTTTACATCGAAATTTACCCACCCGAGCCCCCATTGATTAACATGGGAGAGGTCTACTTCTCTCACACACCGCTTCCACTTTCCCGTTCCAATTGAACAGGACCCTGCGGGGTGGGCTGGTAGGAACGAATAACCAAAGAACATAAACATCATGTGTTATTACACTTGTTTAGCCAGGAAAGCCCCACTGAGTCTAAAGGTTTTGTAGGGTCCTGCCAAGTGTTTGCAGTAGGGGGCGATGCTGCTACACCTAATCGGACGATACGAAGGGAGAGTGTGAGGCCTAGTTCTAGGCTTGAGGCCTAGCTGTAGGCTTTAGGCCGCTGTGAGTTAATTTGTAATTTAAATGTTTAAATTATTTATGTGAAAGCTTTAAATGTAAATGTTTCTATTTAAAAACATCAGGGAATGTAACATTGTAAAACATTAACTCCCTTGCACACACGCGGGGGTACGATACGAAGGGAGAGTGTGAGGCCTAGTTCTAGGCTTTAGGCCTAGCTGTAGGCCTTAGGCCGCCGTGAGTTAATTTTAAAATTAAATGTTTTTATTATTTATGTAAAAGCTTTAAATTTAAATGTTTCTATTTAAAAGCATCAGGGAATGTAACATTGTAAAACATTAACTCCATTTCACACACGCGGGGGGTACAATACGAAGGGAGAGTGTGAGGCCTAGTTCTAGGCTTTAGGCCTAGCTGTAGGCCTTAGGCCGCCGTGAGTTAATTTTAAAATTAAATGTTTTTATTATTCATGTAAAAGCTTTAAATTTAAATGTTTCTATTTAAAAGCATCAGGGAATGTAACACTGTTAAACATTAACTCCCTTGCACACACGTGGGGGTACAATACGAAGGGAGAGTGATAGGCGTAGTTCGAGGCTTTAGGCCTAGCTGTAGGCTTTAGGCCGCTGTGAGTAAAATTTGAATTTAAAAGTTTTAATTAAAAGCTATCTCAGGGAATTATAAGGGAATGTTACACTTGTTTAGCCAGGAAAGCCTCATTAATTTAAATGTTTTTATTAAAAGCTATCTGAGGGAATGATAAGGGAATGTTACACTTGTTTAGCCAGGAAAGCCTCATTAATTTAAATGTTCTAATTAAAAGCTATCTGAGGGAATGATAAGAGAATGTTACACTTGTTCAGCCAGGAAAGCCTCATTAATTTAAATGTTCTAATTAAAAGCTATCTGAAGGAATGATAAGGGAATGTTACACTTGTTCAGCCAGGAAAGCCTCATTAATTTAAATGTTCTAATTAAAAGCTATCTGAGGGAATGATAAGGGAATTTTACACTTGTTTAGCCAGGAAAACCTCATTAATTTAAATGTTTTTATTAAAAGCTATCTGAGGGAATGATAAGGGAATGTTACACTTGTTTAGCCAGGAAAGCCTCATTAATTTAAATGTTCTAATTAAAAGCTATCTCAGGGAATGATAAGGGAATGTTACACTTGTTTAGCCAGAAAAGCCTCACTGAGTCTAAAGGTTTTTGTAGGGTCATGCCAAGTGTTTGCAGTAGGGGGCGATGTTGCTACACGGTCGGACGGACGGTATAATCTATTGTAGGCTGGTCCACTTCGTTCCTACCAGTATAACAATCCCCAATAGACTACCCACAAGAGCCCCCATTGATTAACATGGGAGGGGTCTACTTCTCTCACACACCGCTACCACTTGCCCGTTCCAATTGACAATCCACCCTCCCAAATGCCACCCACTGGAATGTTTGCCGAGTGGATGCAGTCGTACCTGAGGAGTTGAAGGTCGTGGCGGTGCTGGAGGAGTGGAGCGACGTGGAGGGAGAACCACCCCCGCCTCGAGACGTCACTTGGTATCGCCCGGGCCTCAGCACTCTACTCACAGAGGTCTAGGAAGAGACAGAAATCCCCCCCCCCACCTCAGGGCGTCACTTGGTATCTCCCAAGCCTCAATCCCCCCCCCCACCTCAGGGCGTCACTTGGTATCTCCCAAGCCTCAATCCCCCCCCCCCCCCCCCCCCAGGACATCACTTGGTATCTCCCAAGCCTCAATCCCCCCCCCCCCCCCCCAGGACGTCACTTGGTATCTCCCAAACCTCAATCCCCCCTCAGGACATCACTTGGTATCTCCCAAGCCTCATTCCCCCCCCCCCCCCCCCTCAGGACATCACTTGGTATCTCCCAAACCTCAATTCCCCCCCCCCCCCCCCCCCCTCAGGACATCACTTGGCATCTCCCAAACCTCAATTCCCCCCCCCCCCCCCAGGACATCACTTGGTATCTCCCAAACCTCAATCCCCCCCCCTCAGGACATCACTTGGTATCTCCCAAGCCTCAATCCCCCCCCCTCAGGACATCACTTGGTATCTCCCAAACCTCAATTCCCCCCCCCCCCCCCCCCTCAGGACATCACTTGGTATCTCCCAAACCTCAATCCCCCCCCTCAGGACATCACTTGGTATCGCCCAAACCTCAACACTCAGACGTCTAAGAAGACAAAGGTGCCCCGTGTAGCCTCTAGCAGGGCTGTAGGGGCAAGTGCAGTGTTATTTTTTTTCCTTCCCTTTCGCATTTTTTCCTCCTTTTCCCCACTTTTCCTTCATTTTCCCTCCTAGATTTTTCCTTCCCTCCCCCTTTCCCCTATGAATTTTCACCATGTCAGATACCAATGCTCCTTTTACACCTTTCAATTTTCCCTCCCTTTTCCCCTACATTTTTTACCTTCAAATTTCCTTCCTTTTTTCCTTCCTTTTCCCCTTATTTTCTTACATTTTTTACTTTTAACTTTCCTTCCTTTTTTCCTTCCATTTTCCCCTTATTTTCCTGAAATTTTTACCTTAAATTTTCGTTCCCTTTTTCCATTATTTTTCCTTATTTTTTTTTCCTTCGCTTATCATTCCTTTTTTACCTTACCTTTTCCCCTTATTTTTTGTACCTTCAACTTTCCTTCCTTTTTCCTTCCCTTTTCCCCTTATTTTTCCTTAATATTTTCACTTGGTATCTCCCAAGCCTCAATCCCCCCCCCCCCCCCCCCCCAGGACGTCACTTGGTATCTCCCAAACCTCAATCCCCCCTCAGGACATCACTTGGTATCTCCCAAGCCTCATTCCCCCCCCCCCCCCCCCCCCTCAGGACGTTACTTGGTATCTCCCAAGCCTCAATCCCCCCCCCCCCCCCCCCCCCCCCCCCCAGGACATCACTTGGTATCTCCCAAACCTCAATCCCCCCCCCCCCCCCAGGACATCACTTGGTATCTCCCAAACCTCAATCCCCCCCCCCTCAGGACGTTACTTGGTATCTCCCAAGCCTCAATCCCCCCCCCCCCCCCCCCCCAGGACATCACTTGGTATCTCCCAAACCTCAATTCCCCCCCCCCCCCCCAGGACATCACTTGGTATCTCCCAAACCTCAATTCCCCCCCCCCCCCCCCCCTCAGGACATCACTTGGTATCTCCCAAACCTCAATCCCCCCCCCCCCCCAGGACATCACTTGGTATCTCCCAAGCCTCATTTCCCCCCCCCCCCTCAGGACATCACTTGGTATCTCCCAAACCTCAATCCCCCCCCTCAGGACATCACTTGGTATCTCCCAAACCTCAATCCCCCCCCTCAGGACATCACTTGGTATCTCCCAAACCTCAATCCCCCCCCCTCAGGACATCACTTGGTATCTCCCAAGCCTCAATCCCCCCCCTCAGGACATCACTTGGTATCTCCCAAACCTCAATCCCCCCCCCCCCCCCCCCTCAGGACATCACTTGGTATCTTTTCTTCCCAAACCTCAATCCCCCCCTCAGGACATCACTTGGTATCGCCCAAACCTCAACACTCAGACGTCTAAGAAGACAAAGGTGCCCCGTGTAGCCTCTAGCAGGGCTGTAGGGGCAAGTGCAGTGTTATTTTTTTTCCTTCCCTTTCGCATTTTTCCTCCTTTTCCCCACTTTTCCTTCATTTTCCCCTCCTAGATTTTTCCTTCCCTCCCCCTTTCCCCTATGAATTTTCACCATGTCAGATACCAATGCTCCTTTTACACCTTTCAATTTTCCCTCCCTTTTCCCCTACATTTTTTACCTTCAAATTTCCTTCCTTTTTTCCTTCCTTTTCCCCTTATTTTCTTACATTTTTTACTTTCAACTTCCTTCCTTTTTTCCTTCCATTTCCCCTTATTTTCCTGAAATTTTTATCTTAAATTTTCGTTCCCTTTTTCCATTATTTTTCCTTATTTTGTTTTCTTCGCTTATCATTCCTTTTTTACCTTACCTTTTCCCCTTATTTTTTGTACCTTCAACTTTCCTTCCTTTTTCCTTCCCTTTTCCCCTTATTTTTCCTTAATATTTTAATCTTCACTTGTCTTTCCTTATTTCCTTCCCCTTTCCCCTTTAAGACCTTAACTTTTCCCACCTTTTTAATTTCCCCTTATTTTTCCTTCATTTATTTATCTTACCTTTTCCTTCCCTTTCCCCTTATTTTGCCATTAATTTTTCCTTCCTTTTTGCTTCCCATTTCCTCTTATTTTTCCTTCACTTTACCCTCCTTTTTTCCCCTTTCCATTTCCCCCCTTATCCATCCTTTTTACTTTTTCTCCATTTTTCCTTCACTTTCTCCATAATTTCTCTTTCATTCCCCCCCCCTTCCCTCCCTCCCTCCCCTCCCCCTCCCCATCCTCACCACATCAGAAGCCGCTCCACCTCCACCACCTCCACCCCCCTTCGTCCGAGGAGCGAGGTGGACGTTGTGGTTGCTGTGGTGTTCGCTGTGGTTGTTGTGGTTGTTGTGGTGGTGGTTGTGGTGGTGGTTGTGGTGGTGGTGGCGTTGCTGAGCCGGCCGCGAGCGCTCTGCCCCACGCAGCTCCAACTTGGTGGGCGGCAGGAACGGGGCGATGACGGCGCGGAGCTCCTCACTCGGAGGGCGCGACAGCGGAGAGCCACGCTGCATCTGGGGGGTGGGGGTCACGTGGGGTGGGACACGTGGGGGGTGGGGCACGTGGGGGGACACGTGGGGGGTGGGGGGACACGTGGGTGGTGGGGGGGACACGTGGGTGGTGGGGCACGTGGGGGGGGGTGGGGCAAGTGGGGGGTGGGACACGTGGGGGGTGGGACACGTGGGGGGTGGGACACGTGGGGGGACACGTGGGGGGGGTGGGACATGGGGGTGGGATACAGGGTAGGCCACACACCACACACACGCCACACACACACGCCACACACACACCACACACACACCACACACACACCACACACACACCACACACACACCACACCACACACCACACCACACACCACACACACACCACACCACACACCACACACACACACCACACACACACACCACACACCCCACACACACCACACACACACACACCACACCACACCACACACACACCACACACACACCACACACACACCACACACACACACACACACACACACACCACACACACACACCACACACACACCACACACACACACCACACACACACCACACACACACACCACACACCCACCACACACACACCACACACACACACACCACACACACCACACACACACCACATACACACCACACACGACACCACACACACACCACACACACACCACACACACACACACACCACACACCCCACACCACACACACACCACACACAGTACACCACACACACACCACACACACACCACACACACACCACACACACCACACAAAGATCCCCCGTATAGCCTTAACAGACTGTAGGGGCAAGTGCTGTTAGCGAGCACCTATGAAGGCCGGAACGGTACACGAGGGGGTGGGTGGCCAGCGCCACGCCCGACCGCCTTTGTCTCCCCAGTGGCGATGTTTACACACCGCACCAGGTACTCATTTAAGGCTGAGTCGACCTAGGGGAGGCCCAGGACCGGTTCAGATAATCGTCACTGGTGTTAGCCGTGAGCGGGAATCGAACTCGGGTCGCCGGGTTCATAGCGCAGCGCGCTAACCGCTACACTACCGCTCCCCCTTGCACACCCACACCACACACTACACCACACACACCACATGGGTTTCAGACGATCTCCACTCACCATGGTAGTCAACAGAGGGTCGGGGAACTCCGCGGAGTTGCCAACTCCTGCAGAAGACAACAACAACAAACAACAACAACAACCAGGTCAGTTCCAGGTGGCATGTGGCATCAGCGCGGAGAACGTGCGTGTGTGTGTCTGTGTGTGTGTATCTGTGTGTGTGTATCTGTGTGTGTGTGTGTGTCTGTGTGTGTGTCTGTGTGTGTGTCTGTGTGTGTGTGAGTCTGTCTGTGTGCGTGTGTATGTATCTGTGTGTATCTGTGTGTATCTGTGTGGTGAGCCTGTGAGTCTCTGTGTGAGTCTGTGAGTCTCTGTGGGTGTCTGTGCGTGTGTCTGTGAGTCTCTGTGTGTCTGTATTGTGTGTGTGTCTGTATGTGCCTATGTGTGTCTGTGAGTCTCTGTGTGTCTGTGTGTGTCTGTGAGTTTCTGTGTGATGAGTCTGTGGGTCTCTGTGTGGTGAGTCTATGGGTCTCTGTGTGGTGAGTCTGTGGGTCTCTGTGTGATGAGTCTGTGGGTCTCTGTGTGGTGAGTCTATGGGTCTCTGTGTGATGAGTCTGTGGGTCTCTGTGTGATGAGTCTGTGGGTCTCTGTGTGGTGAGTCTGTGGGTCTGTGTGGTGAGTCTGTGGGTCTCTGTGTGGTGAGTCTGTGGGTCTCTGTGTGATAAGTTTGTGGGTCTCTGTGTGATGAGTCTGTGGGTCTCTGTGTGGTGGTGAGTCTATGTGTATGTTGAATTTCTTTCGCACTCAACCGTGCCCAAAAGAGGCTACACGGGGCACCTTTGTCTGTGTGTCTATAGGCACTGCTGCTGCTACTCACATAACCTGCCCCTACAGCCCTGCTAGAGGCTACCCAGGCCCCCTTTGTCTGTGTGCCTACCGACGTCTGCCTCCGGCCAGGCGGCCATGACGGTGCCGCCCCTCTCAACCTCCTCCCCATCGCCGCCTGCCGGCTCGTCGTTCGGTCCGGACCATCGCCTCCCACCGCCACCACCACCACCACCGCCACCACCGCCGCCACCACCACCACCGCCGCCAGCGTCACCGTCTCCTGGGTAAGGGGCGAGGCGCCCGGTGGAGACGCCACGGCGGAGGGTGCCGGACAGCTTGAGGTTGTGGAAGCGGTTGGACATGCGGCTCCACCAGAGCTGGACGGGCAGAGAGACAGACAGTCAGACACAATCAGACGAGAGAGACAGGCAGGCAGAGAGAGAGAGACAGGCAGACACAGTCAGACAGGCAGAGAGACAGGCAGACACAGTCAGACAGACAGGCAGAGAGACAGAGAGACAGGCAGAGAAACAGACAGGCAGGCAGTCAGAGAGACAGGCAGACAAAGAGACAGACAGGCAGACAGACAGACAGAGAGACAAAGAGGCAGACAGACAGACAGACAGAGAGAGAGACAAAGAGACAGAGAGAGAGAGGCAGACAGGCAGTCAGAGAGAGAGAGACAGACAGACAGAGAGACAGAGAGACAGTCAGGCAGAGAGACAGACAGTCAAAGAAAGAGACAGACAGACAGACAGAGAGACAGACAGACAGTCAGAGAGAGAGACAGAGAAAGAGACAGACAGACAGAGAGACAGACAGACAGTCAGAGAGAGAGACAGAGAAAGAGACAGCAGACAGACAGAGAGACAGGCAGACAGACAGAGAGACAGGCAGTCAGACAGCCACGTCTCTCACTCACAGGGGGTTCATAGTGACCATGTCGGAGACACTGAGAGCCTGGGTTCAAGCCCTGGGTCTGAGTGTCTCTCTCTCCCTGTCTCTCTCTGTGTGTCTCCATGTCTCTCTTTGTGTGCCTCCGTGTCTCTCTCCGTGTCTCCGTGTCTCTCTCTGTGTCTCTCTCCGTGTGTCTCCGTGTGTCTCCGTGTCTCTCTCTGTGTCTCCGTGTCTCTGTCCGTGTATCTCTCTCTGTGTCTCTCTCCGTGTCTCTCTCCCTGTCTCTCTCTGTGTCTGCGTCTCTCTCCGTGTGTCTCTGTGTCTCTCTCCGTCTCTCTCTGTGTCTACGTGTCTCTCTCCGTGTGTCTCTCTCTGTGTCTCTCTCCGTGTCTCTCTCCCTGTCTCTCTCTGTGTCTGCGTCTCTCTCCGTGTGTCTCTGTGTCTCTCTCCGTCTCTCTCTGTGTCTCCGTGTCTCTCTCTGTGTCTACGTGTCTCTCTCCGTGTCTCTCTCCGTGTGTCTCTCTCCGTGTCTGTCTCTGTGTCTCTCTCCGTGTGTCTCTCTCTCTCTTTCTGTGTCTCTGTGTCTCTCTCCGTGTCTCTCTCTCCGTGTCTCTCTCCGTGTCTCTCTCCGTGTCTCTCTCCGTGTCTCTCTCTCCGCCACCTTCAGACCGCCGTGACGGGGACCCGCATCTCCGTCCGGCGCCGTCTTGCCGCTGCCGCTGCCGCCCCGTGTCTCTCTCCGCGTGTCTCTCTCCGCGTGTCTCTCTCCCCGTGTCTCTCTCCGCGTGTCTCTCTCCGCGTGTCTCTCTCCCCGTGTCTCTCTCCGCGTGTCTCCGCTGCGTGCGGGCGCCAGCGGCAGGGGAGGCAGCAGGAGGCCGCGGGACTTGCGGCCTGCGGGGGAGCGGCCGGGAGCCTCCGGCCGGCGCGTGGACACGGAGCCCAGGAAGCGAACCAACTCCGTGTCTGGGACGAGACGCGCGGAGAGAGACACGCGGAGAGAGACGCGCAGAGAGACGCGGAGTGAGACACACAGAGTGAGACACACAGTGAGACACACAGAGAGACACACAGAGAGACACAGAGAGACACACGGAGAGGCCCACAGAGAGTGAGACACACGGAGTGAGACTCACGGAGTGAGACTCGCGGAGTGAGACTCACGGAGAGAGAAACACAGAACCCAAGAATCGCACCTCCCCCCCCCTCCTCCCACCCCTCCTCCCTCCCCCCTCCCCCCTCCCCCCCCTCCCTCCCTCCCCCTCCCCCCCCCCTCCCCCCCTACCCTCCCCCCCCTTCCCCCCCTACCCTCCCCCCCTCCCCCCTCCTCCCCCTCACCGTCGTGGCTGAGCAGGGTGACGAGGTTGAATGCGGTGCAGCCGTCCCTCGCCCTGACACTCACGTCCGCCCCACGCTGCACCAGCAGACGCACCACCTCAGTGTGTCTGTCAACAACAACAACCACAACAACAACAACAACCAACAGGTCCGTGTGTCTGTCAACAACAACAATCACAACATCAACTGGCGCTCAAGCACACCCACAGACACACTTACCCACTCACAGACTCACCCACACACACGCTCACCCACACGCTCACTCACCCACTCACTAACTCACCCACAGACTCACCCACACACACGCTCACCCCACGCTCACTCACCCACTCACTCACTCACCCACACAGTCACTCACTCACCCACAGACTCACCCACACACACGCTCACCCACACGCTCACTCACCCACTCACTAACTCACCCACAGACTCACCCACACACACGCTCACCCACACGCTCACTCACCCACTCACTCACTCACCCACACAGTCACTCACTCACCCACAGACTCACCCACACACTCGCTCACACACACGCTCACTCACCCACACACACGCTCACCCACACGCTCACTCACCCACTCACTCACTCACCCACACAGTCACTCACTCACCCACAGACTCACCCACACACGCTCACCCACACGCTCACTCACCCACTCACTAACTCACCCACAGACTCACCCACACACACGCTCACCCACACGCTCACTCACCCACTCACTCACTCACTCACCCACACAGTCACTCACTCACCCACAGACTCACCCACACACTCGCTCACACACACGCTCACTCACCCACACACACGCTCACCCACACGCTCACTCACCCACACAGTCACTCACTCACACACAGACTCACCCACACACACGCTCGCCCACTCACTCACCCACTCACTCACCCACTCACTCACCCCCCCACTCACCCCCCCACCCACCCACCCATCCACCCACCCATCCACCCACTCACCCACCCACTCACCCACCCACCCACTCACCCACCCACCCCCCACACACACTCACCCACACACACTCACACACACACTCACACACACACTCACACGCTCACTCACCCCCCCACCCATCCATCCATCCACTCACCCACCCACCCACTCACCCACCCACCCACCCCCCACACACACTCACCCACACACACTCACACACACACACACACCCCACTCACACACACACACACACACCCACCCGTGGTACGCGGCCTGCATGAGTGCCGTCCACCCGTTGGAGTGGTCCCTGTGGTCGAGCAGGGCGGGAGCGGCGTCCACCAGAGCGTCCACCAGGCCCACGTCGCCCAGCACGGCCGCCAGCATCAGGGGGCTGGCGCCATCCTGGCCCAGCCGGGAGGCCTGCACCGCTGCAGAGCCACCACCACCACCACCGCCACCACTGCCACCACCACCACCACCGTGACCAACACTGTGACCACCACCACCACCACCGCCACCACCGCCGTGACCACCACCGTGACCGCCGCCACCACCACCGCCACCACCGCCACCACCACCGGCCTCTCCTTCTTCATCGCCCTCCACCAGGAGGCGATGAGCCAGAGCCACGTCACCTTTAGGGGGGTGGGGGGGGGGGAGAGAGGGGGGGGGAGGAGAGGGGGGGAGAGGGGGGGGGGGAGGGGAGTCGAGGGAGGGGGAGGGGGGGAGTGGGGGGGAGTGGAGGGGAGGGGGGGAGGAGAGGAGAGGAGGGAGGGGAGTGGAGGGGGGTGAGGGGAGTGGAGGAGTGGAGTGGAGGGGAGTGGAGGGGGGTGGGAGGGGGAGGGGGGGAGTGGGGGGGGGGGGGGAGTGGAGGAGGTGAAACACACTCTCTCTTTCACACTCACTCACACTCTCTCACACTCACTCACACTCTCTCACACTCACTCACACTCTCTCTCACTCTCACACACTCTCTCACACTCACTCACACTCACTCACACTCTCTCTCACTCTCACACACTCTCACACACTCTCACACACTCTCTCACACCTCACTCACACTCACTCACACTCTCTCACACTCACTCACACTCTCTCTCACTCTCACACACTCTCACACACTCTCACACACTCTCTCACACTCACTCACACTCACTCACACTCTCTCACACTCACTCACACTCTCCTCTCACTCTCACACACTCTCACACACTCTCTCACACTCACTCACACTCACTCACACTCTCTCACACTCACTCACACTCTCTCTCACTCTCACACACTCTCTCACACTCACTCACTCACACTCACTTACACTCTCTCACACTCTATCTCTCTCCGTCTCTCTCTGCTTACCGAGCTTGAGGGCATAGAAAAGGTCCTTCTTTTTCTGTCCGTCATCTGCACATTGAGAGGGGGACACAAGGACGCACACACAGAGACACGGGGAGACACGGGGAGACGCGGGGATACAAAAACACAGTGGTTAGAATACGCGGGGAGACAAAAACACAGTGGTTAGAATACACGGCACCACGCAGATTCCTTACAGGGCTCACAGGGGGTTCATGATGGCCGTGTCGGAGACATTGAGATCCTGCGTTCAAGCCCTGGGTCTGGGCGTCTCTCTCTCTCTCAGGGGGTTCACGATGGCCGTGTCGGAGACACTGAGAGCCTGGGTTCAAGCCCTGGGTCTGGGTGTCTCTCTCTCTCTCTCAAGGGGTTCACGATGGCCGTGTCGGAGACACTGAGAGCCTGGGTTCAAGCCCTGGGTCTGGGTGTCTCAAGGGGTTCACGATGGCCGTGTCGGAGACACTGAGAGCCTGGGTTCAAGCCCTGGGTCTGGGTGTCTCTCTCTCTCTCTCAAGGGGTTCACGATGGCCGTGTCGGAGACACTGAGAGCCTGGGTTCAAGCCCTGGGTCTGGGTGTCTCTCTCTCTCTCTCAAGGGGTTCACGATGGCCGTGTCGGAGACACTGAGAGCCTGGGTTCAAGCCCTGGGTCTGGGTGTCTCAAGGGGTTCACGATGGCCGTGTCGGAGACACTGAGAGCCCTGGGTTCAAGCCCTGGGTCTGGGTGTCTCTCTCTCCCCATCTCTCTTTCTCACTCCCTCCCCATCTCTTCCAATCCCCCCATCCCCATCCCTCCCCATCCTTCCCCCTCCCTCCCTCCCGCTCTATTCACGTGCACACACACACACGCGTCATCATCTCCACACACACACACGCGTCATCATCTCCACACACACACACACGCGTCATCATCTCCACACACACACACACGTCATCATCTCCACGCACACACACACACACGTCATCATCTCCACACACACACACGTCATCATCTCCACGCACACACACACACGTCATCATCTCCACACACACACAACTCACACACGTCATCATCTCCACGCACACACACACACACGTCATCATCTCCACGCACACACACACACACACGTCATCATCTCCACACACACACACGTCAACATCTCCACACACACACACACACGCGTCATCATCTCCACACACACACACACACACACGCGTCATCATCTCCACACACACACACGCGTCATCATCTCCACACACACACACACGCATCATCATCTCCACGTGCACACACACACGCGTCAACATCTCCACACACACACACACGCGTCATCATCTCCACGTGCACACACAAACACACGCGTCATCATCTCCACACACACACACACACGCGTCATCATCTCCACGTGCACACACACACACACGCGTCATCATCTCCACACACACACACGCGCGTCATCATCTCCACGCACACACACACACGTCAACATCTCCACGCACACACACACACGTCAACATCTCCACACACACACACGCGTCATCATCTCCACACACACACACGCGCGTCATCATCTCCACGCACACACACCAACATCTCCACGCATCTCCACGCACACACACCAACATCTCCACGCACACACACACACGTCAACATCTCCACGCACACACACACACACACGCATCATCATCTCCACACACACACACACGCGTCATCATCTCCACACACACACACACACACACGCGTCATCATCTCCACACACACACACGCGCGTCATCATCTCCACGCACACACACCAACATCTCCACGCACACACACACACGTCAACATCTCCACGCACACACACACACACACGCATCATCATCTCCACACACACACACACACGCGTCATCATCTCCACACACACACACACACACGCGTCATCATCTCCACACACACACACGTCATCATCTCCACACACACACACACACACGCGTCATCATCTCCACACACACACACACACGTCAACATCTCCACGCACACACACACACACACGCATCATCATCTCCACACACACACACACACGCGTCATCATCTCCACACACACACACACACACGCGTCATCATCTCCACACACACACACGTCATCATCTCCACACACACACACACACACGCGTCATCATCTCCACACACACACACACGCGTCATCATCTCCACACACACGCGCGTCATCATCTCCACACACACACACACACGCGTCATCATCTCCACACACACACACACGCGTCATCATCTCCACACACACACACACGCATCATCATCTCCACACACACACACACACGCATCATCATCTCCACACACACACGCGTCATCATCTCCACACACACACACACACACGCGTCATCATCTCCACACACACACGCGTCATCATCTCCACACACACACACACACGCGTCATCATCTCCACACACACACGCGTCATCATCTCCACACACACACACGCGTCATCATCTCCACACACACACACACGTCATCATCTCCACACACACACACACGCGTCATCATCTCCACACACACACGCGTCATCATCTCCACACACACACACGCGTCATCATCTCCACACACACACGCGCGTCATCATCTCCACACACACACACACACGCGTCATCATCTCCACACACACACACACACACACGTCATCATCTCCACACACACACACGCATCATCATCTCCACACACACACACACACACGCGTCATCATCTCCACACACACACACACGCATCATCATCTCCACACACACACACACACGCGTCATCATCTCCACACACACACACACACACGTCATCATCTCCACACACACACACACACGCGTCATCATCTCCACACACACACACACACGCGTCATCATCTCCACACACACACACGTCATCATCTCCACACACACACGCGTCATCATCTCCACACACACACACACGCATCATCATCTCCACACACACACACACGTCATCATCTCCACACACACACACACACGTCATCATCTCCACACACACACACACGTCATCATCTCCACACACACACACACGTCATCATCTCCACACACACACACACACGCGTCATCATCTCCACACACACACACACGTCATCATCTCCACACACACACACACACGCGTCATCATCTCCACACACACACACACACACGCGTCATCATCTCCACACACACACGCGTCATCATCTCCACACACACACACACACACGCGTCATCATCTCCACACACACACACACACACGCGTCATCATCTCCACACACACACGCGTCATCATCTCCACACACACACACACACGCGTCATCATCTCCACACACACACGCGTCATCATCTCCACACACACACACACGTCATCATCTCCACACACACACGCGTCATCATCTCCACACACACACACACGTCATCATCTACACGTGCTCTCTCCGTGTCTCTCTCTCCCTATCTCTCTCTGTGTCTCTCTCTCCCTATCTCTCTGTGTGGCTCTGTGTCTCTCTCCGTGTCTCTCTCTCTCCCCATCTCTTCCAATCCTTCCCCCATCCTCTCTATCCACGTACACACACACACACCGCGCGCGCATCACCATCTCCACGTGCACACACACACACACACACGTCAACATCTCCACGTGCGCTCACACACACCACACCGCTCGCGCGTCCGACTCGTCGCATCCTACCGGGGCCGTGCCGAGGTGCGACCCTCCAGCCAGCGCTGGGCCTGCGTGCGCCCCAGCGCCGCTGCCACGGCGAGGGCCGTGCGGCCCGCCACGTCGGGGCGGTCCGGCTGGGCCCCTCTCGACACCAGCAGCTGGGACACGGCCACGTCGGCAGAGGCGGCCGCCAGATGCAGCGGAGTCCAGCCCGTCACGGAGACAGCCTCATTGGCCTGGGGGTGGGGGGGAGGGGGTGGGGGGGGAGAGGGGTGGGGGTGAGGGGGGGGTAAAGGGGAGATGAGGCCACTCAATCATTCACTCACTCACCCACTCATTCACACATTCACCAACTCACTCACTCACCCACTCACTCACTCACCCACTCACCCACTCAGTCACTCACTCACTCACCCACTCACTCATCTACACACTCACCCACTCACTCACACATTCACACATTCACCATCTAACCCACCCATTCACCCACTCACCCATTCACTCACTCACTCCCTCACTCATCCATTCACACATTCACCAACTCACTCACCCATTCACTCACCCACCCATTCACCCACTCACACATTCACTCACTCACTCACCCATTCACACATTCACCAACTCACTCACCCACACACCCATTCACTCACCCACTCACTCACCCACCCATTCACTCACCCACCCATTCACTCACCCACTCACTCACCCACCCATCGACCCACTCACTGACATATTCACTCACCCACCCATTCACTCACCCACCCATTCACTCACCCACCCATTCACTCACCCACCCATTCACTCACCCACTAACTCACCCACCCATCGACCCACTCACTGACATATTCACTCACCCACCCATTCACTCACCCACCCATTCACTCATCCATTTACTCACTCACCCATTCACACATTCACCAACTCACCCACCCATTCACTCACCCACCCATTCACACATTCACTCACCCACACACCCACCCATTCACACATTCACCAACTCACCCACCCATTCACTCACCCACCCATACACCCACTCACACATTCACCAAATCACTTACACATTCACTCACTCACCCATTCACACATTCATCAACTCACTCTCCCACACACCCACACACCCACCCATTCACACATTCACCCACTCACACATTCACCAACTCACCCCATTCACCAACTCACCCACCCACCCACCCCACCACCCACTCACCCCCCTCACTCACCCCCCCCCCCCCAAACTCACCTCTGCCCCCAGTCCAGCAGCACCCTGATAACGGCGTCGTGCCTCCCGTAGGCCGCTAGCGCCAGGGGTGGTGGCGCTGTCTCCCATTCGCAGCTCCACCCACCACCACCGCCACCACCACCACCACCGCCACCACCACCGCCACCACCACCACCGCCACCACCGCCACCACCACCGCCACCACCGCCGCCACCACCACCGCCACCACCACCACCACCGCGTCCCGGTTGTGCCCCGGCCTCCAGCAGGGCCCTGACGGTGGCCACGTGGCCGGCTCCGGCCGCCAGCGCCAGCGCCGTGCAGCCGTAGCAGCCGCGGGCGGCGGCCTCGGCACCAGCGGACAGGAGGACACGAGCCACGGAGGTGTGGCCCTCGCGGGAGGCCTGGGGGGGGATGGGGGGGAGGGGGGGAGGGGGTGAGGGGGGTGGGGAAGGGGGAGAGAGGGGGGAGGGGAGGGGGGGGGGCGAGGAGGAGGAGGGGGGGAGGGGTGTAATGGGGAGTGAGGGGGGAGAGGGGGTGAGGGGGGTGAGAGGGGAGACGGGGGGTGATGGGGGAGAGGGGGGGTGGGAGGGGAGAGAGGGGAGAGGGAGGGGGGGAGGGGGGGGGAGAGGGAGGGGAGGGGCGAGAAGGGGGCGAGGGGGGTGATGGGGGAGAGGGGGGGAGAGAGAGGGGGGAGGTGGGGGCAGAGAGGGGTGGGAGGTGGGGAGGGGTGGGAGGGGGCGAGGGGGAATGATGGGGGGGTGATGGGGGAGAGGGAGGGGGGAGAGGGGGGGGGAGTGGGGCGAGGAGGGGTGGAGGGGTGGGAGAGGGGGGTGATGGGGGAGAGGGAGGGGTGTGTGGATGGGGGAGGGAGGGGTGGGGCGAGGGGGTGGGGGGGGGCCGGGGGGCAAGGGGGGGATGTTTCACACCACGTGTCTGTCGTGACAACCACCACCACCACTATCATCCTCACCACCCCCCCTCACCCCCCTCGCCCCTCCTTACCACCCCCCTCACCCTCCTCACCACCCCCCTCACCACCACCCCCCTCACCCCCCCTCACCACCCTCACCACCCCAGTCACCACCCCCCTCACCACCCTCACCCCCCTCACCACCCCCCTCACCCCCCTCACCCCCCTCACCACCCTCACCCCCTCACCTGCATTAACGGCGTCCACCCCACGGCGTTGCGGGCGTCGATGGTGGCCCCCCGCCGCACCAGCTGCTTGACCAGCGCCTCGTGACCTCCGGCGGCCGCCAGGTGGAGGCCCGTGTCGCCCGAGTCGTCCTCCTCGGAGTCGACCTCCTCGGAGTCGTCCCCGCCGGTGCCGGTGGTGCCGGTGCCGCCGGCGGTGCAGTCCACCGAGAGGGCCTCGGAGGACTCCAGCAGGGACTGGACCAGCAGCAGGTCACCGGACTCGCACGCACGCAGGAAGTCACGGGCGCTGACTCGGGCAGCAGCAGCGCCACCACCAGCAGCGCCACCACCACCACTACCACCACCACTACCACCAGCGCCACTACCACCACTACCACCACTAACGCCACCACTGCCACCACCGCCACTACCACCACTACCACCACTACCGCCACTACCACTACCACCACTAATGCCACTACCACCAGTACTGCCACTAACGCCACCACTACCGCCACTACCACCACTACCACCGCCACCACTACCACCACCACTACCGCCACCACTACCACTACTACCGCCACTACCACCAGTACTTGCCACTAACGCCACCACTACCGCCACTACCACCACTACCACCGCCACCACTACCACCACCACTACCGCCACCACTACCACTACTACCGCCACTACCACCAGTACTGCCACTAACGCCACCACTACCGCCACCACTACTACAACTGCTACCGCCACTACCACCACCACCACTGCCACCACGACCGCTACTTCCACCGCCCCTACCATCACCGCCACTACCACCGCCCCTACTACCACCGCCACCACCGCCGCCACCACCACCACCGCCACCAGCATCGCGTGCCGTAGAAGAAGCGGTCTTGCCAGCGGTGGCGGACGAAGAGGAGGGTGGACGGCTCATGGCAGCGCCGTTGATCTGCATCGCCGCGGTCTGGAAAGACAAAGATGGTGGTAGTGGTGGTGACACAGTGGTGGTGGTATTGGTGGCATTGGTAGGATGGTGGTGGTGATGATGGTGGTGATGGTAGTGGTGATGGTGGTGGTAGTGGTGGTGGCACAGTGGTGGTGATGTTGGTGCTGATGGTAGTGGTGGTGGTGATGGTGGTGGTAGTGGTGGTGGCAGGGTGGTGGTAGTGGTGTTGGTGGCATTGGTAGGATGGTGGTGGTGATGATGGTGGTGATGGTAGTGGTGATGGTGGTAGTGGTGGTGACACAGTGGTGGTGATGTTGGTGGCATTGGTAGGATGGTGGTGGTTGGTGGTGGTAGGGTGGTGGTGGTAGTGGTGGTGGCACAGTGGTGGTGGTGGTGTTGGTGGCATTGGTAGGATGGTGGTGGTGGTGGTAGGGTGGTGGTGGTAGTGGTGGTGGCATTGATAGGATGGTGGTGGTAGGTTGGTGGTGGTGATAGGGCAGTGATGTTGGTGTTGATGGTAGTGGTGGTGGCATTGGTAGGATGGTGGTGGTGTAAGTAGGATGGTAGTGGTGGTGGCAGGGTGGTGGTGGTGGTAGTGATGGTAGTGGTGGTGGCATTAGTAGGATGGTGGTGGTTATGGTTTGTGTGTTCTCTGTCTGTGTGTGTGTGGTTATGGTTTTTGTGTTGTCTGTCACTGTGTATGTGTGTGGTTATGGTTTGTGTGTTCACTGTGTGTGTGGTTTGTGTTCTCTCCCTGTCTGAGAGAGACAAAGGCGGCCGGGGGTGATTGCTGGCCACCCACCCCCTCGTGTGCCAGTTCCGGTAGCCTTCATAGGTGCTGCTACTAACAGCACTTGCCCCTACAGCCCTGTCAGAGGCTACACGGGGGAGCTTTGTCTGTGTGTCTATAGGGCACCGCTGCTAACAGCACTTGCCCCTACAGCCCTGCTAGAGGCTACACGGGGCACCTTTGTCTGTGTGTCTATAGGGCACTGCTGCTACTACTATAGCACTTGCCCCTACAGCCCTGCTAGAGGCTACACGGGACACCTTTATCTGTGTCTCTCTCTCTTCCCCACCGTCAAGTGCCTCTGAGGAAGGTGGCATAGCCCGAAACGTCGCCCGTTGGTATAAGTTGTTATTGTTGTTAAAACGACACTTGTACCGACGGTTCGGGCAACGAGCCTCACAAAGCCGTCAAAAAGGTGTTGAGTTACGCGTAAAAAAAGAGATGGAGGCAAATCGTTAAAGTTTAAAGCATTTTAATAATGAAACGCGTAAACTAATAAGAATGTTTGTTAAGAAATGTAAAGTTACTTTACCTCAGGAAGCTTTCAATTTCGTAGCGCGCTTCGGAAGGGTCGTGGTGGGCGGTGATTCGGTCGGGAAGCCACGGCACGCCTCTGATTGGCCGAGCCGATTGGCCCCGCCCACCCTCGACGGCTCTCGACCAATCAGGCGCGAGGAATTGTGCGTTAAATCTCATTAATATTCATGAATTATAATTTATTCAAATGTGAACCGCCGCCCCCTGTCGCCTAGCAACAGCTAAGTCACCACCCACAATCCGCCTGGGGGGGCGGTGATTCCGTTGGACCACGCCCCCATTCGCTTCTGATTGGTCCAGCCGTTTAGCCCCGCCCGCTTACCTAAACTCTCGACCAATCACGCGCGAGAAATTGTGTGTGGTCATCAACCACCCGCCCAGCCTTGAGGGTGGGGTGATTCGTGCGGGCCACGCCCGACCACGGCTCTGATTGGCTGAGCCGATTGCCCCCCCCCCACCTATTCTCACCGGCTCTTGACCAATCGCGCTTGAGGAATGTTTCACATCACATTAATTATATTTAACCAAAGACCCAAAGGATATTAATATTAATACATTTTGATTTAAAACTTTAGTGACCGCAGGAATTAATATTCTTTGGTTCTTTCGGTAAAGTCACGTAGATAGAAACATAATAACACATAAAGTGAATAAAAAAATATAAAAAAAACACAAATGTAGACTGTACCACAGTCTACATTAGTATTTTTGTGTTTTCATCTTAATTTTTTAATTAACTTAATTTTATTATTATTTTTATTCTACCTACGTGACTTTATCGAAAGAAGAAAATAATATTAATATTCATTTATTTTATTTTAGAATTTATTCAAATGTTACCTGCGTGACGTCACATCCGGCTCCCGGTCACCTAGCAACAGTTACGTCGCCACCGGAAATGTTACTTTTTTATTTTTTCTACGTTACGCAAAATAAATTAATTAACATTATTCGAGTCACATTCTTAGCGATGTTTTTAAAAGTAAAACGATTTACAACGAGCTCGCGATTTATTTAAAATAAAAGTTGTAAAAAAATATATATCCGTGCGTGTTATGGTGTGTGACGTCACTCAAAAAATGTACGGACTGGAAAATGTTTTTTTTATAACTTTGTAAATAAATTGATTTAATAATTTTAAGTTCTACATCGCGACGTTATTTTAGAGGACAATGAAGGAAAGGCTTCACGATTTGTCAAAATAAACGTGCTTTAAAATAATTTATTGAACGGCCAGTGACGTCACTGAAAAAAATATGAATGTTAATATTTTTAATATATTTAAAATAACAAACGCTCACACAAAATTATTACCTTTAACACCGTTCGCCTCTTATACCTTCACGAGATCACTCGTGATGCTAAAATAAACGAAAATATGAAAACACATTTTTTATAAATATAATTTTAATTTTACCCTCACGGGGATTTCCTATTGGTCGACGCCTCGTCACGTGGGTTTCCAACCAGCAGAGGGCAGCAGTGGACAAGGAGAGACAGGGGGGTGGGGGGGGGTCACGTGGGGTGGGTGGGGGTCACGAAAGGTGGGTGGGGGTCACGAGGAATAGGGGGGGGGTCACGTGGTGGGGGGGTCACGTGGTGGGGGGGTCATGAGAGGTGGGTGGGGTCACGTGGGGTGGGTGGGGGGTCACGAGGGGTGGGTGGGGGGGACACGTGGGGTGGGTGGGGGGTCACGAGGGGTGGGGGGGTCACGAGGGATGGGTGGGGGTCACGTGGGGTGGGTGGGGGGGTCACGTGGGGGTCACGTGGGGTGGGTGGGTGGGGTCGTCACGAGGGATGGGTGGGGGGGGTCACTTGGGGTGGGTGGGGGTCACATGGGGTGGGGGGATCACGAGGGGTGGGTGGGGGGTCACGAGGGGTGGGTGGGGGGGTCACGAGGGGTGGGCGGGGGGGTCACGAGGGATGGGTGGGCGGTCACGAGGGGTGGGTGGGGGGGTCACGAGGGATGGGTGGGCGGTCACGAGGGGTGGGCGGGGGGTCACGTGGCGTGGGTGGGGGTCACATGGGGTGGGGGGATCACGAGGGGTGGGTGGGGGGTCACGAGGGGTGGGTGGGGGTCACGAGGGGTGGGTGGGGGGGTCACGAGGGATGGGTGGGGGGTCACGAGGGGTGGGTGGGGGGGTCACAAAGGGGGTGGGTGGGGGTCACGTGGGGTAGGGGGTCACGAGGGGTAGGGGGTCACGAGGGGTAGGGGATCACGAGGGATGGGTGGGGGGGTCACGTGGGGTGGGTGGGGGTCACGTGGGGTAGGGGGTCACGAGGGGTAGGGGGTCACGAGGGGTGGGTGGGGGTCACAAAGGGGTGGGTGGGGGGGCCACGTGGGGTGGGCGGGCGGGGTCACGAGGGGTGGGTGGGGGGGTCACGTGGGGTGGGCAGGGTCACGAGGGGTGGGGGGGGGTCACGTGGGGTGGGCGGGGTCACGAGGGGTGGGTGAAGGGGGTCACCCAATCAGAACGCCTGACTCCTCTGTCTCTCTGTGTGGGCACCACGGCAGCTGTGAGATGTTGACTACCTCGCCTGGTACGCAGGTGGTCGTGGGTTCAAACACATCAACAACAACAACCGCCATTCGCCACTAAGTGGCGGTGACGTCACCACGACGCTTGTGCCAGGCCATGTGCACCTTGAGGCCACGTGAAGTGTCGAACGCCCGCTGGCAGGAGGTCACGGGGCAGACCCAGCAGGTGCCACGGGTCGACTGACCGAAATGACCGAGATGACTGGCTGATGCACCACCCATGCCCCCTACTGTGCCAACTTGCTGTGCTTTAGCCACCCGGCGCTCCGCTCGTTGTTATGAGCGTCGCTCCTCCGCCCTCCGTTGTTGTTGGAGGGCGACTGCCTCCAACTGCCCAGTAGCGTCCTTCACGAGCCTCCTCCACAGAGGCCGATCTTGACACCGCTGGTACCGGTCATCGGCAAGTCCACTCAGCTCCACGTCCTCCTGTACCACATCGCTCGAACTCTTCTCTAGCCCGTGCCGCGCCCGTTTAGCCCCCTCGATCCGGCCGAACAAAAGCTGTTTAGGCAAGCGGTGGCTGGGCATGCGGGCTACATGACCCAGCCAACGCAGCCTTGCCAGCCAGAGGAGCTCACCGATGAGACTTTGCCCAGATCTTTCGAGGATTTGTGAGCTCCTCACACAATCCATCCTGGTTAAACCCAGGATAGATCGTAGGCAGGCCAGCCTAAATATTTCTAACCGGCGATGGTACAAAATACCCAGGCAGGTGCTTCGTTTTGGTGGGCCTGATGGTAAGGCCCCTCCTCTGAGTGGTACACTCAAGTTTCAGCAACAGCGCCTCCAACTCCTCCTCTGAGTGAGCCGCAATTACCAGGTCGTCGGCATACATAACGTGGTTGAGCAATAGGGAGCCATCCCTTGACCGCACCGGGCATCGATCAGCCTCCCATTGTATCTGTACCGGATGTAAATTCATCCGGTACAGCAATTGAAGGTTTCACGAACTACGCAGTCGAAATAGATGTTAAATAATGTGGGAGCCAGAGGACATCCCTGTCGCACCCCAAGGTGTACAGGGAAAGGCTCCGACTCCCAGCCACGTAGTTTTACCCGGGCCCGCTCACCATCATGAAGGTCCTTAATGATCGTGAGCAGAGGGTCAGGAACTCCGAAAGCACGAAAAACAACCAGAGCCCTAGCCTACTGATGGTGATGGTGTCATAGGCCTTGACCAGGTCAATAAAGCAGAGATGTAGGTCTTGTTGGAATTCCCTACACCTCTGCTTTAGCAGACGGACAGAAAATATGGCATC
>NC_136344.1:1194566-1212809 GCF_964198595.1 Lampetra fluviatilis | reverse complement strand
GAGTGAGTCTATGAGTAAGTCTGTGAGTGAGTGAGTCTATGAGTGAGTGAGTCAG
Organism: Lampetra fluviatilis; assembly: GCF_964198595.1. NCBI lineage: Eukaryota > Metazoa > Chordata > Hyperoartia > Petromyzontiformes > Petromyzontidae > Lampetra > Lampetra fluviatilis. The sequence goes on along the minus strand of NC_136344.1, from coordinate 1,212,754 downwards.
TGAGTAAGTCTCTGAGTGAGTCTATGATTGAGTCTCTAAGTGAGTGAGTCTATGAGTGAGTAAGTCTCTGAGTGAGTCTCTGAGTGAGTCTATGAGTGAGTAAGTTTGTGAGTGAGTGCGTCTCTGAGTGAGTTAGTCTCTGAGTGAGTGAGTCTGTGAGTGAGTGAATCTATGAGTGAGTCTGTGAGTGAGTCTGTGAGTGGGTCTGTGAGTGAGTCTGTGAGTGAGTGAGTCTCTGAGTGAGTGAGTCTATGAGTGAGTCTCTGAGTGAGTCTCTGAGTGAGTCTGTGAGTGAGTCTGTGAGTGAGTCTGTGAATGAGTCTCTGAGTGAGTGAGTCTATGAGTGAGTGAGTCAGTGAGTAAGTCTCTGAGTGAGTCTATGATTGAGGTCTCTAAGTGAGTGAGTCTATGAGTGAGTAAGTCTCTGAGTGAGTCTCTGAGTGAGTCTATGAGTGAGTAAGTTTGTGAGTGAGTGCGTCTCTTGAGTGAGTTAGTCTCTGAGTGAGTGAGGTCTGTGAGTGAGTGAATCTATGAGTGAGTCTGTGAGTGAGTCTATGAGTGGGTCTGTGAGTGAGTCTGTGAGTGAGTGAGTCTCTGAGTGAGTGAGTCTATGAGGTGAGTCTCTGAGTGAGTCTCTGAGTGAGTCTGTGAGTGAGTCTGTGAATGAGTCTCTGAGTGAGTGGAGTCTATGAGTGAGTCTCTGAGTGATCCTCTGAGTGAGTGAGTCTATGAGTGAGTCTATGAGTAAGTCTGTGAGTGAGTGAGTCTATGAGTGAGTAAGTCTCTGAGTGAGTCTATGAGTGAGTAAGTTTGTGAGTGAGTGCGTCTCTGAGTGAGTCTATGAGTGAGTCTCTGAGTGAGTCTGTGAGTGAGTCTGTGAATGAGTCTCTGAGTGAGTGAGTCTCTGAGTGAGTGAGTCTCTGAGTGAGTGAGTCTATGAGTGAGTGAATCTGTGCGTGAGTAAGTCTTTGAGTGAGAATATGAGTGGGTCTCTACGGGTAAGTCTCCTACGCCACACAACGTATTTATATTCTCTGGGGGCTGAGTCGGCTGAGACTCACAATTCCTGTTTGTTCAAAAATAAAAAATAAAAAAAACATTAAAATGAACTTTTATTAATCGCACACTTCTCAGAAACGCATTCAACTTCGTTGCTCAAGACGCTTCGAGAGAACCACCACGGCGAGAAGGGGGGGAAGCTCGTTCCAGATTATCACCATCGCCACCACCACCATCACCACCAGCGCAAGTGACTCATCAAGGCTGCATTGACAGCTGTCAGTTTCAGAGGCAACTCCTTCCCCATTTGCGAACAATGGGGGGAGCTGTCGGTCTCTTCAACTCTGTCTCTGTCTGTCTCTCTGTCTGTCTGTCTCTCTGTCTTTCTCCGTGAGTGGGTGAGTGAGTGAGTGAGTGGGGGTGAGTGAGTGAGTGGAGGGTGAGTGAGTGGGTGAGTGAGTGGGTGAGTCAGTGGGTGAGTGAGTGGGTGGGTGAGTGAGTGGGTGAGTGGGTGAGTGAGTGGTTGAGTGAGTGAGTGGGTGAGTGGGTGAGTGAGTGAGTGGGGTGAGTGAGTGAGTGAGAGAGTGAGTGCGTGAGTGGTTGAGGTGAGGTGACTGAGTGAGTGAATGAGTGAGTGGGGTGAGTGGCTGAGTGGTTGAGTGAGTGGTTAAGTGAGTTATTCACTGGGTTGAGTGAGGTGAGTGCCAGGTAACCATCTCTCCCCCCATCTCCATCTCCCCCGTGGCTCGCCTCCAGCAGCTGGGGGAGGGGAGAGGGGGGAGGGAGAGGGGGGAGGGAGAGGGGGGAGGGAGAGGGGGGGAGGGAGAGGGGGGAGGGAGAGGGGGGAGGGAGAGGGGGGAGGGAGAGGGGGGAGATTCCAGAGTCGCTGGAACTCCGCGATGTTCGCGTGCGCGTGACCCGCACGGTGCGGGGGTCAACGTGACCCAGGTCGAGATGATCGTGGGCCGAGGATGGGTGAGTGGGTGGGGTGAGTGGGTGAGTAAGTGGGTGGGTGGGTGGGTGATGGGTGGGGTGGGGTGAGTGGGTGGGTGAGTGAGTGAGTGGGTGGGTGGGTGGGTGAGTGGGTGGGTGGGTGAGGTGGGTGGGTGAGTGAGTGAGTGGTGAGTGAGTGGGGTGAGTGAGTGAGTGAGTGGGTGAGTGAGTGGGTGGGGTGGGTGGGTGAGTGGGTGAGTGGGTGGGTGAGTGAGTGAGTGGGTGGGTGGGTGGGGTGAGTGGGTGGGTGGGTGGGTGAGTGGGTGAGTGAGGTGGGTGGGGTGGGTGGGTGAGTGAGTGGGTGAGTGAGTGGGTGGGTGGGTGGGTGAGGTGAGTGGGTGAGGTGGGCGTGGGTGAGTGAGGTGGGTGGGGTGGGGGTGAGTGAGTGGGTGAGGTGGGTGAGTGAGTGAGTGGGTGGGTGAGTGGCTGGGTGAGTGAGTGAGTGGCTGTGTGCGTTGTTGTGTGTGAGCGTGAGTCTGTGTGTGTGTCACTGTGTGTGTGTGTCACTGTGTGTGTGTCTCTGTGTGCGTTGTTGTTATGTGTGTGTGTCACTGTGTGTGTGTCTCTGTGTATGTGTGTGTCACTGTGAGTCTCTGTGTGTGTTCTTGGACGTCTCGAGAATGGGAGTCCGTGCCAGGGACGCTGCAAACTCTCTGAACTCTCCTCGGAGTATCGCTCCGAGGAGAGTGTGTGTGTGTGAGTCTGTCTGTGTGAGTCTCTCTGTGTATGTGTGAGTTTCTGTGTGTGTGTGTCTGTGTGTGTGAGAGTGAGTCTCCGTGTGTGTGTGAGTCTGTGTTGTGTGAGTGAGTCTCCGTGTGTGTGAGTCTGTGGTGTGAGTCTCTGTGTGTGTGAGTCCTCTCTGTGTGTGAGTGAGTGAGTCTCTCTGTGTGTGAGTGGAGTGAGTCTCTGTGTGTGTGTGAGTGAGTCTCTGTGTGTGTGTGTGAGTCTGTGTGTGTGAGTCTCTGTGTGTGTGAGTCTCTATGTGTGTATGTGTGTGAGTGAGTCTCGGTGTGTGTGTGTGAGTGAGTGAGTCTCTGTGTGGTGTGTGTGTGAGTCTGTGTGTGTGTGAGTCTCTGTTTGTGTGAGTCTCTCTGTGTTGAGTGAGTCTCTCTGTGTGTGAGTGAGTGAGTCTCGGGTGGGTGTGTGTGAGTGAGTCTGTGTGTGTGTGTGTGTGAGTCTGTGTGTGTGAGTCTCTGTGTGTGTGAGTCTCTATGTGTGTGTGTGTGAGTGAGTCTCGGTGTGTGTGTTGTGAGTGAGTGAGTCTCTGTGTGTGTGTGTGAGTGAGTCTCGGTGGGTGTGTGTGTGAGTGAGTGAGTCTGTGTGTGTGTGAGTGAGTCTGTGTGTGTGTCTTTGTGTGTGAGTCTCTGTGTGTGTGTGAGTGAGTCTCTCTGTGTGTGAGTGAGTGAGTCTCGGTGGGTGTGTGTGAGTGAGTGAGTCTGTGTGTGTGTGAGTGAGTCTGTGTGTGTGTCTTTGTGTGTGAGTCTCTGTGTGTGTGTGTGAGTGAGTCCTCTGTGTGTGTGTGTGAGTCTGTGTGTGTGAGTCTCTGTGTGTGTGAGTCTCTATGTGTGTGTGTGAGTGAGTCTCGGTGTGTGTGTGTGAGTGAGTGAGTCTCTGTGTGTGTGTGTGAGTCTGTGTGTGTGTGAATCTCTGTTTGTGTGAGTCTCTCTGTGTTGAGTGAGTCTCTCTGTGTGTGAGTGAGTGAGTCTCGGTGGGTGTGTGTGAGTGAGTCTGTGTGTGTGTGTGTGAGTCTGTGTGTGTGTCTTTGTGTGTGAGGTGAGTCTCTGTGTGTGTGTATGAGTGAGTCTGTGTGTGTGTGTTTTTGTGAATCTCTGTGTGTGTAAGTCTGTGTGTGTGTGAGTCTCTGTGTGTGTTTGTGAATCTCTGTGTGTGTCTCTGTGTGTGAGTCTCTGTGTGTGTCTCTGTGTGTGTGATTCTCTATGTGTGTGAGTCTCTGTGTGTGTGTGGATCCGGCATGCATCCATGATGTTGTGTGGATGCGCCGATGTCGGAACAGCGTGTTGGTAATTACAAGCCCATGGGGCTGCAGAAAAACCTAGCAGCCTCCTACCGTTTGTTATTGAGCTGATCTGGCCCATGCCTTCCAATCAATCCAGACCAGATGCCAGCATCATGACCAACTCGGGCATTAAATTCACCCCACAAGATGACTCTATCCCGAGGGGGCCACTTTAGCCAGCACCTGTGACAGGAGGTCATAGAAGGCATCTGACTCATCGGCCTTGCTGCATCCCTCCACGGATGTTCGTCTTCAGTGGGGGCATAAGAAACCACGACCACCACTCCTCACCTCTGGTTGATGGGAAGGCGAGCCAGAGTAGCCTTGGGCTTACAGCTTCCAACACCTCACTGCCACGCTCCATGCCCCCTTCTTTTTTTGTTCAGAATAAGAGCCACTCCCTGTTGTTTGGCAGTCTCCTGCCCTTGAGTGGGAGGACTGTCCACCCCTCATGGTGGTAGAAGCCAGAGCCGGTCCACCGGACCTCCTGAATACCACAGAGATCCAGGAAGGGGCGGTACCGGGTCCAGCTCCCGACAGAAGAGTGCAGCCTCTCCTCCGCAGTGAGCGTTCGAACATTCCACGTGGCCATCCAAATGGCTTTTTGTTGTTTCTGGAGGAGGCCCCGAGGGTAAATGAGTCATTCTCCAGGCTCCGCCAATTGGGGTTTGGCCAGGAGACGTGATAGACGCCTGTACCCCCGGGGCCTCCGGCACAAGCTTATTAAGTTTTTACATCGTAGTTTAGCGGTAGTTAATTGAAGGTGGAGGGGGTTACCAGCCCATCGCACCCGTCCAGAGCCCCCATTTGGCCGCTGTGGTGGTCACAGACGCCATGAGGGGAAAGGCCAATCTAATTGGCCCTCCACCCATGGCACTGCCCACCACAGCGTTGCCCGTCCGGCACCACGAGGAGGTAGGCGGTTGTTTTTGCCGGACTATGTGTGTGTACAGACACACACACAGACACTCACAGACACACACACAGACACACACACAGACACACACATAAAACACAGACACACAGACACACAGACACACACAGCTCACACATACATACACACATACATACATACATACACACACAGACACACACAGCCAGACATATACAGACACACACACAGATACACAGACACACAGATACACACAGAGATGCACACACAGATACACACACAGATACACACAGCCTGACACATACAGACACACAGACACATACAGACGCGCAGACACACACAGAGACACACACACACACATACAGGCACACAGACACACACACACATGCAGACACACACACACAGATACACACTTCACAACTCAAGGCGTCAACCACAGCAGACAACAGCATTCACCATCATGAGCAGCTCACAATGCAAATGTTAATCCCTCATTTTTGTTTTGTTTAATAAATTTTCGGGTGCAAAATTATAACCGTTGTTCATATATATAGTAAAATATAATTCAAGCTGACAACAACACCTCCCCCCCTCCTCCCCCCCACCTAACCAATCAGCTACACTTTAAAGTACAAAAAAATGATGCATTTCTTAAATTTCGTTTTAAAGCTTTCGTGACTGCAGGGATTCATCTTCTTGGTTCTTTCGGTAAAGTCATCACGTAGAAGGGAAATAATAAAATAATAAAAAATAAAACATAATAAAATAATCTTCTTGGTTCTTTCGGTAAAGTCACGTAGAAGGGAAATACATTTTTTTTAAAAACATGATAAAATAATAAAAGAAAACATAATAAAATAATAAAAATAAAACATAATAAAGTAATCTTCTTGGTTCTTTCGGGTAAAGTCACGTAGAAGGGAAATAATAAAATAATAAAAATAAAACATAATAAAATACAATTCTCACGACGTTTCGGCCAACAACGCAAGCAGCCGTCCTCAGGTGAAGAACAGGTCTGTCGAGAAGACAGCGTCTGAATGAAACACCTCCAGGCTTGGAGCGTATATTTAAGCTGCTGGGTTGGAGGGGGAAGAGCGCTTTGACAAAAGAATTTGCATATCAAGAGGAATTTAGCATATTTATGGGAAATGCAGATATGGGATTAGTACTACTTGTGGAATGGGGTGTTTCATTCAGACGCTGTCTTCCCGACAGACCTGTTCTTCACCTGAGGACGGCTGCTTGCGTTGTGGCCGAAACGTCGTGAGAATTGTATTTTATTGTTTTATTTTTATTACTTTATTACTTCCCTTTGTGAGAATTGTATTTTATTGTGTTGAATTTTAATTATTTAATTATTTACCTTTGTGATAATTGTATTTTATAAAGTTTTATTTTTATTATTTTATTACTTCCCTTTGTGAGAATTGTATTTTATGATGTTTTATTCTTATTATTTTATTATTTCCCTTTGTGAGAATTGTATTTCATTGCGTTTTCTTTTTATCCTTTTATCATTTCCCTTCTACGTGACGACTTTTACCGAAAGAACCAAGAAGATGCATTCCTTCTTAGGATTATAACGGTGATGATGATAAAGAGCTGTCACTGCCACGGACGGAATGAAGATTGCGCGAATGCCTCTGGGCATCGTTCGGGAAGTTGGAATGTCGTGAGAGCCTTCACTACAGCACCAGGGGTCCGGCCCCTGTCGAAATAAAATTTTAAAAAATTATGAAAAAAATTCAAATGGCCTCTGCGCCTTTCCTTATTGGACAACGTCCACTTCCTGGTTGGACTACGCCCACTTCCTGGTTGGACCACGCCCACTTCCGGGTTGGGCCACACCCACTTCCGGGTTGGGACACGCCCACTTCCGGGTTGGGACACGCCCACTTCCGGGTTGGGCCACCGCTGCCACCACCACCACCTCCTCCATCACCACCTCCACCACCACCACCACATCAACCACCACTACCACCACCACATCAACCACCACTACCACCACCACATCAACCACCACCACTACCACCACTACCACCACCTCCATCACCACCACCTCCACCACATCAACCACCACTACCACCACCACATCAACCACCACCACTACTACCACCACTACCACCACCACCACTACCACCACCACGTTAACCACCACCACCTCAACCACCACCACCTCCATCACCACCATCACCACTACCACCTCCACCACCTCAACCACCACCACTACCACCACCTCAAACACCACCACCACCGCCACTTCCACCACCATCTCCACCTCAACCACCACCTCCTCCACCACCTCCTCCACCTCCTCATCTATTCACCACCTGCTTCCTATCTCATCGTCCGCCGGTCAACCCCCATCAACACCCCACCACCACCACCACCTCCCCTACCACCTCCATCTCCTCCTCCCCCACCTTCCCCACCACCACCACCACCACCTCCTCCAACACCTCCACCTCCTCCACCAACACCACCTCCACCACCACCTCCTCCTCATCCATTCGCCAACTGCTTCCTATCTCATCGTCCGCCGGTCAACCCCCATCAACACCCCACCACCTCCATCACCTCCTCCCCCACCTTCCCCACCACCACCTCCTCCACCCGACAACAAGGCCCTCAGGGCTCCGAGCTCGCTGGCGAGTCGCTGGGTGCGTGCGCGCAGTCGCTCGTTCTCGGCGGCGAGCTCCACCACGCGGGTCGCCGTCTCGGCCGAGCGAAGCTTGGCCTTGTCCCGGCTCTTCCGCACCGCCACGTTGTTGCGCTCGCGGCGGGCGCGGTAGTCCTCCGTCGACTTGTCCACCCCCTTCTTGACGGGCCTAGGCCTGCCCTGGTGGTGGTGGTGGGGAGGGGGGGGCTGTGGTGGTGGTGGTTGTGGTTGATGGTGGTGGTGGTGGTCGGGGGGGGAAGGTCGAGATGGCTGAGGTGGTTGTGGATGAGTCGCTTCGTGGTGGTGGTGGAGTTGTGGGTGGTGTTGGTGCTGCTGGTGCTGGTGGTGCTCAGGTGGTTGGTGTTGATGATTCGGATGGTGGTGGTGGTGCTGGTGATGACTCTGATGATAATTGTCTTCCTCTTCCTCCTCTTCTTCCAGTTCCTGCTGCTGATGATGATGTTGAAGCTGCTGCTGATGCTGCTGCTGGTGATGTGGAAGCTGCTGCTGCTGATGATGCTGCTGCTGATGATGATGTTGAAGCTGCTGCTGCTGATGCTGATGGTGGCTCAGAAGAAGAAGATGATGATGGTGAACGTTCGGATGCATCGCGTTCCGCTCGGCGTTTTCCGCCACCACCTGCTGCTGTTGCTGATGATGCTGCTGTTGCTGATGATGATGATGCTGCTGCTGCTGATGATGCTGCTGCTGCTGATGATGATGCTGATGATGAAGATGTCCTCCGAGGTACAGAGCGCTGGGCACAGGGGTCGAGGGAGGCGTGGGATTTCCTTGAAACGAACTCGCGCCAAATCCTCCACCGCCGCCACCACCGCCACCACCACCGCCACCACCACCACCACCGCCACTGCCACCGCCACCACTACCACCGCCACCACCACCGCCGCCACCACCACCACCTCCGCCACTGCCACCACCACCACCGCCACCACCGCCACCACTGCCACCGCCACCACTGCCACCACTTCCACCACCACCACCACCGCCACCTCCACCACCGCCACCACCACCACCGCCACCACCGCCACCACCACCCTGATATCTGGTTCCGGCAGCGACTTTGTTGTCGTCAGCGGGTTCCTCTTTCACGGCTAAGCGGACTTTGGGGTGGTACCGGACAGCCGCGTGATTGTGAATGCTGCCGATGATGCCACCACCGCTGATGCCGATGATGCCACCACCGCCGCTGCCGATGATGCCACCACTGCCAATGAAGCTGCCACTACCGCTGCCGATGAAGCTGCCACTCCCGCTGCCGATGATGCCACCACTGCCGCTGAAGCTGCCACCACTAACGCTGCCGATGATGCCACCACTGCCACTGCCGATGATGCCACCACTACTGCCGATGCTGCCACCACTACCGCTGCCGATGATGCCACCACTGCCGATGATGCCACCACTACCACTACCGATGATGCCATTGCTGCCGATGATGCCAACACTACCGATGATGCCACCACTGCCGATGATGCCACCACTACCACTGCCGATGATGCCACCATTGCTGCCGATGATGCCACCACTGCCAAGGCCGAAGTGGGGCTGAGGCGTGAAGATGCCGCAGCTGCTGCGGTGTTGTTGACGGGACAGCGGCAACAACGGCGACGAAGTTGCCGATGTCGACGTCGACGGCGGTGGCGGTGGTGTCCGGTGATGTTCCGGGAAGTTCTGTCAGAAGGGGGGGAGGGGAGGGAGCGAGAGACACAGAGAGGCAAGCGGCATCTCGTCAGTCCTGGGTGTTGAACGTCCGTGCTTTTTTGTTGCGCATAGGTCAAAGGTTTAAGGTCGTACGATGATGATTAAGAACATTTTTAAACTGTTGCTTTTCACAATGCCATAGGAAAGAAAGACAGAAAGACCGCAGGTGTCTGTCTCATTACGGTCAGAATGAAACGTGGCTCGACCTTCTGAGATGAATATTACTCAAGGCTCGCGTTGTGGCGGGCACACTCGTGAGGTAGAGAAATCTTTGTTAAATTTGGTATTCCTGATCTAGTTCAAATGTTTTATGTCACACGTAGGTCAAAATCGATACCACAGGTCTCTGTCGGGTTCCGGTCAGAATGAACCGTGGCTTGACCCTTTGAGATGAATATTACTCAAGGCTAGGGCTTCAACCCAGGTTCTCAGTGTCTCCGACACGGCCATCGTGAACCCCCTGAGAGAGAGAGAGAGAGACACCCAGACCCAGGGCTTGAACCCAGGCTCTCAGTGTCTCTAAAACGGCCATCGTGAACCCGCTGAGAGAGAGAGAGAGAGACACCCAGACCCAGGGCTTGAACCCAGGATCTCAGTGTTTCTGACACGGCCATCGTGAACCCCTGAGAGAGAGAGAGACACCCAGACCCAGGGCTTGAACCCAGGCTCTCAGTGTCTCTAAAACGGCCATCGTGAACCCGCTGAGAGAGAGAGAGAGAGACACCCAGACCCAGGGCTTGAACCCAGGATCTCAGTGTTTCTGACACGGCCATCGTGAACCCCTGAGAGAGAGAGAGACACCCAGACCCAGGGCTTGAACCCAGGCTCCCGGCGTCTCTGACACAGCCATCGTGAGCCCCCTGAGAGAGAGAGAGACACCCAGACCCAGGGCTTGAACCCAGGTTCTCAGTGTCTCCGACACGGCCATCGTGAACCCCCTGAGAAAGAGAGAGACACCCAGACCCAGGGCTCGAAATCAGGTCCTCGCCACTCACCACGCTAACCGCCTTGAGCCCGCCAGTCAAGAACCCTTCTTCCGGGAACTCGCCACCGAAAATATCTCCACCACCACCACCACCGCCACCACCAGCACTACCACCACCGCCCACCACCAGCACCACCGCGGAGGGTTTAGGCGATCCCCTCCCTAGCGGGCTGGGCCCTGTGATGTAGGCGCTCAGGTCGATGCAGTTTTCGTAGCAATCTCCGAGATCCTCGCCGCTGGTACCGGCACCGGCACCACCACCACCGGTACCGGCACCGCCACCACCAGTACCGGCACGGGCTCCGGCCGCTGCCGCAGACGACGCCGACGATGCCGCTGCCGACGCGCCAGGCGTCGCGGGCAGCGAGACCCCCACGGACGCCACCGCCGCCGCCGCCGCCTTCGCTGGGAGCCTCTCAGTCTCATACAGATTCCACGGTTCCATGGTCGAGGGTGGGACGGCGGAGGGTCGGGCCGCTGGCGGTGGTGGCGGTGGTGGTGGTGGTGGTGGAGGTGGTGGTGGCGGTCGTGGCAGTGGTGGCGGTGGTGGCGGCGGTGGCGGCGGTGGAGGCGGTGGCGGTGGTGGCGGCGGTGGTGGTGGTGGTGGTGGAGATTTCAGCCGACGGTTTAGCAATCACTCGCTCGCACGGAAATCGAACAGATTTTGTCGAAGTCACACCCCCGCTGGTGCTGGTGGTGGTGGTGCCCACCCCCGCTGGTGCTGGTGTTGGCGGTGGTGGTGGTGGTGGTGGTGGTGGCGGTGGTGTCCACCCCCGCTGGTGGTGGTGGTGGTGGTGGCGGTGGTGCCCACCCCGTTGGCGGTGGTGTCGGTCGACCGAGGAGCCGGTGGTGAGAGTCCTGCGAGCGATGGGCAGAGGAGGCGGTGACGTTGATCAGACTCACGGAGAGGCTCTCGATGTAACCGCCGCCTACAACCGCATCCGCTTTGGCGGACTGACCCGTCCGTTCCCTTCCCACACCCCCCCCCCCACCCGAGCTTTTAATTTAAATAATTATCTCAACGAATAAATGGTAACAACAACCCGCCAGAGCCAACACGCCCCTTGGTGTCCGTCTGAAACGTCAAACCTGGCGGATAATCCCGACATCCCGCGCGATCGCCCCCCTCTCTACAGTACAGGAGTTGCAATATCCTAGCAGGCGGTTGGGCGGGGGTCGATCCGATTTCCATTGGCCGTGGCGCTGATATCATCCGCTTGGTGCGGCAGGAGAATTCACATCGCTCAGATGGAGACCATCACCAGAATTCACATCACTCAGATGGAGACCATCACCAGAATTCACATCGCTCAGATGTCATCACCAGAATTCACATCACTCAGATGGAGACCATCACCAGAATTCACATCGCTCAGATGTCATCACCAGAATTCACATCGCTCAGATGGAGACCATCAACAGAATTCACATCTCTCAGATGTCATCACCAGAATTCACATCACTCAGATGGAGACCATCAACAGAATTCACATCTCTCAGATGTCATCACCAGAATTCACATCACTCAGATGGAGACCATCAACAGAATTCACATCACTCAGGCGGAGACCATCAACAGAATTCACATCTCTCAGATGTCATCACCAGAATTCACATCACTCAGATGTCATCACCAGAATTCACATCACTCAGATGGAGACCATCACCAGAATTCACATCGCTCAGATGTCATCACCAGAATTCACATCACTCAGATGGAGACCATCACCAGAATTCACATCACTCAGATGTCATCACCAGAATTCACATCGCTCAGATGGAGACCATCACCAGAATTCACATCACTCAGATGTCATCACCAGAATTCACATCACTCAGATGGAGACCATCACCAGAATTCACATCGCTCAGATGTCATCACCAGAATTCACATCACTCAGATGGAGACCATCACCAGAATTCACATCACTCAGATGTCATCACCAGAATTCACATCACTCAGATGGAGACCATCACCAGAATTCACATCGCTCAGATGTCATCACCAGAATTCACATCACTCAGATGGAGACCATCACCAGAATTCACATCGCTCAGATGTCATCACCAGAATTCACATCACTCAGATGGAGACCATCACCAGAATTCACATCGCTCAGATGTCATCACCAGAATTCACATCACTCAGATGGAGACCATCACCAGAATTCACATCGCTCAGATGTCATCACCAGAATTCACATCACTCAGATGGAGACCATCACCAGAATTCACATCTCTCAGATGTCATCACCAGAATTCACATCACTCAGATGGAGACCATCAACAGAATTCACATCACTCAGGCGGAGACCATCACCAGAATTCACATCACTCAGATGTCATCACCAGAATTCACATCGCTCAGATCTCAAGCTATGTGCAATGCTTAAGAAGTTAAATGTGAATACAGATTAGTGAGTGTATGAGTGAGTGACACTTTGAATCAGTGAGTGAGTCTCTGAGTGAGCGAGTCTCTGAGTGAGTGACACTGAATCAGTGAGTGAGTCTCTGAGTGAGTCTCTGAGTGAGTCTCTGAGTGAGTCTCTGAATGAGTGAGTGAGTCTCTGAGTGAGTGAGTCTCTGAGTGAGTGAGTCTCTGAGTGAGTCTCTGAGTGAGTGAGTCTCTGAGTGAGTCTGTGAGTGAGTGAGTCTGTGAGTGAGTGAGTCTCTGAGTGAGTCTCTGAGTGAGTGAGTCTCTGAGTGAGTCTCTGAGTGAGTGTTTGAGTGAGTGAGTCTCTGAGTGAGTCTCTGAGTGAGTGAGTCTCTGAGTGAGTCTCTGAGTGAGTGAGTCTCTGAGTGAGTCTCTGAGTGAGTGAATGAGTCTCTGAGCGACTCACCCGATCTCTCTCCCATCCACCTTGCAAGTCCGTGCTGAGTAGCGATTCTGAGTTGACTTGCCTCTCTCTCTCTTCCCTCTCTCACTCACTCACCCCTGGGTCGCTTTAACAACACTCAGAGAGGGAGGGGAGAGGGAGGGGGGGAGTGGGAGAGAGGGGAGAGCGTGCGGTGAGGGGGGGAGTTTGTGTGTTTGTGTGAGTCTGTGTGAGTTTGTGTGAGTCTGTGAGTTTGTGTGGGAGTGAGTCTGTGTGTGTATTTGTGTGAGTCTGTGTGTGTGTGTGAATTTGTGTGTGAGTGAGTCTGTGTGTGTTTGTGAGTGAGTCTGTGTGTGAGTCTGGGTGTGTGTGAGTTTGTGTGTGTGTGTGAGTTTGTGTGTGTGTGAGTCTGTGTATGTGTGAGTTTGTGTGTGTGTGAGTCTGTGTGTGAGTTTGTGTGTGTGTGAGTCTGTGTGTGTGTGAGTTTGTGTGTGAGTTTGTGTGTGTGTGTGAGTCTGTGTGTTTGTGAGTTTGTGTGTGAGTTTGCGTGCGTGTGAGTTTGTGTGTGAGTCTGTGTGTGTGTGAGTTTGTGTGTGTGTGAGTTTGTGTGTGTGTGAGTTGTGTGTGTGAGTCTGTGCGTGTGAGTCTGTGTGTGTGTGAGTCTGTGCGTGTGTGAATTGTGTGTGTGAGTGAGTCTGTGTGTGTGTGTCGCCCTCCAACAACAACGGAGGGCGGAGGAGCGACGCTCACAACAACGAGCGGAGCGCCGGGTGGCTAAAGCACAGCAAGTTGGCACAGTAGGGGGCACAGGTGGTGCATCAGCCAGTCATCTCGGTCATCTCAGTCAGTCGACCCGTGGCACCTGCTGGGTCTGCCCCGTGACCTCCTGCCAGCGGGCGTTCGACACTTCACGTGGCCTCAACGTGCACCTAGCCTGGCACAAGCGTCGTGGTGACGTCGCCGCCACCTACTGGCGAATGGCGGTTGTTGTTGAGTGTGTGAGTGAGTTTGTGTTTGTCTGTGTGAGTCTGGGTGTGTGTGTCTGTGTGTGTGTATCTGTGTGTGTGCCTGTGTGCGTGCCTGTGTGTCTGTGTGTGTGTCTTTGTGCGTGTGTGTGTGTATCTATGTTTGTGTATGTGTGTGTGTATTTGTGTGTGTATCTGTGTGTGTGTCTGTGTGTGTGTGTCTGTGTGTGTGTCTGTGTGTGTGATTGTGTGTCTGTGTGTGTGTCTTTGTGCGTGTGTGTGTATCTATGTTTGTGTATGTGTGTGTATGTGTGTGTGTCTGTGTGTGTGATTGTGTGTGTATTTGTGTGTGTATTTGTGTGTGTATCTGTGTGTGTGTCTGTGTGTGTGTCTGTGTGTGTCACAGGGCCGGTAGCCTTCATAGGTGCTCGCTACTAACAGCACTTGCCCCTGCAGCCCTGCAGGAGGCTACACGGGGGACCTTTGTCTGTGTGTCTATAGTCACTGCTACTCACAGCACTTGCCCCTACAATCTGTTACAGGCTACACGGGGGACCATTGTCTGTGTCTGTGTGTTGTACTTCTGCTTTCACACCCAGTGTGGTGAGTCTATGGGTCTCTGTGTGGTGAGTCTGTGGTTCTCTGTGTGGTGAGTCTGTGGGTCTCTGTGTGGTGAGTCTGTGGGTCTCTGTGTGGTGAGTCTATGGGTCTCTGTGTGGTGAGTCTGTGGGTCTCTGCTGTGTGATGAGTCTGTGGGTCTCTGTGTGGTGAATCTGTGGTTCTCTGCTGTGTGATGAGTCTGTGGGTCTCTGCTGTGTGATGAGTCTGTGGGTCTCTGTGTGGTGAGTCTGTGGGTCTCTGCTGTGTGATGAGTCTGTGGGTCTCTGTGTGGTGAGTCTGTGGTTCTCTGCTGTGTGATGAGTCTGTGGGTCTCTGTGTGGTGAGTCTGTGGGTCTCTGTGTGATGAGTCTGTGGGTCTCTGTGTGGTGAGTCTGTGGGTCTCTGTGTGGTGAGTCTGTGAGTTTCTGTGTGGTGAGTCTGTGGGTCTCCCTGTGGTCTGTGCGAGGCTACCTGGGGGAGCTTTGTCTTTGTGTTGCTACTCAGCACTTGCCCCCGTGGTCTATGCGAGGCTACCTGGGGGAGCTTTGTCTTTGTGTTGCTCTCAGCACTTGCCCCTGTGGACAGTGCGAGGCTACCTGGGGGAGCTTTGTCTCTGTGTTGCTCTCAGCACTTGCCCCTGTGGACAGTGCGAGGCTACCTGGGGGAGCTTTGTCTTTGTGTTGCTCTCAGCACTTGCCCCTGTGGTCTGTGCGAGGCTACCTGGGGGAGCTTTGTCTTTGTGGTGCTACTCAGCACTTGCCCCTGTGGTCTGTGCGAGGCTACCTGGGGGAGCTTTGTCTCTCTGCTGCTATAAGCACTTGCCCCCGTGGTGTGTAGGAGGCTACCTGGGGGAGCTTTGTCTTTGCCTTGCCGACAACTCAACAGGAGAAGAGGGTTAATTGAGGGGAGGGGCTGTGTGGGGGGGGGGGTGCTGGGGGGAGGGGCTTGGGGGGGTAAGGGGAGGGGCTGAGGGGGGAGGGGCTGGGGGGGTTGCTGGGGGGAGGGGCTGAGGGGGGAGGGGCTGGGGGGGGTTGCTGGGGGGAGGGGCTGAGGGGGGTAAGGGGAGGGGCTGTGGGGGCAGGGGAGGGGCTGTGGGGGGTAAGGGGAGGGGCTTGGGGGGGAGGGGCTGAGGGGGGTAAGGGGAGGGGCTGTGGGGGGCAGGGGAGGGGCTGTGGGGGGTAAGGGGAGGGGCTTGGGGGGAGTGGCTGTGGGGAGGGGCTGGGGGGGGGGTTGCTGGGGGGAGGGGCTGGGGGGGATAAGGGGAGGGGCAAGAGAGGGGGGCGGGGTGAGAGGCGAAGCGAGTTCATGGTGAGGGGAGGGGCTGGTGGGGGGAGAGGGGGAGGGGCACACAGACAAAGGTGCCCCGTGTAGCCTCTAGCAGGGCTGTAGGGGCAAGTGCTGCTAGTAGCAGCACCTGTGAAGGCTACTGGATCTGTGGCACACGAGGGGGTGGGTGGCCAGCACCACGCCCGGCCGCCTTTGTCTCCCCAGTAGCCACTACACCACTCACTCACTCACTACAGAGACACTCACTATTTGCAAATTGGTTCGTTTATTGAACAATTTTTTCAATCTGAAAGAATATAAAATCCATCGATCTGGCACCAAATCAAAATCACCATCACCACCATCATCATCATCATCACACTGTGATTACGGTCTTCAAATCGATTATCATCAAATCGTCATTGGCTGATATCAATCAACGCTAATCATCAAATCGTCAACGGCCGATATCAATCAATGCTGTTGTGGATACCACCATCATCACCATCACCACCATCACCACCATCACCACCACCACAACCAACACAACCACCACTATCACTACCATCATCACCATCACCACCATCATCATCACAAACACCACCACCACCACTACCATCATCACCACCATCATCACCACCACCACCACAATCACAACCACCACTACCATCATCATCATCATCACAAACACAACCACTACCACCACAACCACCATCTCACCATCATCACCACTACCACCACCACCATCATCATCACAACCACCACCACTACCACCATCTCACCACCACCACTACCATCATCACCACCACCACTACTACCATCATCATCATCATCAAAACACCACAACCACCACCACCATCTCACCACCACCACCACCACTAAGGTGCCCCCCCCTTCTCCTGGCCCCCCCTCCCGCCCTCCTCCTCCTGGCGACGTCCCAGCGCCATCAGCGCCTCGATCTCCTCCACAGAGCGAGGCACGCACGTCAAGAGCTCCACTCCATCACTCGTCACCACCACGTTGTCCTCTATACGCACCTGGGGGGTGAGGTGAGAGTGGTGAGAGTGGGGAGAGTGAGGGGTGAGTGAGGGGAGTGATGGTGGTGATGGTGGTGATGATGGTGATGATGATGGTGGTGACGGCACGCACGTCAAGAGCTCCACTCCATCACTCGTCACCACCACGTTGTCCTCTATACGCACCTGGGGGGCGGGGTGAGAGTGGGGAGAGTGAGGGGTGAGTGAGGGGAGTGATGGTGGTGATGGTGGTGATGATGGTGATGATGATGATGATGGTGGTGACGGCACGCACGTCAAGAGCTCCACTCCATCACTCGTCACCACCACGTTGTCCTCTATACGCACCTGGGGGGCAGGGTGAGGGGGTGGGGGGGGGGGGGTGAGGGGGGGGGTGGGGGGGTGATGGTGATGATGGTGGTGATGGTGATGATGGTGATGATGGTGGCGGTGATGGTGGTGATGATGATGGTGGTGGTGACGGCACACACGTCAAGAGCTCCACTCCGTCACTCGTCACCACCACGTTGTCCTCGATACGCACCTGGGGGGCGAGGGGTGGGTGGGGGGGGTGGGGGGAGAGTGGTGGGGGGGGTGGGGAGTCAGGGGGAGTGATGGTGATTGTGGTGCTGATGATGATGATGGTGGCGGTGGTGATGATGATGGTGATAATGGTGATGAAGATGGTGGTGATGGTGGTGATGATGACGAGGGAGGAGTGTAACGATAGCGACGATGAGGTGATAACGACCCCTCCCAGCCCCTCCCCTCCCCCCCCCAGCCCCCCCCCCCCCAGCCCCCCCCAGCGCACCCCCCCGAAGTTGTCGAATCTGCGCAGTGCGTCTTGGACGAGGAAGGGAGCGAGTCTGGGGTCGTCTTGAGCCGCGTGGAGCAGGTGGGGGATGAAGTAGAGGCCCGGCTCCACGGTGAGCACCATGCCCTGGCACAGGGAGCGCGCCGTGCGCAGACAACGCACTCCCTCGCCACTAGGACGCTCCACTCCCTGCACAGAGAGACACGCAGAGAGAGACACACACAGAGACACACAGAGAGAGAGAGAGACACAGAGAGAGACACAGAGACAGAGAGACACAGAGACACACAGAGAGAGAGAGAGACACAGAGACACAGAGACACAGAGACACAGACACACACGGTGAGCACCATGCCCTGGCACAGGCAGCGTGCCGTGCGGAGACAACGCACTCCCTCACCACTAGGACGCTCCACTGCCTGTGGAGACACAGAGACACAC
>NC_136344.1:1167066-1187066 GCF_964198595.1 Lampetra fluviatilis | reverse complement strand
ACGATACACCTACACAGAGAGACACACACACAGAGAGAGAGACACACACACAGAGAGAGAGACACACACAGAGACACACACAGAGAGAGAGAGACACACACAGAGACACAGACACACACAGAGACACACACAGAGCGGCGCACAGAGCCGTGAGTAGGACTCGCTCAGCCAAGCGGTGCAGATCCACCCACGACACCCCTAGAGAGAGAGAGACACAGAGACACAGAGACACACAGAGACACACACCACCACCACCCCCACCACCACCACCACCTCCACCACCACCACTCACCAGGTTTGGCTGCGGTGATGACGGCTCTAGAGGCGGCTAGCACGGCGTTGTAGATCACCACCACCACCCCCACCTCCACCACCACCACCACCACCACCACCCCCCCCCACCACCACCACCACCACCTCCACCACCACCACCACCACCAGCACCACCACCACCACCACCACAACCACCACCACCACCCCCACCACCCCCACCACCACCACCACCCCCACCACCACCTCCACCACCACCACCCACACCACCACCTCCACCACCACCACCACCTCCACCACCAACCCCCCCCCCCCACCACCACCACCACCACCACCCCCACCACCCCCACCACCACCTCCACCACCCCCACCACCATCCCCCCACCACCACCACCACCCCCACCACCCCCACCACCACCACCACCCCCACCACCACCTCCACCACCACCACCACCACCTCCACCACCACCACCACCACCCCCTCCACCACCACCACCACCACCCCCACCACCTCCACCACCCCCACCACCTCCACCACCACCACCACCACTCACCGGGCTTGGCTGCGGTGATGACGGCTCTGGAGGCGGCTAGCACGGCGTTGTAGACGGTGCGCTGGTCGGCGCTGAAGCGTCCGCTGGCCGGGAAGGAGCACGTGATGTCCGACGCGTAGCAGCAGTACTCACCACCCATGTCGAACAGACTGGGGGGGTGGGAGTGGGGGAGGGGGTGGGGGGGGTAGTGGAGGGAATGGGGGGGGTGGGGTGGGGGGTGGTGGTGGTGGTGGGGGTGGGGGGGGTAGTGGAGGGGATGGGGGGGTGGGGTGGGGGTGGGGGTGGGGGGGGAGGTGGTGGTGGTGGAGGTGGTGGAGGGGGTGGTGGTGGTGGTGGTGGTGGAATGGGTGGAGGGGGTGGAGGTGGTGGTGGTGGTGGTGGAGGGGGTGGAGGTGGTGGTGATGGTGAGGGTGGTGGTGGTGGTGGAGGGGGTGGAGGGGGTGGTGGTGGTGGGGGTGGTGGTGGAGGGGGTGGAGGTGGTGGTGGTGGTGGGGGTGGTGGTGGTGGAGGTGGTGGAGGGGGTGGTGGTGGTGGTGGTGGTGGAGGGGGTGGAATGGGTGGAGGGGGTGGAGGTGGTGGTGGTGGAGGGGGTGGAGGTGGTGGTGATGGTGAGGGTGGTGGTGGTGGAGGGGGTGGAGGGGGTGGTGGTGGTGGGGGTGGTGGTGGAGGGGGTGGAGGTGGTGGTGGTGGTGGGGGTGGTGGTGGTGGTGGAGAGGGTGGAGGGGGTGGTGGTGGTGGGGGTGGTGGTGGAGGGGGTGGAGGTGGTGGTGATGGTGAGGGTGGTGGTGGTGGAGGGGGTGGAGGGGGTGGTGGTGGTGGGGGTGGTGGTGGAGGGGGGTGGAGGGGGTGGTGGTGGTGGGGGTGGTGGTGGTGGTGGAGAGGGTGGAGGGGGTGGTGGTGGTGGGGGTGGTGGTGGAGGGGGTGGAGGTGGTGGTGATGGTGAGGGTGGTGGTGGTGGAGGGGGTGGAGGGGGTGGTGGTGGTGGGGGTGGTGGTGGAGGGGGTGGAGGTGGTGGTGGTGGTGGGGGTGGTGGAGGGGGTGGAGGGGGTGGTGGTGGTGGGGGTGGTGGTGGTGGTGGAGAGGGTGGAGGGGGTGGTGGTGGTGGGGGTGGTGGTGGAGGGGGTGGAGGTGGTGGTGATGGTGAGGGTGGTGGTGGTGGAGGGGGTGGAGGGGGTGGTGGTGGTGGGGGTGGTGGTGGAGGGGGTGGAGGTGGTGGTGGTGGTGGGGGTGGTGGTGGAGGGGGTGGAGGGGGTGGTGGGGGTGGGTGGTGGAGGTGGTGGTGGTAGAGGGAGCACAATGCGAGAGCGGGGAGAAAAGACAACGGTTACTCACCACCCACCAATCACTCACCCACACACCCACACACCCACTCACCCACCCACCCACCCACTCACCCACTCACTCACCCACCCACCCCACCCACTCACTCACTCACTCACTCACCCACCCACCAACTCACTCACTCACCCACCCACCCACCCACTCACTCACCCACCCACCCACTCACCTACCCACCACTCACCACTCACACACACACCCACACACCCACTCACCCACCCAATCACCCACACACCCACCCACACACCCACCCACCCACCCACCACTCACCCACCCACCCACCCACCACTCACCCACCCACCACTCACCCACCCACCACTCACCCACTCACCCACCCACTCACCACCCACCACCCACCCACTCACCACTCACCCACTCACCACTCACCCACTCACTACTCACCACTCACCACTCACCACCCACCACTCACCACATGTCTCCGTCTTGAATCTTGCGGTCGTTGGGAGCCGCGGCGTGGCCGTAGTGCAGAATGGAGGAGTTGTGGCCGCTGTGTGGAGACACGCAGAGACACACAGAGACACGCAGAGACACACAGAGACACGCAGAGACACACAGACAGCGAGACACGCAGAGACACAGACACACACAGAGACACGCAGAGACACAGTGAGACACACAGACAGCGAGACACGCAGAGACACAGTGAGACACACGCAGAGACACACAGAGACACACAGAGACACACACACACAGAGACACACACAGAGACACACAGAGACACGCAGAGACACAGTGAGACACACAGACAGTGAGACACACAGACAGCGAGACACGCAGAGACACAGTAAGACACACGCAGAGACACACAGAGACACACAGAGACACACAGAGACACACAGAGACACACACACACAGAGACACACACAGAGACACACAGAGACACGCAGAGACACAGACACACACAAAGACACACACATAGACACACAGAGACACACACAGAGACACGCAGAGACACACAGAGACACGCAGAGACACAGTGAGACACAGAGACACGCAGAGACACATACAGAGACACGCAGAGACACGCAGAGACACACAGAGACACACAGAGAGACACAGAGAGACACAGAGACACACAGAGACAGAGACACACACACAGACATAGAGACACACAGAGAGACACAGAGACACAGACAGACAGAGACACAGAGACACAGAGAGAGACAGAGACACAGACACAGAGAGACACAGAGACATAGACACAGAGACACACACAGACATAGAGACACAGAGACAGAGACACAGAGAGAGACACAGAGACACAGACACAGAGACACAGAGACACAGACACAGATACAAAGACACAGACAGAGAGAGACAGAGACACAGAGACACAGACACAGAGACACAGAAAGACAGAGACACAGACATAGAGACAGACAGAGAGACAGAGACACACACAGACATAGAGACACAGAGAGACAGACACACAGAGACACAGACACACAGAGACACACACAGAGACACAGACACAGACACACAGAGAGACACAGAGAGACACAGAGACACACAGAGACACAGAGAGACAGAGACACACACAGACATAGAGACACACAGAGAGACACAGAGACACAGACAGACAGAGACACAGACACAGAGACACAGAGAGAGACAGAGATACAGACACAGAGACACAGAGACAGACAGAGACACACACACAGACATAGAGACACAGAGACACAGAGAGAGACACAGACACAGACACAGAGACACAGATACAGAGACACAGACAGAGAGAGACAGAGACACAGACACACAGACATAGAGACTGAGAC
This sequence comes from Lampetra fluviatilis, assembly GCF_964198595.1. NCBI lineage: Eukaryota > Metazoa > Chordata > Hyperoartia > Petromyzontiformes > Petromyzontidae > Lampetra > Lampetra fluviatilis. The sequence goes on along the minus strand of NC_136344.1, from coordinate 1,183,108 downwards.
ACACACAGACATAGAGACAGAGAGACAGACACACAGAGACACAGACACACAGAGACACACACAGAGACACACACAGAGACACAGACACAGAGAGAGACAGAGACACAGACACAGAGACACAGACAAAGACACACAGAGACAGACACAGAGACACACAGAGACACAGAGACACAGCAGATACACAGAAGAGACACAGAGACACAGACACAGAGACACACACACAGAGACACAGAGACAGAGAGACACAGACACACAGACACAGTGAATGATTGTCTATGAGTGAGTCTATGAGTGAGTCTATGAGTGAGTCTGTGAGTCTCTATGCGAGTTCTCTGCCAGCAGGCGGCAGTGTCGGCCCACGTTTGCGGGATGGTGGATCAGAGATACGGTGACCACGTCAACACCATCAACATCACCATCAACATCACACCATCATCATCACCATCACACCATCAATATCACCATCATCATCAACACACCACCATCATCATCAACACACCACCATCATCACCATCACCCCCCCCCTCACCCCCCCCCTCACATTGCTGCTACTACTGCTGCTGCTGTGACTGCTATTACTGCTGCTACTACTACCACCACCACTACTACCACCACTACCACTACTACCACTACTGCTACCGCTACTACTACTACTACCACCACCACTACTACCACTACTACCACCACTACTACCACCACTACTACTACCACTACTACCACCACTACTACCACCACTACCACTACCACCACCACTACTACCACTACTACCACCACTACTACCACCACCACTACTACTACTACCACCACTACTACTACCACTACTACCACCAACACCACCACCACCACTACCACCACCACCACCATTACCACCACCACCACTACCACCACCACCACTACCACCACCACCACTACCACCACCACTACCACCACCACTACCACCACTACTACTACCACTACTACTACTACCACTACTACTACCACTACTACCACCACTACCACCACCACTACCACCACCACTACCACCACTACCACCACCAACAGCGATCCCCTTGGGCCGGATTAGCAGATCCCCGTAGATTATGCCCGTCACTATTCTTACCACAAAGCACAAACAATAGCGGCTAGCGCCGCCACCGCCAGCGCACAAACATCCCCCAAGGTAGCCGCAATGTCCGTCCTGAAAGGATTTAGAAAATAAATAAAAAATCTCTCGTCAAATGTTTCAATTCTAATTTTACCAGGTTCGTAGCGGCAGAGGTCGCCAACGGGTTTTGATTCCTTACCCGTACCCGGCCGCACCAGGGCCGCAAACGGCTACCCGATACCCGTACCCTACCCGATACCCGGCTACCCGTACCCGGCCGGGTATGGGTAGCCAGGAATCGGGTAGGGTACGGGTATCGGGTAGGGTACGGGTATCGGGTAGGGTACGGGTATCGGGTACCCGGTTGCGACCTGTATTGTAGCGGCAGAAAGGCCATCGGCTAAGCGACTTTTTTCGGAAGTTTCAAGTTTCATTGAGTCGGTGTAGCCCTTGGAGAGGCATGCGGGCAAAACTAAATATGAACACAGAACATCTTAAAGCGACGACGCACAGACGGACACATCCTGGGACGAAGCGGCAGATCTTCCAGAACAGCCAAACAGAAGCGACCTGAACCATCGCAGGACAGCAGCTCAGCTGAGTAGCTGACATCATTATCATCACGTGTAGAGACGCACAGAGATACACAGAGACACAGAGACCCACAGAGACACATAGAGATACACAGAGACACACAGAGACCCATAGACATACACAGAGACCCATAGACACACACAGATATACATAGAGACACAGAGAAACACAGACACCCACAGAGACCCACAGAGACCCACAGAGATACACAGAGACCCATAGAGATACACAGAGATACACAGAGACCCACAGAGACACGTGACAGTGATGGTGATGGTGGTGATGGTGGTGGTGGTGGTGATGGTGGTGATGGTGGTGATGGTGGTGGTGATGGTGGTGATGGTGGTGGTGATGGTAGTGATGGTGGTGATGGTGGTGGTGATGGTGGTGATGGTGGTGATGGTGATGGTGGTGATGGTGGTGATGGTGGTGATAAAGGTGATGATGGTGATGATGATGATGATGGTGATGATGGTGGTGATAAAGGTGATGATGATGGTGGTGATGATGGTGATGATGATGGTGGTGATGGTGGTGATGGTGGTGATGGTGGTCATGATGGTGGTGATGGTGGTGATGGTGATGATGGTGGTGATGGTGGTGATGGTGGTGATGATGGTCATGATGGTGGTGATGGTCATGATGGTGATGATGGTGTTGATGGTGATGATGATGGTCATGATGGTGGTGATGGTCATGATGGTGATGATGGTGTTGATGGTGATGATGATGGTGGTGATGGTGATGATGATGGTGATGGTGGTCATGATGGTGGTGATGGTGATGATGATGGTGTTGATGGTGATGATGATGGTGATGATGGTGGTGATGGTGATGATGGTGGTGATGGTGATGATGATGGTGGTGATGGTGATGATGATGGTGATGGTGGTTACCTCCCACAGATGCAGGTGTAGGAGACGTGACGCATCCCTCCACGGCTGTAGCAGTAGTGCTGGAAGAGACTGTGACCACCACCACCACCACCATCATCACCATCATCACCATCACCATCATCACCATCATCACCATCATCACCACCATCATCACCACCACCACCATCACCACCACCACCATCACCACCATCACCATCACCACCACCACCACAATCATCACCACCACCACCATCATCATCACCACCATCATCACCACCACCACCACCACCACCATCACCACCATCACCATCACCACCATCACCATCACCACCATCACCATCACCACCATCACCACCACCACCATCACCACCACCATCACCACCACCATCACCACCACCACCATCACCACCACCATCACCATCACCACCACCATCACCACCACCATCACGACCACCACCATCACCACCACCATCACCACCACCATCACCACCACCATCACCACCACCATCACGACCACCATCACCACCACCACCATCACCACCACCATCACCACCACCACCATCACCACCATCACCACAACCATCAACCATCACCATCACCACCATCATCACCATCATCACCATCATCACCATCATCACCATCATCGCCACCATCACCACCATCACCACCACCACCATCACCACCACCGCCACAAAAGACATCATCAAAACAACCATCAACTCCAAACAACAACCATCAACAGTTCAACACAACAAACATCAATGCAACAATCAATGAGTCTATGGGTCTCTGTGTGGTGAGTCTATGGGTCTCTGTGTGGTGAGTCTGTGGGTCTCTGTGTGATGAGTCTGTGGGTCTCTGCGTGGTGAGTCTGTGGGTCTCTGTGTGATGAGTCTGTGGGTCTCTGTGTGGTGAGTCTATGGGTCTCTGTGTGGTGAGTCTGTGGGTCTCTGTGTGATGAGTCTGTGGGTCTCTGTGTGATGAGTCTGTGGGTCTCTGTGTGATGAGTCTATGGGTCTGTGTGGTGAGTCTGTGGGTCTCTGTGTGGTGAGTCTGTGGGTCTCTGTGTGGTGAGTCTATGGGTCTCTGTGTGGTGAGTCTATGGGTCTCTGTGTGGTGAGTCTATGGGTCTCTGTGTGGTGAGTCTGTGGGTCTCTGTGTGTGATGAGTCTATGGGTCTCTGTGTGGTGAGTCTATGGGTCTCTGTGTGGTGAGTCTGTGGGTCTCTGTGTGGTGAGTCTATGGGTCTCTGTGTGATGAGTCTATGGGTCTCTGTGTGGTGAGTCTATGGGTCTCTGTGTGGTGAGTCTGTGGGTCTCTGTGTGTGATGAGTCTATGGGTCTCTGTGTGGTGAGTCTATGGGTCTCTGTGTGATGAGTCTATGGGTCTCTGTGTGGTGAGTCTATGGGTCTCTGTGTGATGAGTCTATGGGTCTCTGTGTGGTGAGTTTATGGGTCTCTGTGTGATGAGTCTATGGGTCTCTGTGTGATGAGTGTATGGGTCTCTGTGTGAGTCTATGGGTCTCAATGTAAGTCTATGGATCTCTATGTAAGTCAATGGGTCTCTGTGTAAGTATATGGGTCTCTCTGTAAGTCAATGGGTCTCTATGTAAGTCAATGGGTCTCTATGTAAGTCAATGGGTCTCAATGTAAGTATATGGGTCTCTCTGTAAGTCAATGGGTCTCTATGTAAGTCAATCGGTCTCAATGTAAGTCTATGGGTCTCTATGTAAGTCAATGGGTCTCTGTGTGAGTATATGGGTCTCTGTATGAGTCTATGGGTCTCTCTGTAAGTCTATGGGTCTCTATGTAAGTCTATGGGTCTCTATGTAAGTCAATGGGTCTCTGTGTGAGGCGGGAAGGAGGGAGGGTGTGAGGGGGGTGGAGGGGGTAGGGGGGAAACTTCCGGACCCCTTTGACCTGCCGATAAATTTAGGAACGGAGGTCACAGGCCTCAGGAAAGATTCAGTTACTCGGAATGGCCTTGACCGGGTTCACAGCGGCCGTGACGGAGACACCGAGAGCCAGGGTTCAAGCCCTGGGTCTGGGTGTCTCTCTCTCTCTCAGGGGGTTCACGATGGCCGTGTCAGAGACACTGAGAGCCTGGGTTCAAGCCCTGTGTCTGGGTGTCTCTCTCTCTCTCTCAGGGGGTTCATAATGGCCGTGTCGGAGACACTGAGAGTCTGGGTTCAAGCCCTGGGTCTGGGTGTCTCTCTCTCTCTCAGGGGGTTCATGATGGCCGTGTCAGAGACACTGAGAGCCTGGGTTCAAGCCCTGGGTCTGGGTGTCTTTCTCTCTCTCAGGGGGTTCATGATGGCCGTGACTGAGACACTGAGAGTCTGGGTTCAATCCCTGGGTCTGGGTGTCTCTCTCTCTCTCAGGGGGTTCACGATGGCCGTGTCGGAGACACTGAGAGTCTGGGTTCAAGCCCTGGGTCTGGGTGTCTCTCTCTCTCTCAGGGGGTTCATGATGGCCGTGACTGAGACACTGAGAGTCTGGGTTCAATCCCTGGGTCTGGGTGTCTCTCTCTCTCTCTCAGGGGGTTCATGATGGCCGTGTCAGAGACACTGAGAGCCTGGGTTCAATCCCTGGGTCTGGGTGTCTCTCTCTCTCAGGGGGTTCATAATGGCCGTGTCGGAAACGCTGAGAGCCTGGGTTCAGGCCCTGGGTCTGGGTGTCTCTATCTCAGGGGGTTCACGATGGCTGTGTCGGAAACGCTGAGAGCCTGGGTTCAGGCCCTGGGTCTGGGTGTGTCTCTCTCTCAGGGGGTTCACGATGGCCATGTCGGAGACACTGAGAGCCTGGGTTCAGGCCCTGGGTCTGGGTGTGTCTCTCTCTCAGGGGGTTCACGATGGCCGTGTCGGAGACACTGAGAGCCTGGGTTCAGGCCTTGGGTCTGGGTGTCTCTCTCTCTCAGGGGGTTCACGATGGCCGTGTCGGAGACACTGAGAGCCTGGGTTCAAGCCCTGGGTCTGGGTGTCTCTCTCTCTCAGGGGGTTCACGATGGCCGTGTCGGAGACACTGAGAGCCTGGGTTCAGGCCCTGGGTCTGGGTGTCTCTCTCTCTCAGGGGGTTCACGATGGCCGTGTCAGAGACACTGAGAGCCTGGGTTCAAGCCCTGGGTCTGGGTGTCTCTCTCTCTCAGGGGGTTCACGATGGCCGTGTCAGAGACACTGAGAGCCTGGGTTCAGGCCCTGGGTCTGGGTGTCTCTCTCTCTCAGGGGGTTCACGATGGCCGTTCACGATGACCGTGTCGGAGACCGTGAGAACCTGTAGGGATGGGAGGAGGAGCGGGTGGTTTTCGCAATGCGGCTGTGTCAGCGATTCGGCATCAGCGGCTCTCCCTCAGTAGTAGCCCTACGATATCCGCTTCCGCGGAGTTCCGTCGCACGGGGATCACGGCGCCACTCAGAGAGCGCGGGGAAGGAGGGGGGGGGGATGGCGCCGTTGGCTCTCAGAGGTAGCTCTGCCATATCCGCTTCCGCGGAGAACAGCGTTGGGGGGATGGGTGGCACTGTGGTGACGGGAGGCTGAGTGGGTGAAGGCAATAAGTGGAGTGGACCGCTCCTCTCTCGTCGTTCTGCACAATGGCATTGGGGGGCAACAAATCTCGCGGGGGGCTAAACACACAAACAACGCGGTGGTCGTGGAGACGCAGCGATGTGTTTCGCTGTTGTTTGTTGTTGTTGTGTGAGGCTAAGTGACGCGCGTGAGAGAGCCACAGACTCACCACACAGAGACCCATCGACTCACACACAGAGACCCATAGACTCACCACACAGCAGAGACCCACAGACTCACCACAGAGACCCACAGACTCATCACACAGCAGAGAGCCACAGACTCATCACACAGCAGAGACCCATAGACTCACCACACAGAGACCCACAGACTCACCAGACTCACAACACAGAGACCCACAGACTCACCACACAGCAGAGACCCATAGACTCACCACACAGAGACCCACAGACTCACCACATACAGACCCATAGACTCATCACACAGAGACCCACAGAGACCGACAGACTCACCAGAGACCCACAGACTCACCACACAGAGACCCACAGACTCATCACACAGCAGAGAGCCATAGACTCATCACACATCAGAGACCCATAGACTCACCACACAAAGACCCACAGACTCACCACACAGAGACCCACAGACTCACCACACAGAGACCCACAGACTCACCACACAGAGACCCATAGACTCACCACACAGAGACCCATAGACTCACCAAACAGAGACCCACAGACCCACAGACTCACCACACAGAGACCCATAGACTCACCACACAGAAACCCACAGACTCACAGACTCACCACACAGAGACCCACAGACTCACCACACAGAGACCCACAGACCCACAGACTCACCACACAGAGACCCACAGACTCACCACACAGAGACCCACAGACCCACAGACTCACCACACAGAGACCCACAGACTCACCACACAGAGACCCACAGACTCACCACACAGAGACCCACAGACTCACCACACAGAGACCCACAGACTCACCACACAGAGACCCACAGACCCACCACACAGAGACCCACAGACTCACCACACAGAGACCCACAGACCCACCACACAGAGACCCACAGACCCACCACACAGAGACCCACAGACCCACCACACAGAGACCCACAGACTCACCACACAGAGACCCACAGACTCACCACACAGAGACCCACAACAACACTGTGAACTCAGCTGACCCAGCTCCAGGTATGAATATTTAATTATTATTATTTAGCTTCTTTGTTTACTTAATTTATTAATGAAACTTTCATGTGATTTGACCTCCTAATTACCGGAAAAACTCAGGCACGCACGGACAAAGACAAAGGTCCCCCGTGTAGCCTCTAAGAGGGCTTCAGGGGCAAGTAATGTTCTTAGCGAGGAGCACGCACAGAGACAAAGACAAAGGTCCCCCGTGTAGCCTGTGGGAGGCTGTTGGGGCAAGTGCTGTTAGTAGCAGCAGCAGTGCCCTATAGACACACAGACAAAGGTCCCCCACGTAGCCTCTAGCAGGGCTGTAGGGGCAAGTGCTGTTAGTAGAAGCAGCAGTGCCCTATAGACACACAGACAAAGGTCCCCCACGTAGCCTCTAGCAGGGCTGTAGGGGCAAGTGCTGTTAGTAGCAGCAGCAGTGCCCTATAGACACACAGACAAAGGTCCCCCAAGTAGCCTGTGAGAGGCTGTTGGGGCAAGTGCTGTTGGTGAGCATCAGCGCCTATGAAGGCCGGCACGGCACACGAGAAGGTGGGTGGCCAGCACCACGCCCGGCCGCCTTTGTCTCCCCAGTGGCGATGTTTACTACACCACCGCTACACCAGGTACTCATTTGAGGCTGAGTCGACCTAGGGGAGGCCCGGGGACCGGTTCAGATAATCGTCACTGGTGGTGTTGGCCGTGAGCGGGAATCGAACCCGGGTCGCCGGGTTCGTAACGCAGCGTAGCGCTAACCACTACACCCACCGCTCCCCACACACAGACACACACAACAACCGCCATTCGCCACTAAGTGGCGGTGACGTCACCACGACGCTTGTGCCAGGCTAGGTGCACCTTGAGGCCACGTGAAGTGTCGAACGCCCGCTGGCAGGAGGTCACGGGCCAGACCCAGCAGGTGCCAGGGGTCGCCTGACTGAGATGACCGAGATGACTGGCTGATGCACCACCTGTGCCCCCTAATGTGCCAACTTGCTGTGCTTTAGCCACCCGGAGCTCCGCTCGTTGTTGTGAGCGTCGCTCCTCCGCTCTCCGTTGTTGTTGGAGGGCGACTGCCTCCAACTGCCCAGTAGCGTCCTTCACGAGCCTCCTCCACTGAGGCCGATCTTGACACCGCTGGTACCAGTCATCGGCAAGTCCACTCAGCTCCACGTCCTCCTGTACCACGTCACTCCATCTCTTCTCTAGCCCGTGCCGTGCCCGTTTAGCACCCTCGATCCGGCCGAACAAAAGCTGTTTAGGCATGCGGTGGCTGGGCATGCGGGCTACATGACCCAGCCAACGCAGCCTTGCCTGCCGGACGAGCTCACCGATGGGACTTTGCCCAGATTTTTCAAGGATTTGTGAACTCCTCACACAATCCAGCCTGGTTAAACCCAGGATGGATCGTAGGCAGGCCAGCCTAAATCTTTCTAACCGGCGAAGATGCTCCATTAGGGGGGTCCACGTTTCGCAAGCGTAGAGAAGGGAGGGAATGACCGTGGCCGAGAAGACCTGAAGCTTCGTGCGGAGTGACAGACCAGGTAGCTTCCACACAGCGTTGCGCAACCGATGAAAAGATATTGCCGCTCGACTGATTCGGAGTGAGACCTCTGCTGTTAAACTGGAGCCGGTCATGAGCACACTGCCCAGGTGTAGGAAACTCTCCACTCTCTCCACTACTGCCCCATCACCAATTGGGAGTTGTGGGGGTGGAGTGTCCGATGGTACAAAATACCCAGGCAGGTGCTTAGTTTTGGTGGAGCTGATGGTAAGGCCCCACCTCTTAGTGGCACGCTCCAGGTTCAGCAGCAGCGTCTCCAACTCCTCCTCTGAGTGAGCGGAAATTACCAGATCATCGGCATACATAACGTGGTTGAGCAATAGGGAGCCATCCCTTGACTGCACCCGGGCATCGATCATTCTTCCATTGTATCTGTACCAGATGGAAATTCCCCCGGTACAGCTATTGAAGGCTTCACGAACTATGTGGTCGAAATAGATGCTAAATAATGTGGGAGCCAGAGGACATCCCTGTCGCACCCCAAGGTGTACAGGGAATGGCTCTGACTCCCGGCCACGTAGTTTTACCCGCATACACGTACACACATTCACACACACACACAATCACACACACACACACACACGCTCGCTCACTCTCACGGACCCACTCCACGCTCACACTCTCACGCTATCACGCACACACACACACACACACCACACACGCACTCACACACTCACACACACACCACACACACACACTCACACACACCACACACACACGCACACCACACACGCACACACTCACACACACGCACTCACACACTCACACACACCACACACACACTCACACACACCACACACACACTCACACACACCACACACACACACCACACACACACGCACACCACACACGCACACATACTCACACACACACTCGCTCGCACACACACACACACACGCTCGCTCGCTCACTCTCACGGACCCACTCCACGCTCACACTCTCACGCTATCACGCACACACACACACCACGCACGCACACACACGCACTCACACACTCACCACACACACACTCACACACACCACACACACACACACACACGCACACACACGCATATTTACACACACACACGCACATTTACACACACACACTCGCTCACTCTCACGGACCCACTCCACGCTCACACTCTCATGCTATCACGCACACACACACCACGCACACACATACACACGCACATCAACCACACACACACACTCACATTTACACACACACCACACACGCACACACACTCACACACAATCACACACACACACTCGCTCGCTCACTCTCACGGACCCACTCCACGCTCACACTCTCACGCTATCACGCACACACACACACACACACCACACACACACTCACAAACACACCACACACACCACACGCACACACCACACACACACACCACACACACACGCACACCACACACACATACTCACTCACATTTACACACACACACTCGCTCGCACACACACACACACACACTCGCTCGCTCACTCTCACGGACCCACTCCACGCTCACACTCTCACGCTATCACGCACACACACACCACACACACACACTCACACACACACGCGCACACACCACACACACGCACACACACTCACGCACACACACGCACACACACACGCACACACGCACACACACGCACACATACTCACACACACACACGCACACACACCACACACACACTCACACACACACCACACACACCACACACACACACCACACACACACACCACACACACACGCACACCACACACACATACTCACTCACATTTACACACACACACTCGCTCGCACACACACACACACGTTCGCTCGCTCACTCTCACGGACCCACTCCACGCTCACACTCTCACGCTATCACGCACACACACACCACACACACGCACACATACTCACACACGCACACACACTCACGCACACACACGCACACACACACGCACACACGCACATACACACTCACACACGCACACACACACATACACACACACTCACACACACACACGCACACACCACACACGCACGCACAATCGCGGGAAGGAAGTGCAGAAATCCATAGGTGGCGCATGAAACTCGCAAAGCCATCGGCTCTGAGAACATGTCCCTGAGGGTCTCTCTATGTGTCTCTGTGGATCTCTGTGTGAGTCCACGGGTCTGAGTGTGAGTCTAAGCGTCGTTGTGATGAGTCTATGGGTCTCTGCTGTGTGATGAGTCTGTGGGTCTCTGTGTGGTGAGTCTATGGGTCTCTGCTGTGTGATGAGTCTATGGCTCTCTGTGTGATGAGTCTGTGGGTCTCTGCTGTGTGATGAGTCTATGGGTCTCTGTGTGAGTCTATGGGTCTCTGCTGTGTGATGAGTGTGTGGGTGTCTGCTGTGTGATGAGTCTATGGGTCTCTGCTGTGTGATGAGTCTGTGGGTCTCTGCTGTGTGATGAGTCTGTGGGTCTCTGCTGTGTGATGAGTCTATGGGTCTCTGCTGTGTGATGAGTCTATGGGTCTCTGCTGTGTGATGAGTCTGTGGGTCTCTGCTGTGTGATGAGTCTATGGGTCTCTGCTGTGTGATGAGTCTGTGGGTCTCTGCTGTGTGATGAGTGTATGGGTCTCTGCTGTGTGATGAGTCTATGGCTCTCTGCTGTGTAATGAGTCTACGGTGTTGTCGTTGGTTTCCCATCTCGGTGTGATCCGCTCAACTCCCGCCCCCCCAACTCCCCGCTCCCCCCCACCAAATGCTCACCTCTCCATCTCAAACTCCATCATGCCAGGTCGGATCTTCTTCATGACCTGCGCACATAGACAGTGAGTGGGTGGGTGAGTGGGTGGGTGAGTGAGAGAGTGAGTGGGTGAGTGGGTGGGTGGGTGGGTGGGTGAGAGAGTGAGTGGGTGGGTGAGTGGGTGAGTGAGAGAGTGGGTGGGTGGGTGGGTGAGTGGGTGGGTGAGTGGGTGAGTCAGTGGGTGAGTGGGTGAGTTAGTGAGTGGGTGGGTGAGTGAGTGAGTGAGTGAGTGGGTGGGTGGGTGAGTGAGTGGGTGGGTGAGTGAGTGAGTGGGTGAGTGGGTGGGTGAGTGGGTGAGTGGGTGAGTTAGTGAGTGGGTGGGTGAGTGAGTGAGTGGGTGGGTGAGTGAGTGAGTGGGTGAGTGAGTGGGTGAGTGGGTGGGTGGGTGAGTGGGTGGGTGAGTGGGTGAGTGGGTGAGTTAGTGAGTGGGTGGGTGAGTGAGTGAGTGGGTGGGTGAGAGAGTGGATGGGTGAGTGAGTGGGTGAGTGGGTGAGTGGGTGAGTTAGTGAGTGGGTGGGTGAGTGAGTGAGTGAGTGAGTGGGTGGGTGAGTGAGTGAGTGGGTGAGTGAGTGGGTGGGTGAGTGAGTGGATGGGTGAGTGAGTGGGTGAGTGGGTGAGTGGGTGAGTTAGTGAGTGGGTGGGTGGGTGAGTGAGTGGGTGAGTGGGTGGGTGAGTGGGTGAGTGGGTGAGTTAGTGAGTGGGTGGGTGAGTGAGTGAGTGAGTGAGTGAGTGGGTGAGTGAGTGGGTGAGTGAGTGGGTGAGTGGGTGAGTGGGTGAGTTAGTGAGTGGGTGGGTGAGTAAGTGAGTGAGTGGGTGAGTGAGTGGGTGAGTGAGTGAGTGGGTGAGTGAGTGAGTGGGTGAGTGAGTGACTGGGTGAGTGAGTGAGTGAGTGGGTGAGTGAGTGAGTGACTGGGTGAGTGAGTGAGTGAGTGGGTGAGTGAGTGACTGGGTGAGTGACTGGGTGAGTGAGTGAGTGGGTGAGTGAGTGAGTGGGTGAGTGAGTGGGTGAGTGGGTGGGTGAGTGAGTGGGTGAGTGAGTGACTGGGTGAGTGGGTGGGTGAGTGAGTGGGTGAGTGAGTGACTGGGTGAGTGGGTGGGTGAGTGAGTGGGTGAGTGAGTGACTGGGTGAGTGGGTGGGTGAGTGAGTGAGTGAGTGAGTGAGTGAGTGGGTGAGTGAGTGGGTGAGTGAGTGAGTGAGTGGGTGAGTGAGTGAGTGAGTGGGTGAGTGAGTGAGTGGGTGAGTAAGTGAGTGGGTGAGTGGGTGAGTGAGTGACTGGGTGAGTGGGTGGGTGAGTGAGTGACTGGGTGAGTGGGTGGGTGAGTGACTGGGTGAGTGGGTGGGTGAGTGAGTGACTGGGTGAGTGGGTGGGTGAGTGACTGGGTGAGTGAGTGAGTGAGTGGGTGAGTGAGTGAGTGGGTGAGTGACTGGGTGAGTGGGTGGGTGAGTGGGTGGGTGAGTGAGTGACTGGGTGAGTGAGTGAGTGGGTGGGTGAGTGAGTGGGTGAGTGAGTGAGTGGGTGGGTGAGTGAGTGAGTGGGTGGGTGAGTGAGTGGGTGAGTGAGTGGTGAGTGAGTGACTGGGTGAGTGAGTGAGTGGGTGAGTGAGTGGGTGAGTGAGTGGGTGAGTGAGTGAGTGGGTGAGTGAGTGAGTGGGTGAGTGAGTGAGTGAGTGAGTGGGTGAGTGAGTGAGTGAGTGGGTGAGTGAGTGGGTGAGTGGGTGAGTGGGTGAGTGAGTGAGTGACTGGGTGAGTGGGTGGGTGAGTAGGTGAGTGGGTGAGTGAGTGGGTGGGTGAGTGAGTGAGTGACTGGGTGAGTGAGTGGGTGAGTGAGTGAGTGGGTGAGTGGGTGAGTGGGTGGGTGAGTGACTGGGTGAGTAGGTGAGCTCCACCTCTTTGTGAGCTTCGCTGGAGATGCGGTTTGTGTAGCGCAACAACTCCAGCTCCATGTGGCTCTTAAAGACGCGGCTGGGAACGACCACAGACACAGACAAAGGTCCCCCGTGTAGCCTCTAGCAGGGCTGTAGGGGCAAGTACTGTTAGTAGCAGCAGCATGTGCCTATAGACACACAGACAAAGGTGCCCCGTGTAGCCTCTAGCAGGGCTGTAGGGGCAAGTGCTGTTAGTAGCAGCAGCAGTGTCTATCGACACACAGACAAAGGTGCCCCGTGTAGCCTCTCGCAGGGCTGTAGGGGCAAGTGCTGTTAGTAGCAGCAGCAGTGCCCTATAGACACAACAGACAAAGGTGCCCCGTGTAGCCTCTAGCAGGGCTGTAGGGGCAAGTGCTGTTAGTAGCAGCAGCAGTGCCTATAGACACACAGACAAAGGTGCCCCGTGTAGCCTCTAGCAGGGCTGTAGGGGCAAGTGCTGTTAGTAGCAAGCAGCAGTGCCCTGTAGACACACAGACAAAGGTGCCCCATGTAGCCTCTAGCAGGGCTGAGGGGCAAGTGCTGTTAGTAGTAGCAGCAGGTGCCTATAGACACACAGACAAAGGTGCCCCGTGTAGCCCACACTGAGTGTAGGGGCAAGTGCTGTTAGTGAACTCACCATTCGCAGATCTCAGGGTGAAGTATCGTGTTGTTCACCTTGAAGCTGAAAGGCACCGCACAGAGAACACAGAAGGTCAACAGTTGTGACCCAAGTCTCAGGTCTCAGCGTCTAGAGTAGAGACCGCGTCTCAGGGTCTAGGGTAGAGACCGGAGGTCTCAGGGTCTCAGTGTCTAGAGTAGAGACCGGGTCTCAGTGTCTAGAGTAGAGACCGGGTCTCAGTGTCTAGAGTAGAGACCGGGTCTCAGGGTCTCAGGGTCTAGGGTAGAGACCGGGTCTCAGGGTCAGAGTCTAGAGTAGAGACCGGGTCTCAGTGTCTAGAGTAGAGACCGGGTCTCAGGGTCTAGAGTAAAGACCGGGTCTCAGGGTCAGAGTCTAGAGTAGAGACCGGGTCTCAGGGTCTCAGGGTCTAGAGTAGAGACCGGGTCTCAGGGTCTCAGGGTCTAGGGTAGAGACTGGGGTCTCTGGTCTCAGGGTCTAGAGTAGAGACCGGGTCTCAGGGTCTAGGGCAGAGACCGGGTCTCAGGGTCTCAGGGTCTAGAGTAGAGACCCGGGTCTCAGGGTCTAGAGTAAAGACCGGGTCTCAGGGTCAGAGTCTAGAGTAGAGACCGGGTCTCAGGGTCTCAGGGTCTAGAGTAGAGACCGGGTCTCAGGGTCTCAGGGTCTAGGGTAGAGACTGGGGTCTCAGGGGTCTCAGGGTCCTAGAGTAGAGACCGGGGTCTCAGGGTCTAGGGCAGAGACCGGGTCTCAGGGGTCTCAGGGTCTAGAGTAGAGACCGGGGTCTCAGGGTCTCAGGGTCTAGGGTAGAGACTGGGTCTCAGGGTCTCAGGGTCTAGAGTAGAGACCGGGTCTCAGGGTCTAGGGCAGAGAGACCGGGTCTCTGGATCGTGTGGAAATCAGCTCACCGGCTAATCCCTTCGAAGGCCGCTTCTCGGGAAGTGTGGGCCACTGTCCGTGTTGACGCCCCTCTGAAAGAGATCATCACCATCAGCATCATCAGCAGCATCAGCATCATCAGCATCACCATCATCAGCATCATCAGCATTAGCATCACCATCATCATCAAGCATTAGCAGCACTGATCATCATCAGCATCATCAGCCAGCATCATGCATCAGTTAAGCAGCAAGCAGCCCCCAGCACAGACCCCACCTATTCACATCCCTCACCCACCTAGCTCACACATCTAGCTCACCTACTCACCTACCCATCTACTAACCCACCCCACGTCACCCACCCACTTACTACATCCACGCCACCCACACCTACCCACCCTCCCACTCACCCACCTACCCACCTACTCACCCACCCACCTACCCACCTACCTACCCACTCCACCCACCTACTCAACCACCCACCTACCCACACCACCCACCCACTCACCCACCTACCCACCTACTCACCCACCCACCTACCCACCCACCCACTCACCCACCCACCCACCTACTCACCCACCCACTCACCCACCATACCCACCCTACTCACCCACCCACCCACTCACCCACCCACCCACCTACTCACCACCCACCTACCCACCCACTCACCCACCTACCACCCTACTCACCACCCACCTACCCACCCACCCACTCACCCACCCACCCACCTACTCACCCACCCACCACCCACCCCACCCACTCACCCACCTACCCACCTACCTCACCCACCCACCTACCCACCACCTACCCACCCACCCACCCACCCACTACCCACCTACTCACCCCACCCCACCTACCACCTACTCACCCACACCTACCCACCTACCACCACCCCACCACCCCCCCTCACCCACCCACCCACCCACCTACCCACCCACCTCCACCCACCCACCACCACCCACCTACCCACCCACCCACCCTACCACCACCCACCCACCTACCCACCCACCCACACCACCCACCCACCTACCCA